>NW_027187359.1:10121075-10210050 GCF_028583685.1 Petaurus breviceps papuanus
GGCAGTTAGGGTTAAGTGACTTGCCCAAGGTCACACAGCTAGTAAATGTGTTAAGTGTCTGGGGACGAATTTGAACTCAGGTCCTCCTAACTCTAGGGCTGGTGCTGTATATACTATACCACCTAGCTGCCCCTCTCCCATCCTTCTAAGCCTTACAATGCCCATGTCCCTTACCTAGCCCTACCTCCCATTAAGAGTAAACTGTCCTGGGGCGGCTAGGTGGTGCAGTGAATAGAGCACCAGCCCTGGAGTCAGGAGGACCTGAGTTCAAATCTGGCCTCAAACACTTAACCTTACTAGCTGTGTGACCTTGGACAAGTTACTTAACCCCAATTGCCCAGCCTTCCCCCCTCTGAAAAAAGCAAAAAAAAAAAAAAAGAGTAAGATGTGCTTCTTCCATTCACTAGCCCTCACTGAAACCCAGCTCTCAACACCTCCTCCCTGGTCATCTTCTCCACCACTGCCCTGCAACTTCACTCAACACCCACACATCATGGCAGGGTGGGGAGAGGTCTTTGCTCTCCATGGCATTTCTGGGCTTTTCTTCTACCCTTACTCAGCTTCCATACAGACGCCATCATACCCCCTACCCCCAAAGCTCACTCTTTCTGTTGAAGACACCACTATCCTTCTGGACAGTTTTTGTAACTTTAATATTATCTTATTATTATCTTTAATATTATCTTCTTCCACCTCCCATATCCAATCATTTGCCACATTGGGCCATTTCTACCTTCTCAGCATCTCTGAAACCTGATCTCTTCAGTCACAGCTGCCATCTTGGTTCAGGTCTTCATCTCTCACTTTGATTATTTCAGTGGCTGCCTAAAAGTCCTTTAAAATATTGCCCCACTTTGTCTTGGTGACATAGCCAGTGTCTCCCTTTTTCCTCCACAGTGCTCTTCATCTGTGGCCTCCTCTGCAAGCACTCTCCCTCAGAGCTTAGCCCAAGTACCTCACTTACAGCCTTTCCTGACCTAGGGCATTTCCTCCCTCTTTACTGCATTGTATTCATTTGTATTCGTTCTTAATACAACTTTTGTCTTTCCTGTTAGAGTATAAGTTTCTTCCCAGCAAGGGGTCTTTCATTTTGTGTTCTCCTTAGCCTCCCACAGTGCCTGGCTCAGAAGATGCTGGCTACTTCTTGGGTGACTGACTGCTCATTTGCTCCTCCCTTATAATGTATAATCTATGCTTTCATGCTATTCAGTTCTTCATCTCAGTTAATGTTCCGATAGCCACTCCTTGTTGCTGTAGTGACTCTGGGAACCCAGTGGAACCTACTATGTATACTCAGACTACCTACCTGCTTTTGTTCTGCTAGATAATGATCAGAAAGCAGCCTGAGATTTATATTTTCTACATCTCTGATCACTTCAACATATGTCATATATTTTGAAATACATTTTCATGGATTTTTGCCTTTTTCTGGGTTTTATCCCTTTGATTAAGGGAGGATTTCATATTTATGCTTTACAAGCGTCATTAGAAGTAACTCAATATTGTTGTAAGGCATCTTATGACATATATTAACCCTATAGTATGGCTTGTCTGATTCCTGTTTCTAAGGTTTTTTCCTTGCTATATTCCTAAAAATGATTGAAAGAGAAGAACTCCATTCTATTCAGAAGTGTCCTCCTTGCCTTAGAGTAATTTTGCTTTAGGCAAATATTAATTGTTCAGTTACCTGGGAGAAAAAAAACCTGCCCAAACTACATTGGGTAAATTGAGACTATTATTATAGGTTAATTCATTGGATCAAGACATTATGTGAGGGGCAACTAGGCATTGCAGTGAATAGAGCACTGGCTCTGGAGTCATGAGGACCTGAGTTCAGACCTTACCTCACATGTTTGTTTGTTTTTTTTTAAAGCAATCGGGATTAAGTACCTTGCTCAAGGTTACATGGCCAGTTATTTCTGGGTGTGGTGCTGAGTATCTGAGCCCGGATTTGATCCAGGTGATCCCAACACTGGAGCCAGTGCTCTTACTCACTGAGCCACCTGGCCGCCCCACCTCACATGTTTAGTAGCTGGGCAAGTCTCTTTGATCCCGATTGTGGCCCAGTTCCCCACCCCCCAAAAAAAGACATTATGTGTAATTGTATTATATTAGGTTTAAAGATAATTTTGCGATTTCTTTCTGTAAGATGGGTATAAATGTGAATAAGTAAATGTTGAAGGTACATCTAATAATACTCATCTTTGAAGAAAAAATGATCTATAAAGATATTGTCCAGTGAATTATGGCATATGGAATTTAAAGTCACTGTAGATTTTAATTTGTTGATAATTCCTTTGGAATTGGAAGGTAAATAGAGCATGTTTTTGATTAAAAACTTGAGGCTAATGATTAAGTAAAATTATGATCTTATCAGAATCAGTTTGGTGTATATACTTCAGAAAGCAAAAAAAACCATAAGAGCTGGGAGTTGCTGTGATGACCTCTATTTGGTTTCGCTTGTGGCTGAGTTTCATAGGTGATGTTTTTCTCTTGGCTGTCTGAGCGGTCCCGGCACATCACTTAGGGAGCTTTGGTGAAGTAATCAGCTATGTCTTTAAATGCTAAAAATTTATTGCATTTTTCCTTTTAATGCAATGATGCTACTTGAAACATCTTGATAAACTAAATCAGTAGTTTTAATATGTTGATAAATATGTAGTTTTATAGTTTACAAACTTGTTTGTAGGCAAATTAATTAAAATATGCCTATTTTCCAGTAAAATTAATTTATCTAATTTAAATCTTCAATCTAGAATAGATTTTTAAAAATTTGTTAGGTTAGGAAGAATCTAATGCCATATTTTTAAAAAATGTTTTTAGAGAGAGGCTAATATATATATTGAATTTAGTTCAGGTAGCAGACATTTGTGGTGTTTCTCACCATTATTCCTGATTTAAGCTTGTCTGGGTTGACTAATTGAGTCGTGGGTTTTTTCCCCTCGCTTCTTTTAACACTTTCCATTTTTATAGGTAAGAACACCAGTGATGAACTCAGAGGCTAAAGTTTTAGGTCCTGGGATTCCTGGACATCATGCAGCCATCAAACCTACATTGGAGACAGAGAAAACAGAAAAAAGGAGATCAAAGGAGAAGGAGGTAATTGAAGTCAGGGATATCAAATGGGGTGGGTCAGTCAGTCAAGTAATTCTTCATTTAATTTAAAATGACAGAATTTGCAGCAAATGACAAATTCGTCCAGTTAGTAGTCATTGCTTATGTCACCTACAGAGAGATTGATGGCACCTTTGATACTACGTACAGTTTCTAATTTGTATTAGATTCTTTTGTTCTGTTTGTTTTTCCATAAAGATAGTGGGAGGTATCATCATACTTGACTACTGAAGTTTGTCAGGCTATTGCTGCTGTCTATTTTATTTTCCTTTACTGTATTTTCTAGTGCAGTGCCGAAGAAAGGTAGAAAATGACTCTTGCTTTGGGTTAGAAATATAAATCTTTAGGTTTTTTTTGACATATCAACTAGAAAGGAACGTATATATGTGATCATTGTTGGTACAGAGCTAAATAAAAGCCAGTACTTGCTGTGATGATTTCAATCTGGTTTCGCTTTTTGCTGAGATCCAGTGATGTTTTTCTCTTGGCTGTCTGAGCATGTCTGGCATTCAGTCACAGGATCATAGATTGATAGCCAAAAGGTGATGTTGCAGTATATCAGGACACAGTCACAGTTAAATGATTTGTCTAGGATCACAGAGCTAGTGCCTAATTAGGATTTGAACTCAGGCCTTTCTGGCACCCATTTTAGGGCTCTCTCATCTACTCCATGATACATCATTAAGTTCGTATTATATGCAGTCTCATAACTAGCACCAAGGATCCAAAGAGGATGAAGACGTGAGCACTGCCCTCGAGTACAACTCAGACAAAGTGCCCTATACGAAACATCTGAAGTGAGTGGTGCAAAGTACCTAAGATATCTAAGGAAGAAAGAATCGTTTCTTAATTGAGTAATCAGGGAAACAAGATTTTTATAGAGGAAGTAGGAACATGTAAGCACAGCTGCTTACATGTTCCTACTTCCTCTATAAAAATCTTGGTTTGAAGAATGTATAGGTGTTCTAGATTTGGATAGATACATGTATACAAACATACATGTGTACTGTATATATGTATGATAGCAGTCAGTTCAGTGGAATATCAGTTCAGTTCTAGAGGCTTTTGTTGGCATGTAGAATACATGGAGGGAGAATATTGAGATAGAAAACTTTGTTCCTACACTGACTTCAGACTGTAGAGTGCCTTGGATACCTGGCTAAAGTAGTTTAGATTTATTTGTCGTCAGTTTCACTTGCCTAGATTTTAAAAGTGTTGGATAGACTAATGACTGGCCTGATCAGATCTGCTTATAAGGGAAATTAATTTGCAAAATATGAATTAAAGAGATATTGTAGGAGGCCAATATCATGTCAGGTAGGTAATGGAGCTTTGAGTAGGATGGAGGGGAGGGAATAGGAGTAGACAAGCAAGTTATTTTAGAGTTGCTAGTATCAGCACAACTGGGTAATTGATTGAAGAACATCACAAACCTACTTTTTTCAGTTCATAAATATTAATCTTTGGAGAATGTAACTCAGTGTTTCATCTGAAAAGCACATTGAGTCATTCCTCCTTGCACACTGTGATCATAGTTCTGCTCTAACAAGTAAAATGTATGTCCCATACACTAGCCATTATAATGGATTTTTAATACATTATGAAGGAGTTGGGATTTTTTTGTTTTGTATTATTTTTCCATAAGAGAGGTGACACTTGTCCATTATTTGCTCTTATATCTGAGCATATAGACATAGGATAATTGTATGACAAAATTTTACTTTAGTGTGTGGCTCCATATGCATGAGTAATGGAGTAGAATGTGCTTTAACCCCAGTGTTTTTATTCATTCAGCAAGTTAGCATTGAGGAGCGATTGGGAGCAATGGACATAGACACCACGAAAGAAAAAAGAAAAGGGGACCTGAAGGCAGACAGCTACCCTGTTCTTCTAGTACAGGGCCTTGAAAGCAACGACTGTTATATGCTAAATGTAAGTGTTACTTGTTGGTTTTGTATAGATCTAAAATGGCAACACAATTGCCAGTGATTCATGAACTCTTTCATGAGATCTTTCTTTTGGGGTTGTAGCCTCTAGCTCTATAAAATATCTTGGTTGAGACAGACTAGTGCATGTGATATAATAATATAGCACATGTCCGTATGTGTGTCTGTATGGACTCAATTGTGTTTTAATAGATTGTGTAATTCTTCCACTGATTCAGCTCATCATCCATGCTGGCCTTTTCATCTACGTCCTTTGTAGAGGAGCTACTACCCGGTGTTGTAGAAGCTTTCCTCCTATGGCTTTTTTAATGTCTCACAGAGTATGCTGCCATGATGGGGGGCAGGGAGGTCACATCCAGATGTCTTTACCTTGTCTGAGATGTACTTGTCTGTGCTACATGACCAGCCTACTTCCCTATCTAAAGATATTTCCAGGACACCTTAAATAAAAAATTGAGTGTGTGTTTTATTAAGCATATCATGGTCAGGGCATAATGGCATACCTCCTTCCTATGTAGAGATTACTCAAGGGGATGCAGTTTCTTGTATAACATTTCTAGTTTCATTGTGCAATAATACTTTAACTTCTAGTAACTTAGACTTTCTATACTCTTTGTCATTTAAGTGAATTTTCAGAGTTTGCTACATCTTGTATTATATCTTTTTCTGAGGAAATCTAATGATTTTAAATAAAATTTTAGTTTTTAATTATTTTAATATTTTTTAAATAGTTTTTTAAAGTGTAAGTTGGCCTAATTTTCAGTTATGTAATAAGGTTTAGGTCTACAGTAAAATCTTTATATTCATGAAGTTTTATGTTATTTTTCACCAGTGAGCTAGAGTTCTCAAAAGAACATTGTTCTAGTCAATAGATCTAAATTGTCAAGTTTCACTGTGTGACTTTAACCTCCCTGAGTCTCAGTGTCTTCATCTGTAAAATGAGGTTAGACTAGATGTCCTCTGAGGATAAGTTCAGCTGTGTACAGATCAATCAGTATGTATTTATTAAGCACCTACTGTGTGCCAGGCACTATGCTAAGCACTGGTTACCAAAAGAGGCAAAAAACAGTCCCTGCTCTAATGGAGCAACTATGCACAAAATGAGTTATATACAGGATAATTAGGAAATAATTAACAGACAGAAGGCACTGGAATTACGAGTAGTTGGGACTTAAAGCAAGTCAGGGAGATTTGGAGGTAGAGTTGAGGAGGGAGGGCATTCCAAGCATGGAAGACGGCCAAAGAGAACACCTAGAGCCAAGAGATGGATGGTCTACTTCATGCAACAACCAGGAGACCAGTGGCACTGAATCAAATAGAATATGTTGGGGAATGTAGTATAAAAGACTGGAAAGGAGGGAGCTACCTTATAAAGGGCTTTGCATGCCAGAGAGAACATTTTGTATTTGATTGATCCTGGAGGCAATCAAGAGCCATTGGAGATTACTGAGTGGATCTTTGACCCTGTGATCCTGTCAGATATCATGAAGGTTAGTAAACTGAGTCTCAGGAAGGTTAAAATGGCTTGCCTGTGGTCACACACCTGGGAAGATCCTGTCCTAGGACTTAAACCCATGTCTTATGATTCTAAATCCAAGGCACTTTTTCACTAAGGGGGAAATTTTTTTTTTTTATGTTTTCTAAAGAAAAGCCATTTGTTGAAAAGAAATTGTAATCAAAATATATTTCCTCTTGATTCTAAAAGGTGAAGTTTTTTCATTTTCATTAAAGGGTTTTCCTTTGGGCTTAAAGTTAAGTAGCAACCTTATCCTTATCCTGACTTTGGTGTCCTTACTATCTTTCTTTTTTCTGTTACTGGGTAATTTTCTATCCTTTATTTACAGAAAGTCCTTCAAACAAGAAAGGATACCTTAATAAGAAACACAGTGTTAAGGATTCCGGTATATGCTGTTATTCCTTTATTGAATGAGGTAAGAGAACCTTCTTGTTTATAAGACCAGACATTATTTGTTTTCTTCTACTATAATTTGTGGACCATTTTGTTTAGTACTGTTTCCTAAAAAGGTAACCTTTCAGAACAAGGCAACTCTGATTTGCACAGTCACACTACCTAGTAAGTTACAGTACTGGGCCTCAAACTTTAGCTAGGTTTTCTGATCCTTAGTTCAGGGCTTTGACAAACTGTGCTCAGAGTTCAAACTAAGTGAACTCCGCTCTACTGGGTTGCTTGCTATAAGGTGTAAGATGCACTATTGCACACATTTGGTAACTTTATTAGCAGAAATGTCAACTTTGAAACTCACTAGACATATGATCATTAGATAAACATTTGCTGAAGTCAGTCTGTTAGAGGATTGTTTTAAGTAGGTAGCATGTTTATTACAAACTTTCATTGAAAAGAAATGGTTTTGACATTGCTGCTTTTCTCTTTGCATTGCATCTTTTTTTTTTTAATAAACCTGGACATACTTGAGAATTTTAATTGAATAACACATAAATCTAGAGCTCAGAAAACATACAAAAGTTATAGAGGGGAGGAGCTAGAGGTTAAAATAAGTCCACAGCTTACAGTGGCTTCAGGCTTTTGGAATTAATGGTATCTACCAAATAATACTATTGTTAAGGATACTTCTTAAAATTGGCACTTTCAGACACAGCTGAAGATGTAACAGTGTGTTGATGTGGGCCATGTATTAAGTGTTGTTGGGATTAGCCAAATAACTTCTCTTAGGAAGAGCTCTGAATATGGCCCCAGGAAAAGAATATTCTATATAGTTTCTTTTCCAGGAAATAACACTTGGGAGAGGATAAGGAGTTTGAATTGGTATAGTTTAAAAAAATTTTTAATGCATTTTATTGATGCTTTTTTGTCTTGAAGTTATTTCCTACCCATCCCCCTTCAGAAGAAGCTTTCTTTGCTGGAAACTTGGTTACGAAAGATTTATTCTTAGAATATATGTGTTCTATATTATAGTCTACTATTAAAAATTAACATTAAACTGACAACTTAAAGATTTCCTAAGGTAGAAAGGCTTTGGTATTTTTCTCCTTGGATATATTTGTGGCATAGGTATTTTGGGAAATTATAGAGATAGTAATCTGTTTAAATATTGTTTCTGATTTTTTTTCTTTCTAGCTTACTAAGAGGTTGCAAGGACATCCAAATAGGTGAGGTGTTTGTTTTGTCTTTTTGCTGAGAATTTGTTGTTGATGTGTATACTATTATGAGACTGCCACAATATTCTTTTTTTTTAAAATTAATTTATTTGTTTACTTTTAGTTTACAAGATTCGGTTCCACAATCCCTTGAGTTTCAAATTTTTTCCCCCTCCTCCCTCCCCATGGTGGCATGCAATGAAATATTAAGATCTGCAAATTGCCTTCACATTAAACATTAGTCAGGTTGTAAAGAAGGATTATAACTGATGGAACGAACAGTGGGAAAGAGGAAATAAAACAAAACAAGAAAAAAAAAGAGAGCAGGTAATTTGCTCCAGTCTGCATTCAAATTCTGTAGTTCTTTCTCTGAATGTGCCACAGTATTTCTTAGCCCGAATTTGGGATTGCCCCAGGATATCTCCAGTCTTTGAAAATTAATCTTAAATATTCGCTTTATAATTTAATTATATGCCTTGTACTTTTAGGAGTGAGGTAGGATAGGCTGAGAAAAACGTGAATGAATGACTTTTTGAGAAATCATGAAGCCATCATTTTGGTCTGCCTTTTTCTTCTGTCTACTGCCTTCCTCCAGAGATGCCAAAAGAAATAAAATCAATAAGAACAATTTTCCTCTGGATAATCTTGATTTTAAATAGTTTAAGGTTAGCTTTGGAAATATCTAAGACCAACCCTGCGAATTAATTTTTATTACTTGCCATTAAACTGTACCTAATGGTATTAATTCTAGTACGTTCTTTTTTATATTTTTCTTTGGTGTTGGGTATTACCTCAAATGGGACAGAATGCAACTCATTCCTCCATTGTCCATGTCCTCATTTAGATGATCCAAATGCGGTCCTCTTAACATGCTGAGGGCCTTTCTAAACACTGCACATTCACCTAGGCTGTCCTTATATTTATCATTCATTTTCAGTATGTGGCCAGTCCCCCTGCTTTCCTGGTCATACATCTCTTTGGTGTCCTTTTTTTGGGGGGGTGGGGGGCTACTTATTGCTTATTTAGGTGGACCTATCTTACATGTTTCCATTTCCCTTTGGTAACTTACAGCTTAGATTCATGGATAGTGGCATTATGTAATTTGTAGTCATAAAGCATGACTGGAAAAATACTGATATTGATAAGATGAGATTATTTTTCCCAGAGCATCTTGAGGGCTTTAGACGAGCTGTACAATTTCATGTGCGCTGTCTGGCCTTGTTCATTTCTCCTGTGATGAATCCAGTACCTCAGATCCCTTTGTAAAGTCATATAGGATTTTTTGATAGGTGCAGTAATAGCAATAGCTTCATTTGACTTTCCTCTGATTTACTGATATCAGAATGGAAGTATAAAAACATCTCTGTTCACAAAAGGCATCTGCCACAGATCATACTGTCATGAAGGATGTCCAGCTCAAAGTTCAAATGGAAGAGGAATCCTTATTGACAGTGCCTCCAGATTCTTGTCTGCAGATGACATTATAGTAGTCACATTAAGTGATAGAACTCTGTACAGAGTCTGGTGAGTCATATCCCAAGTCATTGAAAGGGTTGAGATGCAATGGCTAGAGCACTGAGCCTGAGGTCAGGAAGACCTGAGTTCAAATGTGCCCTTGGGCACCTAATAGTTGTATAGTCCTGGCAAGTCACTTCACCTCTGTCTGCCTGAGCTTTCTCAACTATAAAATGGGGATATTAATAACACCTACCTCCCAGGGTGGTTGTGAGGAGGATCACGTGAGTTAATATTTGTTGAAGTGCTTACACAGTACCTGGCATTTAATAAATGTTTAATCTCCTGTTTAAGAATGCAGTAACATAACTCATTCAGTCAACAAGTATTTATTGTGCTTACTCTTTGCCCAAAACTGCTTAATGCTTTGGGGGTCAAAGAACAGCCCCTAAATCCTCCCAAAGCCAGTTCCTTTCCTCAAGAAGCATACAGTCTAATGGCAGAGACATGTAAAAATCTAAGTATGAGATATATACAAAGTAGGTCATTTGAAGGTAGAGCCATTAGCAGCTTCCAACCTTATTTCCTATTGTTGCCTTCTAGTCACTCAAACTTCTAGAGAAACTAGACTGCTATTTCCTATCCTGCCAGATCTCAGGCTTAGAATGTCCTTCCTCCCTAGCATTCCTTTTCAGAATCTTCAGGGCCTGGTGTTAATTTTCTCCTCCTCTCCCCCAACCTTTCCCACCGACCCCCCCATGTTCCCCACCTAGGAAAGTATTCTCTTGCCCCTCACATTTTTGTAGAGTACTTTATTTGGATCTCTTCCTGGCCTGGGTCATATTTCACCTTGCAGCTTCGTGTTGTATCCTCTATACATATTTCTTGAGGCTGCGGTTGTCATTTTCCACTTTGGGATTCCTAGCTCTGGGTATTTTACATAGTGTGATTAAATGTTGGAAATTTAGCTTTCTGGAATTATCTGCTACATTGTTCCAGATGCCCTATAAAACATTTCCTAAGTGTTTTGTTATAAAAACAAAACATACATGATTCACGTGTCTTCTACATGAGCCTGACTCTAGCTGGCAACATATGTTAATACTGATGTGAGGAAGTGATCGTACAGTCTGCTTGTTGAGTTGGCGCAGAATGTCTTGATTCCTTTTCCCTAATTGTTGAGCCTTTGCAGCAATTACATGCATACATACGTGCATATAGACATACACATGTGTGCCTTTCAAGCTCTTAAGGCTATGTCACATCACCTTACCTGTTTCTGAAGGGTAGTAGTAATGATTTTAAAATTTTGTTTTGTACTTCTTGCCACTTGCCATTCAGTGAAAGAGGGTCTTTGGCTTTGTTTTTTTGCTCATGTTTACCCATGAATTGTCAACTGATTATTCCCCCCTGATTATTAAGTCCTTTGAATCAGTTAGTAAAGAGGATTGAATTTCTTGATGGTGATACTAGTCAAGAGCTTTACATATTATCTCAATAGATCTTTGCACCTGCCCTGTGAGGTAGCTGCTATTATGACCCCCATTTTAAAGATGAGGAAACTGAGGTCGTGTAATTAAGCATAAGCAAGGTGGGATTTTTGTTGGGGTTTTTTTCTTCTTGGAGTTCAGTGTCCCAGGCTCAGGCTAAATTGTAAACATCTGAAGGATTAATCTTTGAACCCTGATAATTCACAGCTGTGCTGAGTTAAGTAGGTTTTATGCCATATGGCTCTGAGCCAGTCAGGGGCTGAGTCTTTGTTATATATTCTGGGAGGCTGGCATTTTGCTTTGGGGGTTCACTCATGAGAAGGATCTTTTATTTCCTGGTGGAGACTCTTGAGTAGCTGTATGTTCAGACACTCCCCCTGCCCCGACTGCTTTGATGTCTGTGCTCCCTCGATCCAGTGATGTATGTTAAGTATATAGCAATATTGCTATGTTCAGATAGCTGGAGCCCTGTCTGTTGGTCTTTGTGCTAATTTCTCTGCTTGTATTTTCTATACTCACTTCTTTCTCTGTAATTAAAGTAGGATTGTTAACCCCTTTAAAGCTGTCTTTCCTATGTAAAGCAGATCAAAAGAACCTGTGTTAGCAGGGCATCCTGGGTGTGCCAGGGTGTTTACTATTACAGATCACCTAGCTAATGAATGTTTAAGACAGTGTTTGAACTCAGATCTTTCTGATACCAGATCTTATGCTCTCCTCTTGATGCCAACAGTGGTCATTGCAGTAGAATGAAAATGGGAGGGGTGGCTGGGTGGCGAAGTGAATAGAGCACTGGCCCTGGAGTCAGGAGGACCTGAGTTCAAATCTGGCCTCAGACACTTAACACAAAAACTAGCCATGTGACCTTGGGCAAGTCTCTTAATCCCAATTGCGCTTCCAAAAAGCGCAAAAAAAAAAAGAATGAAAATGGGAAAAGGAATGGTTCTTTGCCTCAGCTTCATTCTCTGGATAGTAGAGGAATATAATTTTTTTTCAGCTGGATTTGAAGTTTCCAAAGGAATTACTGTTGTACTCCCCTGTAATCTTTGGTGCAGTGTAAAACTCAAAATAGGCTTCCTTTCAATGTTGGAAAAAACTAGAAACAATAGAAATACCATAAGATTTAATGTGGCAATTTACCTTCAGAGAATAGGACCTGTAATTTAGTTCCCCTGCATAGCTTTTTTTTTTTAAACAAGGTTACTAGCCAAATTATATTGAATTTTAGGTTTTTAATTTTTTTAAAACTTTTTTCTTTCCAGTGCTGTGCTTATGGTTCCGTGGTTAAAATCTGTGTTAACCATACATGCATCTTATCTTTCCACAGTAAGTATCTTCAGCAGTAATAACCAAACACAAACTCTATATTACCCCTGGGTGGGTGGGTGGGGTCCTCATACCCTGCAAGAGTTCAGTAAAAGATTTGGCTTAAATAGTCATACAACCTCCCATCCCAACATCTTATCCTAACCGCCCCCCCTTCCCCCCGAAAAAAAAGAAAATCTGCCTTTGAACTAATCAGAGGTAATGTCTCTTAAAGATTCACATTTATAATTAGTGGCACCATTGCCTCTTATTTTTCAGGTTACTGTTTTTATACAGTATTTTGTAGGAGCGTGATTCAGCCTTGTCTCATAACTATCATACTGATAGTTACTAAGAAGCAGTATAGTGCAGTGTAAAAGAGCAGCTCTCAGAAAATGGAAAAGGAGCCCAGGGGCTAGGGAAGATGACTGCAGATAGTCTCCTCTGGGAATCTGGGCCCGACCCAGAGTGTCCTAAAAGCATCAAAGCAAGTTTGACCTCAAGGTGTGTTTCAGGGTAGGTGGAGGAAGAAACAAATCATTATTTATGAAGGAATAGTAATTTTGACCAAATAAAAATTATTTAGTCCCTTATTTTTTTTTATCACAAATTTATAAATCTGAAGCCATTAAGGAATATGAGTGTGTGTTGCTGTTAATAATAATAGCTAACATTTTTATATCTATGGCATTTATTATGTGCCACATACTGTGCTAATCACTTTACATTTATTATCTCATTTGATTTTACAACAACCCTGGGAGGTAGGTGTTATTACTCCTATTTTACAGATGAGGAGACTGAAGCAAGGGTTGTGAGCTGCCCAAGGCAACACAACTAGTAAGTGTCTGAGCAGGTTTAAACTCAGGTCTTCTTGACTTCAGGCCCAGCTCTTTATCCACTTTATCCACTATCTGCCATTGCATATAATAATTTTGCTCCTAAAATTGCTATTGTTGATATTTAAATTTTTATACTTTTCCTTTTTTTGGCCTCAATAAATCAGTGAAACAGACATTTGCAATTTTGTTTGGAGAAAAATTAATTTCAACAATAAGAATGTCAGTAATGTAATTTATCAGCTATTCCCTCTGTGTCCTTTGTTTTCATTGTTTTGAGATTTCAATATAGAGAATAACTAGAAGGATTTTTGTAAAAGTTCTCTATCCCTCCTAGGTATCTCTCCCTTTCCCTTCTTGACTGGGGGTGGGGATGTAAATGGAAATGTGGTGGAAAAGAATAAATTATATTCTCAGGCCTCAGTACATGTTAACACCTAAGTAGTCCTTGTTCCACATTTGCTAACCACATACACACAGTTAATAGTAATATTACTATTAATATTTGGAAAGTACTTTATATACATTCTTCCATGATCCTCATAGCTCTTTGGAATACATCCTTACAGATAATGTCTGCATTTCATAGAAGAGAACTTTTTAAAAATTGTATTCAGGTTTGCTAAAAAAGAAACTGATTCTTTGTGTCATATGAAAGCTTTAGTTTATGTCAGTGTTAAAAAATGTACTATGTATCAAAGTTTAATCCCAGGTTTATCACAGGGGTAGAGATCACAACATTGGAAATACACTGGGGGAATTTGTGTCAGGGAATGATCCATGTTTGTTGAGTAGCGAACTTGACTCACTCTGCTTAAAATGGGGAAAAGAAGACTAAGTGGGGGGCTAGTTGGTTCAGTGAGTAGATCACCGGCCCTGGAGTCAGGAGGACGTGAGTTCAGATCCGGTCTCAGACACTTAACACATGTGACCTTGGGCAAGTCTTAACCCCAATTGCCCTTCCTTCCCCTCTCCAAAAAAGAAAAAAAAAAGAATAAGAAAATGGCATATGAGATGTATTTTTTTCTAGTTGTTCTCTTCCCCCCTCCCTTCATTGAGTAGTTCTGTGTCAAGACTGTTTAAAGGAAATGATGTGTGCTATCTGAGATTCCCTTTGCTTCTGTTTGCTTGACACAAAATGAGACAAGTGTTTCTTGATCCTTTTTCTTCTAGTTGCCTGACCTGGTACCCCAGCTAGGCATGTTATACCAGTTGATGGAGAGCAGAGTCAAAACCTTAAGAAAGCTCTCTCGACTGCATGGAAAACTCATCCTTCTTATTACACAGGTATGTACATCACTGAATAATCCACAATAAAATATTTTGTATGTGGTACTAATGGAAGCATGAGAACACATTTATCTGATCCTATAGTAAATACCTACTTTATTTTAGTGGAAAATATGCCAGGTCAGTTTGGTAGTAGAAAGGTCCTATCTTAATTTTCAAGATATGTCCTGTTGTTAGATTCATACGACATTCTTGGGGTTTTTTGTGGAAAAGCAGCTACTGCTAACCCCTGCTATATTATACCCCAATTTCTATAATTTTATGGAGTTTTTCTTTTTTTCATTTTTTAAACATTTGAATATATACTTGGTCAGGAGCCCCTTGGATGGTTCATTCATGATGGGATGGGGGGGTGAGGGGAGAAGGGAGAAGGTGATTCAAGCCATGCCTTTGTCTGGGGAAAGCAGGTGTTTTAGAAAGCTCGTCACCAGCTTAGCCCTAGCAGCTCTCACAAACCATCTCGGACATTGTAGAGGGGATAATCTGTCCTGTTAGAGGATGAATGGGCGCACACTGACAGAAACCACAGATCATTGAAATCTTAAAAATATCTGGTCCTTTACCTTAACTACAAACTTTTACTCACGTTGTTTTTACTGGGTAAACCAGAATATACCTGACTTTCATGTTAATGTTTCATTGTTTAGGTGGCAGCATCTGAAAAAACTCAAGGTGTGCCTCCACCTGAGCAGACAGCCAAACTGGTTTATGAGGAAGGTAAGGAGTGGGAACTCAAATTGGAGTTGTAATTCTATATTGTACTCTTCAATGTAGAAAGTGAGAAATAATCACTTTACTTAAATTCAGCTTTGCAGTGGGAAACCCGTATAAGAAAACAAGTCCTAGAGAAAATATGGTGACTAAATTACACTGCTCCATTTTTTCTTTGGTTGGAAAGATTGCAGCTTTACAATCTGTAGGTCAAATTTTAGGATTTTGTCAGAGCTCTCAATTGAGAAGCTCTTAGAGCTTGAATTTTAATAATGTTTAGATCCTTGGTTCTTTTGTTGCATCATTTTCATCAGGCATCAAAGGCCTTGGCATCTAGAACATTTGCCTCTTGTATCTAATGAAAGGGGGACACATGTCATGGTGGAGGGAATAATAACCTTAGAATAACCAGGTAGACTTGGACTCAAATCCCACCTCTGACAAATAGTAGCTGTGCAACCCTGGACAAGATACTTAACCTGTTAATGTTCTAAGCAACGTTCTAAAACTCTGATTTGCAGAAGAGCTACTAATCTGCTTTAGTAGAGTCAAATCAGTAAGTCTTTTTCAAGTGTCTACTATTTTCCCAGGAATTAGAGGCAGACACACTCACATGCATGTGCAAAAAAAGGGAGGGGCAGCAAAAATCAAGTCTTTGCATCAAAGGTGCTCACATTCTTATGGAGGAAAATGAATTTCCATGTAAAGAATTCTCTATTCCAGTGAAATTATAGGTCTAGTTTAAAAAAAATATTGTTGCTTGGATATTGAATCTGTCTGGCAAAATAAATCAGGAGCTTAGCTATGGAGTCAGGAAGGCCTCTGACAGACATTTGACCCTGGGCAAATCAGTCTCTTGAAGTGCACTAAGTAATCCTTTTAGAACCTGAATTGCAGAGAAGGTTCCAATCTGCATTTGGTGGAGGGAATTTCGTTATGGTGAATTCACAGGTCTCATCAGAAACAGTCATTTAACTAACATTATTGTTCGATGAGCATTTTATGAAATAAAACATAAGGTTCTTGTAGTATTGGTTTTTAGATGGTTTTGGAATTAAGCAAAGATTTTGTTTTATAGAATCTTCTGAAGAGGAGTCTGATGATGAAGTAATGGCAGATAAAAATTCTGATGTAAGTAGCTCTTCCTGCTACCATGGTCTTTAGCCTTCTCTTGTAGAGCTACCCTACTGAAACAGAGCCTTTGTGAATGTTTCCTCTGCTTATTAATTTATCAGGAGAATTGGGAGGAGGATGAAGAAGAGAGAGAAAGTGAAAAGGAGGACGAAGAAGATGATGATGATGATGATGATCAACAAGAAACAGATCAGGACACAGAAAATGGTGAGGAGAAAGAAATGGCTCTTGAAAAAGAAATAAATGGAGATTCTGATTTGGACCCAGAAAATGAAAGTGAAGAAGAATGAAGAAGAAATGAAAAATAGGCCAATAGAACTATAAACTTTGGCTCACGTTGTTGAATGCTGCCATGTTCTCTTGGAGAGGGCAATCTCTGTGTTTGACCTCTGTGGCAGAATGCAGAAGGCCCTCTCACCTTTCCAAATTCAAAATGGTGATCTCACCATGCCAGCCCCCTTGTCCTTCCCACCTCAAACTTAACTGTGTAAATAAGAATGTTTCTTTCAATTGTTAATAAACTTTACACAGTAAATAGACACATTTTTCTGCAACATACTGACACGATTGTCCTACATATCTTATATTTTTATAATAAAGTCCTGGAATGATTGGTTATATCAAGAATTGAGTTAAATGAAGATGAGGAAATTCTCCCCCCAACCCATTCCCCTGCCAAAACCACAGCCCAACCTGTTCTTTGGAGGAATCTGCTTTTACTGCAGGATTGGTATGGGTAGTCTGGTCCAGGTGTGACCCTCTCCTGAGTAAAGTTGGTAAGAAGTTGTGAGCATGAGCCAAATTTTTACCTTTTTGTGTGGAAAATGAGGCATGACAAAATATGCAGGTGTAGATGAGATTGCAGGTTTTTAGAAAAACATCTTTAATCTCTAGGAATCCTGGCCAAAGTAATCTGAACCAGGCAGGCTCAATCACTGGATTTATCCTCCCACTCCTCTGCTACCCCCCCACTCCCTAACCCATCTCCAAAAATCTGCTAATTTTTTTTAGATATTTGAATAGTTTTTAAAGAAAAATAATTATGGTAGTTCAAAATCCAAAATAACCAACATCCCATGCCACATGAATGGTTCTCTCTGACTGTAGAACATGATCAGGGATCCATCCATGTTCATTTTTAAAGCACATCCCAGCTGCCTGTGCGCTGTTCTTTGGTATTCATCTACAGTCAGAAGTCATGAATTCACTTTCTTCACTGTCAAATTTTTAGAACAGAGACCAATCTTTTCTTTCTTTTGGCTTCAGTTAATAATACCAATGGCCATCCTAGTAGGAACAGATATTTTTTTTAATCCAAGGAAAATGTTTATGATTTAGTAATTAAGTGCTTTCTTCTCTTTCTATTACCTGAGCTTGGCAAAGTTTGGATACCTTTTTTAAAAAAAAAATTGAACTCAAGCTTTTTTTATGTATGTATAAACCAGTATTTTTATTTTTGTGTCCTGAAAAAGACCTTTTAAACTTACCAGTCATTTATTTGAAAAGAAAAACTAGGTCATTTAGGACTAAATAGGGGGATATGCATTGGAACATGGTCTCAAACAGGAAGGAAGGGCTAGGTGGATAGGTGGGTTTTTTTCCTATGAATATTTAAAACACCATATTTGTTAGGGACTTTTTAATCTCAGTGGCCAAAAGAATCTCCTTTTGCTCTGCTTATGGAACTGGAGCCACATTAACACCTTGGGCAGAGTGAGTTTGAGCTGGCCATGAGTATATTGTATGTACAGTCTATTTGTCTATAAAAGGAGCTGTTTATGGCTACCAAACACCACCCTCTTTGTAAAGTGAATAAATATACATCTTTACCCAGTTGCTTGTCTTGTGATATCTGCTGAAGAGACAAGGAAAGCGTAGTTTCATTGCTTACTGTTATTTTCAGTGGCCTTGATAGAACACTGCTTTTGAGGCCTGGCACCTGTAGGAATTGCCATGAAAATAAGCATTTCCTTCATCTGCAGTCAAGGCCTAATTAGAGAGTGGGCCAAGAAGGCTTTAAGATGTGTATTTAGAATCAGTGAGCCATTGCTTGAGCAGTTAGGGTCTCACATTCTTAAACAGGCTTGTATCAATAATTAAAGATGTCAGTAACCTTTGTGTTGGCAGGATTATGTTCAGAAAGTGGGTAAAAGGTAGTTGCTGACACTGGGCTAACCATCATTTCCCCATATCTACTTTTAGTTGTGAATAGCACTTACTACTTTTTCATGGAAGGAATGTACCAGTTTTAAGAAAATATGGTAGGTTTCAGTATTATAGTAGGTACTCAGTACTTGGGTATTCTGAGCTTTTGGGCAAACTAGGTTATTCTGAGAGAACTCTTACCGATGATTTTGTTACACGACAAACAGCCTATTACATCTGAAATGACTTACTAATTGATCTGCATGATCACAGGTGAACCACAAAATGATGTCTATTGGTCCATGATTTAACAATGACCTGGAGGTTGGAGGGAGGATAAAAAGTAAACTCTGGCATTGGACTTTCTCAGTCTGAAGACATCATCCATTTGGTGGCAGAAGTTCTTCCTATCATTGTCTTACCTTCTTACCTCTAAGGACAGGAGGTATCGGACATGTTATTAAGTTAATCCAATAATTTTTTAAGTCAGTGTTCTAACAATAGTAAAGAAATAACCCACATCATTTTTGTTAAGTCATTTCCCATGATCCTGGCAACATATAGGAGGTAGATGGTTTCCATTTTGTATAATTTGATCTAGCTATTTCCCTTTTTAATTTCACGTTTTTTTAATTTGGATTCTGCTCTCCCAATCAATGATCATACTGATTTGCTTAGTTTCTCTGGCTTTGTCATTATTATCTCTGTGACTGGGCAAACCACTTCACATCTCTTGGCCTCAGTTATCCTCGTCTGTAAAATAAAGGGGGGGGGGCTGAATTTGTCTAATATCCTTTATTCCATGAGTCTGACTCATGGGTAGTAAACTATGACTGTTGAATGGGAGAATTTCAGGTGGTTTAAAATTTTTTTCTATAGAAGGATTTTATCTAGTGAGAGTTAACCAGTGTTGATGGAGAAACCCTCTTATGAAGAGAACAAAGCTTGATAATTTGATGCTGATAACTGTCTTGAAACAAGTGGTTATATACTTGGAGAGGGTTGCTTTATCAGTTTTTACTTTTTTTTCCAAAAGGTTAAGATGATGTGCTTAGATCACCATCATCTCTAAGTAATATCCCTCTTTCCTCCCATAGCACCCTAGTAGATGCTATATAAATGCTTATTCCCTTCCCTCCTCTATCCCAAATACTTTTTGTTGCCTTAGCAGTTATCTGTAGAGGGGCAGTAGTGTAAAAGTTCTGTGGCCCAACTTATGTGACATGAACAAGTCTAGACCAATGTTAACTGCGGTGGACAAATAATCTAGTTTACCTGTGTGTAAAACAAAACCAAAGATCCATCCTTATAAACCTGTAAACTTTAAAAACTGACTTGATGGATAAGGTGAATTCAATACCCTAACTCAATATGATCATTATGGATGATATTTTTGAGCACTTATTGAAGTGATCTGTGTACATATTTATTTTAGCTGACTGAAGTGGAGGGATTGGTTATTTTACCAGGCCATATCTTTATGAAACATCACAATGCTAATCGTGGTATATCTGCCTATTTGGCAGTTGCTAAATGTGTCATTTTCTGGAATTGGCAACCTGATGCTAACTTTTGGATTGATTCATTTTACAGGTTAGGCATAAGAAATACGTTACAGGCAAAGCCTGCAGAGCCTTTCCTTGAACAGTGTTAAAATGTAACCGTTGATGTGTTATTTATATATATATATACATACATAAAACAGGCCACTGTGATGATATGACCACTGAATGGAGTCAGATAAAAGGTTATGCCTCTAATTTGGTACTTCCTTGACTTGTGACTGAAGGTCCCTTTCCATTAGGCTAGAAAGTATTCTAGTGTCTAATATGGGTTTGAACTTTGTTATAAGTTGAGTTCAAAACCTTTTTGAACTGTCAGTGCCAGTTTCTAGGTCAAGTTCATTTTAGATGATGCCTTTCCATCTTAGATACTTGAATATCTCAGTGAGTTCATTTTTGAGTTTCATGTTAATAGTATTCAGTCCATAGGGATATAATTGTTGAAGATATTCTTAAATCTGTGCCAAAAGAATATACTATTTTTGAAGACCCTGCCATGATCAGCTATTAAAAGCAATCTTGCTGGGTTGCTAGGTTAGGTCAATTAAACCAAAGGCCTCATTTTTAAGATAACTTCTCTTCCCACATATATTGTGTGAAAGTTGTTTTTAAAACCAGATACCTAGCAACAAAGACAGTGTGTCATGGCAGATAACTGGCTTCGAGAGTCCAAAAGATCTGGGTTCAGATCCCACCTTCTTACATACATTAGCTCTGTCATCACGGGAAGCTTTATACCTGTTTTCTCATTTGTAAGATGGCATGTTGATGCCTCTTGTACCTACTTCACAGGGTACTTCTGGGGCTCAAATAAGGTGATGAATGTAAAGCCCTTTGCTAACCTTAAAAGTTCCTTATAAATGTGTTTATCTTAGAGTTGCCAAGTGGAGGGATTGGATGCTGTGGGGTGAGGGATGAGTGTCCAGGGATTCTGTCTCAACATCAGTTAAAAGTTGGTGTTAAATAATGTTCATGTTAAACTCTGAAAAAGATTAGGAATTCTTGCTGTCTTGTCCTAGAAGTACTTGTCAATGTAAGAATAGTTTGAATGTAGAAATAATAGCACTGGATACCCAGTTAAGCGTTCACAGGCATTGTTAATGTAGTTTCCACAGGGTAGGATTTTTCTAGGATCCTGATTTGGAGTGTTAAATCAAATCAGAGTTAATTTAGCTTTAAGTGTATCCCCACCCTTCATTCTGCTGGGCAACCCTTCTTTGGAAGGCAGTTTGTACAGAGCCATGTGGGACTTGTCACTCATTCCCAAGAATGAGAACTAATTATTAGGCTTATTTCAGTGTGAGCAAAACTTCTTTCAATGATATATTTAAAGAAATTCAGTTCTTTCCTGTTAACTTCAAAGGAAGGAATGGGATGTTTGTATCCCTTTGTGCTGAGGTGACCGATTATTCTGTTGTTCTGTACTTAGTAATGTTGGTCTTATATATCCTTCTAGGGAATCATGGGCTCTTTCTTTTTTCTTTTCTTTCCCTTTTTGCTATGTGACCTGTCTGCCTTAGCTTAGGTAAAGTAGCTAGGTTCTTCTGTTTGTCTTGCACATGGTAGTTTTTCCATCACTACCCTTAGAATTTCTGGATGTTTGTATTGTCTCTGCATGCTGGGTGTTCAGTAAATGTTGACTGATATTCGTGAGGCAGAGGTGCATGAGTCATGAGAACTATCTTATCAGAATAACCTTGTCATAAGGAAAGGGTGGGTAAACTGGAATTTGTACCGGTATCTTTCTGTCAGGCAAAAGGATGGTACTTTTTTTTTTTTTTTTTTTGCTTTTTGGAAGGGGGAGGGCAGGGTAGTTGGGGTTAAGTGACTTGCCCAAGGTCACATGGCTAGCAAGTGTTAAGTGTCTGAGGGAAAAGGATGGTTTCTTAAGATAACATCTGAATCCCAGTGGGGTATATAGTAAAAAAGAGGTCTTGATCTTGAGACAGAGGAACTGGTTTTAATTCCTAGTTTTTCCTCTTACAGTGTATGACTTCAGACAAGTCACTTCACTTAAAAGGGTTGAACTAGTTTTCAATCTGATCTTTTTGGCATTTTAGCTGTTTACCTGTGTATTAGGGAAACTCTTGTTATGGTAAAGTGAGCTTTAGCAGGGCCTCTGAACCTCTTTTGTTATATGTTGTTAAAGTAACGTTTTGGGAAAGGATTTTTTTGTTGGTAGTGGTTTTTGCTGGTACAATATGCTTTGTTTCTACTTTTTTTCATGTCTGAATTAGACATCAAAAAAGCTGCCACTGGGAGTCATCCTTGGTTTGTGCACGTTCTGGGTTAAAAAAAAAATCCATAATTTAAGCAAATTAGTCCCTAGTTTCAGTTCATGGAAAAAGACTAGATGATCCCTCAGAATAGAATAATGTTTAGGGAGTATCATGCATACCAGATTTCCCTGGGCAGTTGAATAGCTATTGTTGATTCTTTATTAGCCCATTTACTTTAATGTCTTTAGTCCTTTTTAAAACTATGGGATGCTAAATGGATTACTGGAATGGTCTAGAATTTTAGGGATGGTAGGGACTGTATAGACTTGTGTTCTGGGTAGTGGACTCATCATGAAGCTCATCTGTTAGCGGAATTTTTTGGTTGTTTTTTTTTTCTTTTTGGAGGGCAGTTGGGGTTAAGTGACTTGCCCAAGGTCACATGGCTAGTTTTTATATTAAGTGTCTGAGGTCGTATTTGAACTCAGGTCCTCCTGACTATTCACTGCGCCACCTAGCTGCCCTGATGTTAGCAAAATTTTTTAACTTAGGATACATAAAACTTGGACTTTTCAAGTATTTTGATAACATTTTTAACATTTAAAAATATTGAAATATATTGATATTTTTTTAAAAAATGTTACATCACCAGTTTTTCCACTATCTCTTCTCTTTCTGCCCTCTCAGAGAGTCAACCCTTATACCAAATAACATTTTTAAGGAGAAATAAAACAGCAAAATCAACTACTACATTTTTTTTAAGTCTGCAAATATATGCAATGTATGGGTATGAACCCATGAATCTTGACACTGCAAAAGAATGGGATGGAGGTATTTTTTTATTATCTGTTCTTTGGGGCCATGTTTGTTGTTTGTAATTTTGCAACATTTACTTTTGATTGTTTTGTGATTATTTCCATTTTGTAGTCTTTGTGTATATTGGCCCTGCTTACTTTCGCTTTTCATCAGATCTTGTAAATCTGTGCTTCTCTGGATTCATTGTATTTATTATTTCTTACAGCACAGGAATATTTTATTACATTCATTTTACCACAGTTTGTTTAACCATTATCTAATTAATAAGCATCTCTTTTCTAGCTCTTTGCTACTACAAAAAGTACTTCTACAAATATTTTGGTATATGTAGGGACTTTCTTATTAACGACTATCAAATGACCCTAAAAAGGGGTGGGGGCTAAAAAGTGGTAGAGGGTACTGGAGCATGGTGGACAAATCAGTCAGAAAAGTTCCAAAGCAGTGAATGAAGCTAGGAGAGAGATGAAATGTCTGAGCTG
Organism: Petaurus breviceps papuanus; assembly: GCF_028583685.1. NCBI lineage: Eukaryota > Metazoa > Chordata > Mammalia > Diprotodontia > Petauridae > Petaurus > Petaurus breviceps. Next base: position 10,144,692 of record NW_027187359.1, read on the forward strand.
AGCTCTTTCCTTAAATAGAGGTTTGGAATTCATGGCCCCACCCTGTGTGTGTGTGTGTGTGTGAGAGAGAGATCTTTTAGTTTATATAATTTGAATGCTAAAACCTTATCTGAGTGATAACTTATTCAGTACAATTAGTTTCCTTTGTAATCCTGTGTATTGTATTTTAAAACCTGATAAGGGGGCATAGACTTTACCAGACTGTGCCAAAGGAATCCATGGCACAAAAGAGGTTAAAGGACCATTGTGTGGTAGGGCTAGGTGGCAAAGTGAGTAAAGCACTGGCCCGGAGTCCGGAGGACCAGAGTTCTGTTCTGGCCTCAGACACTTAACACACGCACACACACACACACAAAAGTAGCCATGTAACCTTGGGCAAGTTACTTAACCCCAATTGCCCTCCAAAAGGCAAAAAAAAAAAAAAGAACCATTGTGTTAGAGACATTGTCCTTGCATAGATGACTGGTTTATTCTGAAAGTACCATGGTAACTAATAGAATCCCCATCTCTTACCGTGGCCAAGTGCCCAGCTTTAGAGAATCTTCCATGTTAATGGCTCCGCATAGAGTACTTCAGTGGGCATTTGAATTTCTTGCTAAAGGAAAAGTACTCAAAATATTTCATCTGCATATTGACATGCATTACATAGAGCAGTGGGATGTAGTGTGATGAAACAGTAGGCTTGAGAGTCAAGAAGACCCAGCTGGGCAAATCACTTCACCTCTCTTATCTTTGGTTTCCTTGTCAGTAAAATGGGGATGATATTACCACCTCCTTCACAGGGTTGTTATGAGGATCCAATGAGATAATGGGTCTAAAGCGCTTTGTAAACCTTGAGGTGCTGTGAAAGTGTCATCTATTATAATTATTAGTATAATAATTGTGGAAGCCTAGCTTTTAGGCTTATGTTACGGTCAATGAATCAGAGCACGTCTAATTGAAAATCTGATTGAGAATTGTGATTGTCATAGAGCAGGAGTGTCACTAGGACGGGCTTTTCAACTGTATTGCCAGTGTGACCTTAGATAAGTCCATTAACTTCTGTGGAGTCATTTTTTCTGGGGTAGAATGGGCCTGGCCTAGATAATTAAGATTCATTCCAGGGTAATTGATTCTGTTCTTGTCAGCCACCAATACTCTCATACCGTCCGTCCTTAGTTGTGTCTCTGCAGTGTTTGCTGGTGAGTGTGAAGAACTAGGGGAACATTTTTAGTGGTCTAATGAAATGGCTGTTATTTTTAATTTGCCTTCATGAGATGTACTAGTTTCTTTAAAAAAAAATCAGAAGGTATCTGAAGTAGGTGCTGTGTAGTTTTAATAACCAAGCATTACTATTAGGTTCTTTTGTTGGTTAATTTTGCTGATCAGTTTTATCTTCTCTATTTCTTGTTTCTTTATTGAAAGGGATGTTCCATTGGGTAAGAGAAAATATGAGAATGAAGGTGATATAAAAAAGAAATGTGGGAAAAATAGTTAGCAAGGGTGTCACGATGTAATTTCTTTTTATTGGCTACATGGCCCAGTAGATAGAGCTGGGCCTAGAGTCAGGAAGACCTGAGTTCAAATTAGGCTTCAGACCCTTAACTAGCTGTGTGAGCATGGGCAAATCACTTACTGCTTCCTGGCTTAATTTCCTCATACATATATATCACTTAGCATACATATATATCGCTTTGTGTTTTGTAGGTGCTTCGTGAATACTAGTCCCTTTTCTTTCCTTTAGACTGGATTAAGTTGCATTCTTACCCATTGTGGCATTTCTTTTACTTATTTGTGGGGAATACAGGTCACCTTTTAGTAAAAGCCAAAATTTTTATAGCCCTTTAAAGGAAAAAATGTGTACACACATATGTATACGTGTATATGCACATGTATATACATATAGATGTGCATGTATACACATACTCATATATACACATATACATACACATATATTTGCATGTATGTATCTTAAATCATTTGAACCTCACATTAACCTTGATGGTGTGCCAAAGTGTTTTATCCCTGTTTTACAAATGAGGAAACTGAGGATCAGAGAAGTTAAAGTGACTTGGCCAGGTTGTGGGTGTAACCAGTAGCAAACCCAGGCCTCTCCTGGCTAAGAAATATGTAAGAATTTCCCCTACAAAAGGGAGAGTTGTGTAGTGGGGGGAAAAAAAGCCATGAGGTCACTAATTTCTTGTTCTACTCTAAATCAGGTTTCCTGTTTGAGCCTCTTATCCTTGGAGTGGTGCATACTTCCTTCTGGGAGTGACTTAACACTAAACAGGTTTAATAGTAGAAGAAGCCTCATAGACCATCTAGTCTGACCCTCAACTTGCAGCCAACAGCTTTAAAAAATGTTTTGCTGACTTTTTTTTTTAGTTTATATCAGTCATTTCCTCACCCAGCTCCTCCCCTTTGGACTCTCCATTGTGCCAAAGGAAAACAAGTAAAAATATTCAGCACAGAGACTATATAACAATGTATGCAATATTCTTCCCTTTCAGTTTTCTACCTCTGCAGTGAGAAAGGGGGTACCAGCCAACACCTATATTTCTCTTAGCATCTTTTCTTTATTTAAAAAAAGTTAAGTTGTTAAACTAGATCCATGTTCAAACAGAGATTGCTACTATGTCAAGCCCTGTAAATATGCTAGTCTCAATACAGGTCTTTCTGTTCATTAATCTTCCTAAAGGGGAAACCATTTGTTTGAGATTGGATTATCCAGATCCCTTATTACTACTATTCAAACACCAACTTCAGGACAATTTTTTGGTTCCTAAATAGCACCTTCACCCTCAGGTGAATATGTGGATAATGGGAAAAGAAGTGAAAGCTCATGTGTCACTTGTTTGCCACTTTGGGAACATGCTGGAGGACTTGATTGAGAGGATTGGAGATGAGTTTTCTGGGTTAGTCATCTGACATGAGAGGAATTATTCTGGTTCATCAATAGTCTGCTTTGATCAAAATCCTGCTATATTTCTGAGTCTTGTTGGTTGAAGATCCTGCCTCTGAGTCATCCCCATATGGCTCTTGGAGCTCCATCATGGCACCAGAGGAATACAAAATACCTGCTATTCAGTGTTATTGAAAAGGTGCTAGCTGCTAAGGAAACACTCATCCAAGTTTTCTGCTGTAAATAAACAGTGATACATAGAAGGGGGGAGGGGGGAGAGGAATCCAATCTTCTAGCAATCTAGCTTTAGCATCTACTGTGACCTGTGGGTCAAAGTTGACTCAAGGTCTCAGTTGTAAAGTTGAGGAGTTCAGACTAGGTGATGTATGAGATTTCTAATGCCAGACTTATGATCCCATCATTCCCAAGAGGTTTCACACTCACTCTGAGGACAACAGGATGACAATATCTGATCTGGACGTGACTTTAAAGGCCATTTAGCTCAACTGCCTCATTTTACAGTTGAGAAATGAAGGCCCAGCCAGAAAGTTAGGTGATTCCAGTTGCTATTATTATTATGTTATATTGATGCCTTATATTTGTCCAACCCTGTTGCTTCTGAAAATACATATTCCAGCCTCCCTCACCCATAACTCTGGGTACTCCCTTGTAACACAGAAAAAGAATTGAACCAAACCTTGGTTAAACACTGAATTTGACAGCATATGTAGCATTCTATAGTCGTGGTCCCCCACCTTGCTACGAAAAGGAGGGCAGTGCTTTTCCTCATCTGTTCTCCTTGGCCAGTATTGTTAATTAATTATATGGTGTTTCAGTTTTGTTTTAGTGTTCATTTACATGATTGTTTTTGTGCATGTTCTGTATTCTGTATCAGTTGATACAAGTCTTCTCGAGGTTCTCTGAATTATTTATGTTGACTATTATAGTATAATGATCAATAAACATTTATTAAGTGCCTACTATATGCCAGGCACTGTGCTAAGCACCAATAGCATTCCTTTATATTCAAATGCCAGTTTTTTCAGCTGTTCCCCCTTTGATGGGCACCCGCTTTATTTCCTTTTTTTTTTCTGATCACAGAAACTGCTGCTGTTAATGTTTTTGTACATGTGAGGCCTGTTTTGGTTACTTTGAACTCTTTGGGGATATATACACCTGGTGTTGGGATATACGCTTGATAATGGGCTCTCTTCGTAACAGGATATAAGTGATTTATTTACTTTTTCTTATGTAATTCCAGATTGTCTTCCAGAATGATTTAACCATTTCACAGCTCCATCTTTGCCATTTTTTTTTAGTTTGATGGTTACAAGGTCAGACTTAAGAAATGTTTATATTTGTATATTATTAGTGATTTGTAACAATGTTTCATATCATTGGTGGTAATTTATAATTTTTATTTTGAAAATTGGTCATAGGTGTTGGGTATTGATTGACCTCTTAAATATTGAGCAGTAGCTCTTGGTGTTATGTATTTGTGTCAGTTCTGTATTTTGGATATTAGACTTTTAACACAGATAGTTGATGCAAAGATTTTTCCCAGTTGACTTTTAGTCTTTTTACCCTAACTGTATTGATTTTGTTTGTGCAAAAGTTTTTTAAATTTATGTATTTGAAATTGTTAATGTTCCTGATTATTATCACCTTTATCTCTATTTAAGAATTCTCCCCTGAACTATAGTTGTGAAAGATACCTTCTTTCCTTTGTAATTTTTTTTATTTATGAATCAGCTCTTTATACTTAGGTATCCATTTGGAATTTATTGTGGCATATGATGTAGAATATTGGTCTAAAGCATGGGTTCTTAATCCAGGGTTCATTGACTTCCAAGGGATCTGTGGTTAGATTTCAGGGAGTCTGTGAACTTGGCTCTGGAAAAAAAATTCATCTTTATTGTCACTAACTTCTAACTGAAATTTGGCATTTCCTTCCTTTATAAATGTAGACAACAAAACATTATTCTGAGGAGTAGATAAGTTTCAACAGACTGCCAAAGGGTCCATTACATGAATTAAATTAAAAAAAACTTGTAGTCTAAAGCTATTTTTATCAAACTGCTTTCTGATTTTTCCAGCTGTTCTTGTCAAATAATGATTCCTCTCCTTAGTTGTTTTTCTGCTTGGATTTACTCCATTCAGTTATTTCTGGTTCTTGGTTATCTAATCTATTCCACTGATCTGCTTTAGTTTTTAAAAATAGATTTCTATTGTATCTTTCATTTTTATGTCACCTACATTTTTTCCCTATAACAGAGGTTTTCTTTTCTTTTTTTTTTTTTAAGCAATTGGGGTTAAGTAACTTGCTCAAGGTTACACAGCCAGGTGTTTCTGGGTGGGTGCTAAGTGTCTGAGCCCGGATTCGAACCCCAGGTCATCCTGACAATGGGGCCGGTGCTCTTACTGGCTGTGCTACCTGGCCGCCCCAAACAGAGGTTTTTTTGAAAGAAAGATGAAAAAAAATCTAATATTAAATGTGAAATTCCACTCCTTTGGATCTCCACCTCTTCAAAGGAGTTGGGAGAGACATCTTCTGTCTTTTCTTTGGGACCAAGTTTATCCTTTGCAATTTTGCAACATTAGGTTTTTTTTTTTAATTTATGTAGTAATTTTCCATTTACATTGCTGTAATTATGTACACATTTTTTTCCTTAGCTCTGTCTACTTCATGCTTCTCTCTGTATTCATATTTTTCTTTTTTTATGGCACAATAATATTCCATTACATTCATGTGCCACAAATTGTTTAACCATTCCCCAAATGATGGACATCTACTTTGTTTATAGTGTTTTGGTACCACAAAAATGTGCTGCTATAAATATTTTGGTGTATACCGAGCCTTTCTTTTTCTCATTTACCTCTTTGGGGTATATACCTAGCAGTGGAATTTCTGAGTAAAAGGATGTAGCTATTATAGCCACATTTTTTAAAATAATTCCAGTATCTAAAGGTGTTTTTTTTTTGTTTTTGTTTTTTTTGCCAAATTGCTTTCCAATTTTCCCAGCAGTTTTAAGATATGGATAAAACATTTTTTTTTAAATTTCCTTACCTTTTATCAAACATTAGGCTGCTATTTTTGATTGTTTCTGGTTCTTGGTTGTCTAATTAATTACACTGATCTACTTTACTTTAAAAAGTACTTAATAGTTTTTATAATTATTGCTTCATAATAAATACTATTCCCTTTTTATCTCTCTTTTTTTCATTCTGTTTCTTGAAGTTTAAACCTTTTATATTTCAAAATGAATTTATTTTATCTAACTCTATAAAGTATCTCTTGATGACCTGGATAGCATAGCTCTAAATCTGTAATTTTCTAATCATTTCAAGAAATGTTATGAAAATTTACACTATATGTATTTCGGTATTGCTACTCTTTCCCTTCCCCCCACTCCAACCAAGTAGTTGAATTTATTTGCACATTTCTCAAAAATGCTAAGGGACAATTCACTTTAACTATTTGGGTCAATGTTGAACAGTTATTGAATTGATTTTCCTGGATTCTGTTTAAGAAAAAAAAATTAATTTAGTAAACCAGAGAGTACCCATGAGTGAATTTCTGGCCTTTTGCAGATTCATGGACTACATGGCAACTTCATTGCCTGCCTTCTGGATAACCCAAAGCAAATTCCCCTTGATTGGCAACTGATTGCTTCTAAAGACTCACAACCCAAACCAGATAACTGCTACAGGAACTTCAAACCTGTGCCCAGTAGGAAATAAGCCTCTGTGAGAGCTTGTCTTGCAGATACAACTCTATTGAATCATATTGAATGACAAATGAGTCAGTAAACATTTGTTTACCTTGGCCTAGCATTTTGTCGGTCTCTGTGGAAGATAGAAAGATGTACATGGCGTGGTGCCTGCTGCCTTCAAGAAGCTTACAGCTGGGTGGAAGGAAATTACGGCTCAGTTCTGTGATTCTGACTAGGTTTGGAATCCTGGCAGGAATCTGATTTTTAGCTTTAGTACTTACTGGCTTTATGACTGTGGACAAGGCAGTTAATGTGGTTTCTTTATCTGTTAAATGGGGAGGTTAGGTTATATGACTTCTCAATTCTCTTCTAGTTCTAAATATGTTCCTATAAGGCAAACACACCTAAAATGATAACTAACCAAAGTTGAATGTGAAGGATCAAATAAATGGTAGATAATAAATTCTTCAATAAGAAAAATGTAGGGGCAGCTAGGTGGCGCAGTGAATAGAGCACCAACCCTTGAGTCAGGAGGACCTGAGTTCAAATTTGGTCTCAGACACTTAACACTTATTAGCTATGTGACCTTGGGCAAGTCACTTAACCCCAACTGCCCTTCCAAAAAAAGAAAATGTAAAAACAACAATTGATTAGAACAGTTGTTGACTCTCCTTTATTTTCAGTTCTTTCCTCCCTCTATCCCTTCCTCCTTTCTTCTTCTCTTCCTGCCTTTCCTTCTTTTTCCCTTCCTCCCTTTTTGCCTTTCTTCCTTTCTGCCTTCTCCTTCCCTTCCTCTTTTTCTTCCTCCCTTTTTGGAGATTGTGTCTCTATCTTACCCAGACTGGAAGTGTAGCACCCTTGGGTAGACCTGATCCCTGCAGATTGGCCATGGAGCTTTGACTCATTCTTGCCAGCTCAGTCCTCCTTAGATGCTCAAGTACCTCCCTACTCCCAGGGAACTCACTCTATTGCATCGAATCAGTTTAACTCCCTGTTTCTCTGAACTCCGAAACTCAAGCTCCTGAGCAGCCCCCACCTCTCCTATGGCAGCTGTTATTAGCCAGGGCCACCATGCCCAGATTAACTGTTGTTTTTTTCTTTTTTACTGGCCTTTGATTTCATTGGCAGAGGGAGCTCCTGGTTAAGAACTTTCTCTACCAAAGCAGATTGATGTCATCCTTTCACTTTATAGTCTGAACCACCTAGAGGCACTTTCAGGTTAAGTGACATATCTAGGCTTATAAAGCTAGTACATATCAGAGGCAAGACTTGAACCCAGGTCTTCTTGTACTCTAAGGACCATGTGGGTAGGGATAAAAGAAGGGAAAAGGAACAAACATGATGTGCCGGGCCTTGTATTAAGCTCTTTACAAATACAATCTCATTTGATCCCTGTAACAACCCTAGTTGGTGCTATTCCTATCTCCATTTCACAGATGAGGAAGCTGAGGCAGACAGATTAAGTGATTTACCCAGAGTCACACAGTAAGTGTCTGAGGTCAGATTTGAATTCAAGTCTTCCTGACTCCAGGCCAACACCTAACTGCCTTGGGAGTCATCCAACTTGAGGCTCAAACCTCCTGTGTGTTGTCTTGCCATATAAGAATGTGAGGTCCACGAGAACAGGGACTGCCTCACTTTTCTGTTTGTACCCTTCGCTTGTAAGTACAGTGTTTTGCACATAGAAGGTGCTTCATGAATGTTTTTTCATTCATTTTTTATTCCACACTGAGGCCAGTTTTCTACCCCTCACACCATGCTACCTCTTATTCCAATCACTACTTACCTAAATTTCTGATTGTAGAAGTTATTCTTTATCTTTGAAATTTACTTAGGCTGGTTTCCTCTGTTAAAAGAGTGATTGAATTAGGTGATTTCTAAGGTCTTTCATAGCTCTGACCTATGATTCCGTGACTCTGAAATCCAGCGTCCCCAGTTATGGCCCCATTAGCAGGATGTTTCACTCAGTCATCTTCAAAACTCACTCTTATTTCTTTTTTAAGTTCAAAGTATACAGCTGTGCCAAGTAAAACATGCAAGCAAATATAAAGTGTCAACCTTTGGCCAAATAAAATTTCCTCAAGCTAATTTTGGACGTAAGAAAAGGAAAAGATTTCAAGAGCAAGAGGACACTCAGTACCTGAAGGTTGTAGACTGAGGGGCGTTGCCAGGGAGAAGTGGTGTAAGACCAGACTTATCTAACACCATGGGGAGCTCCAGCCCAGGGCGTCTTCGTTTGTGCATGGAGCAGTAGAAGCTGTGTGGATGAAGAAGGTCTGCTGCTTGCACATATGTAATTGCAGCCTTCTGTGGGAACTGCCTCAAGCCATCTGGTTTTTGTCTTTTTCCTGCTATATCCTTGAAGGTTGGTTTTTCCACATAAGTGTGGGAAAGAGCATTTGTGAACCCCCTTTCCTTTCCCCAAGCTTGACTTCTTGGCTGTTTTCTGAGAAAGCAGCCATGCCCCTTTCTGAAGAAGGGGCTTGAGATTTCCTGTCAGTTTTCTCAAAGAAGAAAATGATAGGTTAACATGTAGAAAAAACATTTGATCAAGTCTAGGATTTTCCCTTGTTTGTGTTTCTGTGTGTGTGTATCTGTCCTTGTCATTAAAAGTTTAGGATATGACTATCAAGGATCCCATCTTCCTAGCTGGGAAGACTACTAAAGTAGTCTCTGCATGAGGAGGCAGAATGTGTGTGTGTGTGTGTGTGTGTGTGTGTGTGTAAAATTGTATGTGTATATAGATATATAATTGTGTTTGTGTGTGTGTATATATGTGTGTAGGTATTTAGTGTGTGTATAAAATTGTATGTGCATATATATAAATTGTGTGTATATGGATATATATACACATGTATGTGTATTTGTCATTGTTATGGCCTGCTATTTCACCACCTTGGTAAGACCACAATTTTTGGATGTAGAGGTTCCTACTTTTTGCTATTATGTATGTCATCCATGAATATAAATGTACAGGTCATTTCTCATATGTAATTACCCCTTTAGGACATAATCCTGAGCAGTGGGCAACTTTTGAAACAAAGTGTATAATCGTTAACTTAGTCTTATTGTCTCTAGTCCTTCAAAAACTTGGCATTAATTTATAGTGCCACCAACAATGTAATGAGGTATCTATTTGTCCAAAGTCTTGCCTACCTTGAGTATGAGGTGGCATCTCAAAAACATCATAATGGCTATTTACCAGCTTTGTGCTCCATACAGTTATTGAGTTTTTCCTTGCTAAAAGGCTTCAAAAGCTTTGATGATCACTTATCTGAGTATGTTTTAGAGAACATCCTTGTTCAGATATAAATTGGACTAGTGGGTCAATGTGTTGTTCTTCTACAATCATTTTTTTTTTTAAAGCAATTGGGGTTAAGTAACTTGCCCAAGGTTACACGGCCAGTTTTTTTTTTTTTTTGTGGTGTTAAGTATCTGAGGCTGGAACCGATCCTGGGTCCTCCCAACTCCAGGGCCGGGGCATTCTTACTCAAGGCACCATCTAGCCGCCCCTTCTACAGTCATTCTATCTTCTTTCTCCATTTTCTTACGTTGACTGTTTGGTTGCCAGGAATACACAGGTCTTTCTTCTGCCTAGTACAGAGATGGGGAGCCTGCTTCCTAGAAGCCCTAAGGCCACAGGTTCCCCACCCCTGAAGTAGAATCCCTAACTCCCTTCAAAGCTCAGCCTAAATACCTCTTTGCACATCAGGTTCTGATCCCTCCCCACCCCTTTCTCCTAGTGACTAGTGTCCTAATACCTAAAAAAATGTAACTTAAATCTCTATGTACCTGCTGCTTCCTTCATCTCACTCCTCAAAAGAATGTCAGCTGCTGGGGGGAGGGGGAGTTGTCCCTTTTGTCTTTGTATGCCCAGCACTTAACCAAGTGCTTAATTAGCACATGCATGAATGAATGTTTAAATGGCCTCCGACATACCTCACAACTCTGAGATTCTGTGACTTGAGGTGCTGGCTTAGACAGAAGGTCATAGATGGACAATGAACTGGGTTTAGAATCAAGGGGGATGAGGGAGTTTGGGCCAGGTGACATTTTGAAAGTTGTCCATTGCTTTTGATCTTAGATTCTTGCTTTTGCAGAAGCTCATTTTCTTTTTTTTTTTTTTTTTACTCAATGATATTTTATTTTTTTCCAATTACATGTAAAGATTGTTTTCGATATTCATTTTTGTAAGATTTTGAGTTAGAAATGTTTCTCCTTCCTCCCCAAGACAGCAAGCAGTCTGATATAGGTTATACATATACAATCATGTCAAACGTATTTCCACATTGGCCATGTTGTGAAAGAAGAATCAGAACAAAAGGGAAAAACCATGAGAAACAAAAGAAAAAAAAGTGAAAATAGTGTGTTTCAATCTACATTCAGACTCCATAGTTCTTTCTCTGGATATGAATAGCATTTTCCATGTATCATTGTTTTGCTGAGAAAAACATTGCTGTTAACTGTGTACAATGTTCTCCTGGTTCTGCTCACTTCACTCAGCATCAGGTCATGTAAGTCTTTCCAGGTTTTTCTGAAATCTGTTTGCTCATCATTTCTTATAGAACAATAGTATGCCATTATATTTATATAACATATCTTGTTCCTCCATTGCCCACTTGAGGGCATCTCTTCATTTTCCAGTTCTTTGTCATCACAAAAAGAGCTGCTATAAATATTTTTGTATATGTAGGTCCTTTTCCCTTTTTTATGATCTCTTTGGGATACAGACCTGGTAGTAGTGTTGCTGGGTCAAAGAGTATGCATAGTTTTATAGCCCTTTGAGTATAGTTCCAGATTATTCTCCAGAATGGTTGAATGAGTTCACAACTCCACCAACAATGAATTACTATCCCAATTTTTCCACATCCTTTCCAACATTTATCATTTTCCTCAATTTGATGGGTGTGAGGTGGTACCTCAGAATTGTTTTAGTTTACATTTTCCTAATCAATAAGTGATTTAGAACTTTTTTCCATATCACTATAGATAACTTTAATTTCTTCATTGAAAACTACTTATTCATATCCTTTGACCATTTGTCAATTGGGGAATGACTTATACTCTAATAAATTTGATTCAGTTCTCTATATATTTTAGAAATGAGGCCTTTATCAGAAACACTGGCTTTAAAAATTGCTTCCCAGTTTTCTGCTTTGCTTCTAATCTTGGTTGCATTGGTTTGGTTTGTATAAAACTTTTGAATTTAATGTAATCAAAATTATTCATTTTGCATTTCATAATGTTTTCTATCTCTTGTTTGGTCATAAATTCTTCCCTTTTCTGTAAATCTGATAGGTAAACTATTCCTTGCTCTCCTAATTCGCTTATGGTATGATCCTTTGTGTCTAAATCATGTACCCATTTTGACCTTGTCTTGTTATAGGTATTGAGATGTTGGTCTATGCCTAGTTTCTGCCATACTATTTTCCAGTTTTCCCAGTAGTTTTTGTCAAAATAGTGAGTTCTTATTCCAGAAGCTGGAGTCTTTGGATTTATCAAACAGTAGATTATTATAGTCATTTACTACTGTGTTTTGTGTACCTAATCTATTCCATTGATCTGCCACTCTATTTTTTTTTAAGCAATCTGGGTTAAGTGACTTGCTCAAGGTTACACGGCCAGGTGTTTCTGGTTGTGGTGCTAAGTATCTGCGCCTGGATTTGATTCCCAGGTCATCCTGACACTGGAGCCGGTGCTCTTACTCTTTGAGCCACCTGGCCGCCCCCTAAGCAATTGGGGTTAAGTAACTTGCTCAAGGTTACACGGCCAGGTGTTTCTGCATGGGTGCTAAGTGTCTGAGCCTGGGATTCGATCCCCAGGTCATCCCGACACTGGAGCTGGTGCTCTTACTTGCTGTGCTACCTAGCCGCCCCTGCCACTCTATTTCTTAGCCAGTACCAAATAGTTTTGATGATTGCTGCTTTATAATTTAGTTTTAGATCTGGTATGGCTAGGCCACCTTCCTTTGCATTTTTTTCTTCATTAATTACGTTTATGTTCTTGACCTTTTGTTCTTCCAGATGAATTTTGTTATTATTTTTTCTAGCTCTATAAAATAATTTTTGGTAGTTTGATTGGTATGGAACTGAATAAGTATATTTAGGTAGAATTGTCACTTTTATTATATTAGCTTGGCCTACCCATGAGCAATTGATATTTTTCCAATTGTTTAGTTCTGGCTTTATTTGTGTAAAAAGTGTTTTGTAATTGTGTTCATGTAAATCCCAGGTTTGTCTAGGTAGGTAGACTCCCAAATATTTTATATTGTCTATAGTTATTTTGAATGGAATTGCTCTTTCTGTCTCTTGCTGCTGGGCTTTTTTTGGTAATGTAGGGAAATGCTGATGATTTATGTAGGTTTATTTTATATTCTGTAACTTTGCTAAAGTTGCTTCAAGTAGTTTTTTAGTTGATTATCTAAGTATATCATCATATCACTGGCAAACGGTGATAATTTTGTTTCCTCATTGCCTGTCCTAATTACTTCTATTTCCTTTTTATTCTGTTATTGCTATTGTTAACATTTCTGGTACAATATTGAATAACTGGTGATAATGGACATTTTTGTTTCACCCTTGATCTTACTGAGAATGCTTCTAGTTTATCCCCATCACACACAATGCTTGATGATGGTTTTAGATAGAGATTGCTTATCATTTTAAGAAAAACTTCATTTGCTCCTGTGTTCTCTGGTGTAGAAGCCCATTTTTTTTATACCAGCTTTCTCTTGGTGATGCTCAATGGGTCTGAATAGACAGGTAGAACCAACCAAGCACAGTGTTGGCAGCATGACCAAAGAATTAGAAAACTCCCTCCAGTGTGTTGGGTGCATCCTCTGTGGAAGGGTTCTGGAAACACACAGACAAAATAACGCCTGAAGAAGCCAAGAGGGAGTTTCACTGCCATTGAAGGATGGAGTAAGCACACGAAGCTAAATTGTGGATCAAACTGAAGTCAAGTCAGGAAGCATTTATTAAACACCTGTTATGTGCCAAGCATCTGTACTAGATGCCGGGGATAACAAAGACAGACAGAACATGCCCTGCTCTCAAGGCGCTCACATTCTAACGAGGAAGGGGAAAGGAAGGGAATGAGTTTTTATATAGCTCCTACTATGATCCTTGCAAAAACCCTGGGAGGTAGGTGCTGTTATTCATCCCTACTTTATAGTCTAGGAAACTGAGGCAGACAGAGCTTAAATGACTTGCCCCAGATTCCCCAGCCAGTAAGTATCTGAGGTCAGATTCCAACTCAGGTATTCCTCACTCCAAGCCCCTTGTTCTGTCTGCAATGGGGGTGACAACATGCAAGCAGCTGTGTACAAACAAGATATAGACAAGATAATTTGAAGATAATCAGGGAAAGCACCAGCATTAAGGGGAATGGGAAAGAGACTTGTAGAAGTTAGGGTTTTAGCTGGAACTTGAAGAAAGCTAGGGAAGCCAGGAGGAGGAAGTGGAGATGAGGAAGGGAGAGAATTCCAGGTATGAGAGACAGCAAATGGAAATGTTTGGAGCTGGGAGATGTAGGGGATCATGTGCAAAGAACCTCAAGGAGGCCAACGTCACTGCATCACAGACTACATAAGAGTGAATGAGGTAGAAGACTGGAAAGATAGGGAGGAACCAGATTTTGAAAGGCTTTAAAAGTCAAACACTATTTTATTTTTGATTCAGAAAGTCATGGAAGCCATTGAAGTTTATTAAATAGAGCACATGACATGGTCAGGCCTGTGTTTATTTATTTATTTGCTTTTTGGAGAGGAGAAGCAGGGCAATTGGGGTTAAGTGACTTGCCCAAGGTCACACCGCTAGTTTTGTGTTAAGTGTCTGAGGCCGCATTTGAACTCAGATCCTCCTGACTCTAGGGCTGGTGCTCTATTCACTGTGCCACCTAGCCGCCCCAGAGGCCTGTGTTTATTTAAGAATCAGTTTGACAAGGGCCAGCCAGGTGATACAGTGGATAGATAGAACAGCAGCCCTGGAATCAAGAGGACCTGAGTTCAAAAGTGACCTCAGACACTAGCTGTGTGACCTTGGGCAAGTCACTTAACCTCAATTGTCTCAAAAAAAGGGGAGAATCCGTTTGATAGGTGAGTAGAGAACTGGAATGAGGAGAGACCTGATGTGTGAGGTAAGGAGTACCTGCACTAGGCAATGGCAGAGGACAAAATCAGGTAGATAAAAGAGACGTTTTAGAAGGCAGAATGGATAAGACTCTGTAATGGTGAAGGGAGCTGAAAAGATGGGATGACACCCAGGGTAACTGGGAGTCTCATGGCCCCCTTGGTAATGATAGGGATATTTAGAAGAGAGAAAGGCTTGGGGGAAAGAGAATAAATTCTGTTCTGTCTGTGCTGAGTCTAAGACATTTGTGGGGCATCCAGTTTGAGATAACCAGCAGGTGGTTGGAGCTATGAGACTGGAAGTCAGGAGGGAGCTTAGGGTCTTCTAAATCTGAGAATCATTTTCATAGAGATGATCATTGAATCTGTGATGAGATTATCCAGCAAGACAGTATAAAGGGAGAAGAAAGGAGAAGCAAGGACAGAGCATGGGGGGATATACACAGTTAGCAGGTGTGATCGAGGTAAAGATCCAGCAGAAGAAATTTAGGAGGGTCAAACAAGAGAAGAATTTTGTCTCTTTCAAAAATGTCAATTAATATCCCTGAAGCATTAAAATGTGTGCAGTGGAAGGGGAAAAACTAGTTGGATTTGGACTTAAGAGAACCTAGAGTCAAATCTTGGTCATACCACTCAACGGCTATATCCCCTCAGGCAAGGGCTAATTCTAGGCCTCAGTTTTCTCATCTGTAAAATGAAAGGGTTGGTCTAAATTCCCTCTGAAGGCTCCATCCAGCTCCAAATCTATGATCCTATCCTTAATCTATTAGCGAATGGGGACCTTTTCCTTTTAAGTTTGTTTCAGTTGATTCTAAATGTCATATGCTTGCTTTATTAAATATTTGTCACAATTTTTACTGAAGTCCTTCCTCTTATACTTTATTGTGGTACAGAGATGACCTAGTTTCCTGAAGGATAAAATGCCAGTGAAATCTATACTTTGACAGGAAATATCAACCAGAAAAAGCTTCAAGTGGCCCCAAGAACAGACTGGATGTCTGTCATCTGATGATCAGCCTCGATAATTTTGGAGGTCCTCCACACCACTTTGGCTATAATTTTTCTGCTGTAAATATTATCCAGGATGAGCTACCAAGTCAGGGGCTATGATCTGGGAACAGCTTTACCAAGAGAATCATGGTTAATTTGCTTTTTTTTTTTTTTTAAGCAATCGGGGTTAAGTAACTTGCTCAAGGTTACACGGCCAGTTATTTCTGAGTGTGGTGCTAAGTATCTGAGCCCGGATTTGATCCCCAGGTCATCCCGACACTGGAGCCAGTGCTCTTACTCACTGTGCTACCTGGCTGCCCCTAATTTGCTTTTTCTTAGGCAAAATATTTTCATTTTAATTTTCTCAAGTAATCTATGTTG
Source organism: Petaurus breviceps papuanus (assembly GCF_028583685.1). Taxonomy (NCBI): domain Eukaryota; kingdom Metazoa; phylum Chordata; class Mammalia; order Diprotodontia; family Petauridae; genus Petaurus; species Petaurus breviceps. Next base: position 10,160,785 of record NW_027187359.1, read on the forward strand.
TTTCCAAAAGTTGCTTCTGTTTGTTTAAGTAAAACGTTTTCTTCTCTGCTTGAGATAAACATGTTATTTTTTTTTCTTTCAAAATTTTCCAGTGATTTTTCATATGTTTAGGCTGCTGATCCAGTTGAAATTTGTTGTGTATGGTGGGGCTTTCTACCATTTTGTTGTTGTGTTGCTATTCACTTTTCCCAATCCTTTTTATTAAAAGTTATCTTTAAATGTAGGTGTTAAATATTTCTTGGTTGGTGATTGATAAATAATTGTGAACAGGTGTTGGACATATTTGTCTTTCTCTCAATTTTTCCTGTTTTCTGTTAGTGATACATAAGAATACAGAATGGGTTTATGCTCTGTAACACTTCCTTGCATTAATTATTTCTCATTTTATTTTTGTCTAGTCTCTTTGAAAGTAGATATTTTTGAAATATTTTCATTGCAAATGCTTATTTTTTCCCCATTCTATATTGTTAACATTTCTAAAACTGTTGCATAGAATGAATGAAAATGAACAAACTTGGTTTCATCCTGTTTTGGGGGGGAATTACCTTAGTGTTGTCATTTCAAGTCTGGGATTCATGTTGTGGTGCCTATGCTGGCAATGTTTAGTTTCATGGTGTTGAGGAAAAGCTGTTGTACTTTTGAATATTTTAAAAACACATTTATAAACAGATGCAGTATTTTACTTTAACAGCTCTGTTTTATGGAATCTTTAACTTACTGGTAAGATTATTGATTTTAAAGGACTTTTGTTGGTGGTGTGATATGATTCTGATTCCCAATACTGAAACATCCATCTTTTGTATTTCTTAAATAACACTCCTACTTGATTGTAATGACTTTTGGGTGTGGGGTGGGAATATTGATGTATTTATTTTGCAGCCATTTAATGTTTTCAAATCAGTATTCATGACATTGACTTGTATTTTGTTTTTTTATCTTTACCTTTGGGAAATCGTGCATCAAAACTATATTTGCCCCCATGAGAAGAATTACCATAGGAACTTTGTCTATATTATAGATAACTTTTGCTTTGAAAGTTTCAGATAATTTGTTTAAGTTTTGGAATCCAGTGCCTTTTTACAGGGAAGCTCATGAACAATCTGTCTCATTTCTCTTTCTGAAATTGTTTTGTTTAGCATACCTTTGTTCTCTTTTTCCCCTAAGTAAGTTTTAAAAATATATATATTTGTAGGTATTTATCCTGATTCTCAAATATGTTAACATAATCTTATGTATAGCAATCCCTGGTATTTTATTTTGTGTTCACTGTGATTTTTTTTTCAATTTTAGTTTGATAAAGTTGAGTTTTTTAAATTACATTTGCTAATTTTTATCAATTGTTTTGGTCTTTAAAAAAACAAAACAACCAATTCTTGGTTATTTTGTCATTGTAGTTGGTTTTGTTATTTATTAATTTCTCCTCTGACCCCCCAAATTTCCTCTTTTCTGCTTTTCTATGTGTCGTTTTGTTCCTTTTCTGTTTTCTTTTTTTTGTTGTTGTTTTTTTGGCAAGGCAATTGGGGTTAAGTGACTTGCCCAAGGTCACATGACTAGTTTTTGTGTTAAGTGTCTGAGGTCATATTTGAACTCGGGTCCTCCTGACTTCAGGGCCAGTGCTCTATTCACTGCGCCACCTAGCCACCCCTTCCATTTTCTTTAAATGTAGGTTTAATTCATCATTTTTCCCCCTTTTTGTTAAATACTACTACAAAATGCCCTCTGAGTATAGATCATGTTATACACAGTATTTATATTATTATTATCATTATTATTATTTGTTAAGTAGTCTTATTCTTATAGCTTTTTTAACCCAGGCAATGTTTAACAAATTATTTCTATTGATCTCCAAAAAGGCCTGTTACTTTCCCCCATATTATTGTTTCTGGTTTCTAGTTTTATTGAATTACTGTCCATTGAAAGTTTTATCTTTCTAAATGTACCTGGCACTTCTCTATAATCATTGACATGATCAATTTTTATGAATGTTCTAAATCTACTAAGGAGGAAAAAAAATATGTTCTCTGTTTTTTTCATTAATTTTTTTTCTATAGATTTATTAAATTCAGTTTCTTAGTGTTAAAGTCTGTGATGTCTTTCTTTGTTATCTTTATTACATTCTAATGGTGGTGTGTTGAAATCTTTTATTAATTTCCTTTAAAAAACTGCTTTTCCCTACAAATTTACTTATTTATTATTTGGTGCGTAAAGTTAACATGCTACTTTCACGGATATGTTTTGATATGATAAAATTTCCTTGTCTTTCTCCATTAATGTGTTCTGGTTTAAATTTGACTTGGTTAATTATCATCCAATATAATTACATATTTTCTTAAACTTAGCTGTATGATGGCTTTAAGTTGACCTTTTCAATCTACCATTGTATGTGTGCATATGTACACGTACACACACATCTATTTTCTATCAGCCCGATTTTCTCCTCATTCCCGCCGTGCACCTCCCCATTGTCCCAGTATCACCCATGGTGATATTCACCTTCAGACTTTCAAAGACTCTGGTATTCCATGACTGGTCGCTGTACTATGCCCCTAGAAGAGCTTCAGCTTTTGAAAGGCAAGCTTTTTTGTTGGGGGAACAATTTGGGATTCTAAAATAACTACAATTTTCCAAAATCAATTCAACTATTCACCTCCTTCTCTTTCTAGACCCAGCTCATCCTGTTGGCAGTATCTGTCCATAGCATGTTTACTCAGGGGACCAGCTTAATGGGCTGTTTATTCAATTACATATCATAGCTAGTCAATAAATATTTATTAAGTGCCTACTGTGTGCCAGACCTAGAGAAGGAAATAGCAAGCCACTCCAGTATCTTTGCCAAGAAAACCCCAAATGGGGTCATGAAGAGCTGAACGTGACTGAGAGGACTTAACAACAAATAACTGAAATGTGCCAGGCACTGTGCTAAGGTCTGGGAGTACAAATGGGAAAGACAGCCCCTGCCCTCATGGAGCTTACAATCTACTGGGGAAGATGACTCACAAAAGAAAGTGGTGGGGTGAAGGACATGATGCTCTGGGAAGTCCAAACCAACCTGAGCTGGTGATGGAAAATGGAGAATTTACCTGGAGAGTCCAGAAAATTTGGAGCCCTCTACAAAAGTGAGACTTTGGGTGGAGTTTACTTCTCCACCCTCCAACCCTCTACTCTGAAAGGAGAGGCAACAAAGAAAGACAAAAGACAGTCCCTGCCCTGGACAAGTCTGGACTGTAGGCGTTCTTCTTCATAACATAATATAATAGCTAACATTCATGTAGCACTAAAACAGTTTGGCAAAGCACTTTACATATATTATGTCATTTGGTCCTCACAACAACTCTGTGAAGTGGGTGTTATCCCCATTTTGCAGATGAGGAAATTGAGGCTAGGAGAGGTTAAGCGACTTTTCCAGGGTCACAGTAAATGTCTGGATCAGGATTCTAGCTCAACCTTACTTATTCTTCCCTCGATAGTAAGAACAAGAGAGTTATTGAACAACATTTTCTGCCTCTTTCAAGGAATCTTATATGAATTTGACAAAAGCATGGGATGCACTTTGATTGAGTAGAGCCTTTAAGGTGGGCAGCATATTGCTTTACTCAGCTAGACAGTAAGTGCATAGAATGCCCCGCCGGGAGTCAGGAAGAACTGAGTTAAAATTCAGCCTCAGACACTAGGTGGGTGACCCTGGGCAAGTCACTTAAGCCTGTTTGCCTCAGTTTCCTCATTTCTAAAATGAGCTGGAGAAGGAAATCTTTGCCGAGAAAACTCCAAATGGGGGCGGCCAGGTAGCACAGCGAGTAAGAGCACGGGCTCCAGTGTTGAGAAGACCTGGAGATCGAATCCCGGGCTCAGATACTCAGCACCACACCCAGAAATAACTGGCCATGTAACCTTGAGCAAGTTACTTAACCCCAATTGCTTAAAAAAAAAAAAACTCCAAATGAAATCACAGAGTCAGACTGAACAACAACTATAACAGTAAAGTCTTACTTTCTCTCCATCCTTGTGTGACTATAAAGAGATAGTCTACTATGAAATTTCACTTGTTAAAATCTACTCATTCCCTTCTTATACCTTCATTCAAGAAACCTGTGGGTGAAGATTTCATAAATGTGGAAAGTAGGCACCTGGGTCAGTAGTTACTGATATCTTCTCATTTGCCTTTTTTTTTTGGGGGGGGAAGGGGTCTGATCAGATAAGATCTGAGTTCTCCTGTTCTCCAATATTTGCTATTCTTTCTTTAAAATATCTTGAGAATAAATAATTGCTCAGTGGTCATCATTGCTAGTATAGATCTTCTTTGTGTGTAATTAACTGGATTGCCAGATGATCTTGTCCAGCCATCTATCTGCAGCCCATACAAATGAGAAATTGCACAAAAGAGATGGTGTAAAGATGTCATCCAAGAAATAGGACCCTTAAAATTGGATTGGTCATGTAGAGAGAATGAGGGATCACTGATGGACCATCTATGTGCTCTCTTAGTGTCCATGTGATATTAACAGAAGTAGAAGAAGACCTATCAACAGTGTGTCTCCCTCCCTCCCCCAACTCCCCAAGGCATTATGGGAGTGATGGGGTGCTTGGGATCTATATCTGTAATAGCAATTTGTAAAACTAGTCTGTAAAATCCCTTTCCCAGACTCAAACTCTGCCCTTTCCCCCTATCCAAACTCTGCTTAGGCAACAACTTGTCCTGGCTTAATCTCCTCATGTCTCCTCCTGTCTGGCCCAAATCTCATCTCCAAGTTAAACTCCTCAAACTTTTATCTATGCACTGAAGTCACAAGTTCCTCTCAGTCAGCCCTAACTTTTATCTATGCACTGAAGTCCCTTACATCGATCCAGTCAGCCCTGACAATGGCAGCCCTATCCTTTAAAAGTAAAAGCCTGTGCCCCTTTTCACTTTCAGGTCCCCTAAGGATCCTTGCCCTCTGCAAAGCATATAATAAACTTTTTCAACTCTGACTCCAAGTAAGGCTGAGCTGAATTCTTTCCAGACTGAAAGGTAATGGTCTTAAGATAAGATCAGAGTCCCTGCTGAACCTATTGGGAGCCATCCCTCATCAGGAGAACATGGACAAGAGGTATAAAGGAAAGTCAAGCAAAGACAAGTTGTATGCTGCATCATTGGAAGGCATATTCACACTGATGGCATCATAGCTCCATTGAAATATGAAAAACAAGTTTTCTACAGGAAAAATAATCATTATTTTGTTTGTAATCTATTCTGTAACCCCATCCACCCCTTTTATTGGGGAATTTCAATTCATTTATATATAAAGGTACAATTACTAAATTTGATTAATTGTCTTTGTTAAATTGTTCTGTCAGAAAGTAATGTAGACTTTATTTCACTATTTCTTTTGTAAATGAAACTTAATGGCACTAGAAATATTTTCTGTATTTTTTGGTCTTAACTTTGTGAGTTTCATGGGTTCCAATGGCCAAACAATTCATCATCAAGTGGTCAGCCCATGGGTGATGACTGTCTCTTTACTTAGCTAGGCTGGTCCTCAGGAAACAGCCTCATTCTGAAGTCTTTCCAAAATAGTAAAACCTATCAGTACTTAACGTTTTGCTGCTGTAGTACTTCAATAACCCAGAGTCATATCCATGATAAAATGAGGCATCAAAAATGGCACCCTGTGGGGTGGCAAATGATAATGTGCTGGCTTCATTACAGTGCCTGCTGGAAGAAATTGGTAGAGTTTGAGCTAACAATCTGCACAGGAAAAGTAAGTGAATGAAAAATGCCTATCGCCCAGATTTTGTGTGATATGCAATTGGATAGATCATAGTTCTTGCCCATTGAGCTTGCCTGTCTGGTACAGAGAGTATAAATGTGCAGCAAGTTGGGCCTAGAATTCAACAGTTTGGTAAAGCACCTTTAATGACCCTAAATTTCTCTCAGAAACAAAAGCCCATCTTTTTACTACCCATATTCTATCAATATTGTTACACTTATGAGACACAGAACTCAACAATCTAAGAAGAATTAAAAATTAGTATTCCCCAAAGGACAGTGGGGAGGTGCAGGTGAGGATGAGCAGGTCATTCTATTAACAAATTAAAATTTCTGAAAACGAGTAAAGGTTGTCATCGAGGAAACATGGCTATTATATAAAATGATGGGCTTGTCAAGGGATAAACAGGTGACAACCTGAGTACTACAGTGATGTTCCCTTGTTGCAGTCTGAGTGTTTGCAAAACTCTGAAATGCAAGGGCAAAGGGCACAGGTCTGCCTTGAAAGAATTTGACCACTCAAGCCTTCTTTCAGTCCTAGCAGTTTATTAAAACACCTGTTGGGGTGGTTGAGATTCCTAGGGAGACTGCTGTAATTTTTGTTACAAATACAAGAAGACCAGCTTTTAAGAATCTGAGCAATTTAATGGGGGCATGTAATGGGAATGCAGATTTGGAAGATCTTCCCTGCCCCTAGGCTAAAGTGCACCTGGAGCCTGGGGTGGGAGGCTTGTTTTTCAGTAGATACTTCTTGATTGGCCAGTGAGTCAATAAGGTTGTTACATTCTCTGAGCCAGGAGAAGGCTATGTAAGCCCTGATGTGTAGCTTTGTTTTGGGGCGCAATTTGAGAAGTGTTCTGTGATTTGATCTGTATTCTGGGAAGCTGTTGTCCTGAGCCCCCCCGGCTTTGAAGAAACCCAGATGTTGACTGGGTATGGATGTAATGGTTGGACAGTTTGAAATCTGTCTACTAGATCTGTTTCTGTCTGGATAATTCTGTCTGTACTTTGAAGTTCAGGGTGCTGACCTTTTCCCCTGAACAAGGTAAACGATATATGTCTGACTGATTAAAGTAAGCTTGTTAACCCATTTTGAGTTGCTTTCCTTTAACAAAGCAGATCTAAGAACCTGTACTGGCAGCAAACCCTGAGGATGCTTGGGGTGCTTGCTGCTACAGGGCAATATGGACACTTTTATACAGAAAGACTATGGGAAGATCTAGATGGGATTAAGGAGTGGGAAGTAGCCTGGGGTGGTCTGGAGGTGACTGAGAATAGAGAGTTGGACTAAGGTGGGTGGGGCCCAATGAAAGGACAGTTGAAAGAATTATTGAGTATCTAGGTGGGGATGTATGGGAAAGTTCAGGAGCTGGGTTGCATTTTTTTGGAGTCCAGGTCCCATACCCTGTCACCCTCTGATAGGAAAAAGTGAGGAAGACCTCAACACATGCTAATGGTAGGGTGTAGATCTTAGTTGCAAAGCATGGGTGGCTATCTGCATTGCTGGAAGGGACTTTCTGATGGATGAGTTATAGATCCATTTGAATGACTGAATGTCTCTGAACCTCACCCCATTCTCCACAAACACCTTTGTCAAGTTTTTTGTTTGGGGGTAGCCACCTTTTCCTTCCTCTACACTTTTTTTTTCCTGCATTTTCTTTCCTGTTTATCTGTAATACCTCTTTCAATGTTGATTTGTTTCTGTTGGTTGTTTTTTGTGTTTGATCATATTATTGTAGTAATCATTTTATTTTAAAATTCTATACAATATTTTCATTTTAGTGAGTTTCATCATTCCTCCCCCCCAGGTTTCTTACATAACAGTTCTTCCCTTAATTATATTCATTAATCAGTATATGACTAGTTTTAATTCTTTAATTACTTGAGTGCAGTGCAGAGTGCCTAGAATATAGTCAATTCCAAATAAATGTTTTTAGTTGGTTTGACTACTCCTTGATGCCATTTTTACAATTGTATTGCTGCCCTCCAGTTTACTTACTGTATTTTTGATGAATTTTAATTTTTTCAGAATTTTTAATAATTACTTTTTATTGTTTTTATGGTTATTTTTGAATGGGATCAGGAAGACATCTCTTAAATAATTCTCTTAGCAAAGTGGAAAAAATTTAAGAACTTCCAGTTTTGGAATGCCATAACTTCTGCTTCAAACAGGCTGCTCATTTAACATTTATTGATCACCTGAGAAACCACATGGGGCAATGCATAGAATGCTCTGAAATCAGGAATATCTCTAGCCAGTTTGGAGGAGGGCATCCAGTCCCATGTCATCAGGTAACCCACAGGTCATTGAGGCCCAGTAAAAGTTGTGTGACTTGTCCCATGTTCTGGTGGCTAGGAAGTATCAAAGCCAGAATCTGAACCTGGTAGAGCCATTGGATCAGATTCCATCAGACTTTCCATCAAGAAAAGAGAACTTAAGATGCTTGTGTTTTGCTGACATCTTGCATCAGGGAGACATCTCTGAAAGACTGGAGGGCTTTGTAGAGACTCGACCACTCTGGCCAGAGAAACTAGAGTAGCAGTTGATGGCTATGGGACCAGAAGAAGGGGTAGCGAAGGGGAGATAAAGAGGAAGAGAAATACCCTCCCATCCCTCTTCTGCCAAATTCAAATCTCAGGATGTAAGAGACCAAGACAGAACTTGTGCCCAAGGAGCCCTTATCCTTGTGACTTTGGGTCTGGGGATTTGCTGTGTGACCTTGGGCAAATCACTTTAAGCTTCCTGGGCCTCAGTTTCCTCATTTGTTAAATGAGGGCATTTGTTGAGCATAACTCCACCCTTCCCTTCCCCTAATTGATCTGTGAACAGGCATTTCAGCACAACTCCACCCTTCCCTCCCCTAATTGATCCTGAGCAGGAATTCCAGCCTAGGATAAAATCCCTGCTCCATTCTTCCCATCCCCTGCCTACCCCACCCACATACCAGATATTCCCCATCTCTGCCCATTCTAGATTCCCTGCCCCTGTAGCAGCAAACACCCCAGCGTCCCCAGGGTGGCTGCTCACACAGGTTCTTGGATCTGCTTTGTTAAAGGAAAGCAAATCAAAATGGGTTAACAAGCTTACTTTTAATCAGTCAGACATATATCGTTTACCTTGTTCAGGGGAAAAGGTCAGCACCCTGAACTTCAAAGTATACAGGCAGAATTATCAAGACAGAAACAGATCAAGTAGACAGATTTCCAAACTGTCCAACCATTACATCCATACCCAGTCAACATCTGGGTTTCCACATCTGGGTTTTTTAAAGCCGGGGGGGCTCTGGACAACGGCTTCCCAGAATACAGATCAAATCACAGAACACTTCTCAAAGTGAGCCCCCAAAACAAAGCTACACATCAGGGCTTATATAGCCTTCTCCTGGCTCAGAGAATGTAACAACCTTATTGACCCACTGGCCAATCAAAAAGTATCTACTGAAAAACAAGCCTCCCTCCCCAGGCTTCAGGTACACTTTAGCCTAGGGGCAGGGAAGATCTTCCAAATTTGCATTCCCATTACAGCCCCTTAGCCTAGGGAAAAACTTCGAAGGTGAGGGAAAATTCAAATATACACTGACCAATCACTGATTGTAGTTTCAGCTTATGTAACATGACTATTGTAATCTCTTTAAAAACCGGCACATTTTCCATGCCAAATCACTGTCTGATCTGGGTATGTGACCCCGACAATCCCTCGGTAATAAAATCCACTTCCAAATTTATTCTTGGGGATTTTCTATCTCCCTCTTTTATGCTCTACACATTGAACTAGACAGTTTTCCTGTTCAAACTCTAAGATCCTGTACCCTCAATTTCCCTAGGTTCATTCATCCATCAAAGAAGAGGAGTTCCTTCTGCTCTCTTATTACATCACCATAGCTGGGTATTAGACTTAGTAGCTTTTGTAGATTGGCCTCTCTGCTTTTGTGGGCGTGGGCTCCCCCTCCACCAATGCTAATTGAAACTCCTTCAGAGAGTCTTCCTGAGATTGTGTGACTTTTTAAAAAGCAAAACCAAGAGACTCTCTGAACTTAACTTAGAAGACAGACATGCAGCTTGTCACTGGGGTCACACTCTAAGCCATTCCAATTTGGGAAGGCCAGCCTGGCACAGCCTTCTAGGGCACTGGAAGACCAAGTCTATGCTACATTGAGGCATCAGAGTAGGTCTTTAGTGGAGGTTCTGGACTTGTGGATTAGAACTGGAAGGGACCATAACTATTCAGAAGTCCAACCTCACTGATGTGAGACTATGAAAATGAATCCTAGTGAAGTTACTGGCCCAAGGTCTTACAACTAATAAATGGCAGAATCCAGGCTTTCAGATTTTAAGTCCAACTTATAAGTTACAACCAGGGAATTGAAAAGTTCCCCTGGCCTATGATTACGCTGTGGTTCCTGACTCCCCAGCCTCTGGGACACATTGGGGAGGTCATAGGATTGGAGATCTTGAGCTGGGAGGGGTTTTAGAAGCCCTGGAGTTCAAGCCGCATCTCCTATATTTTACAGATGAAGAAGGAACTGAGGCCCAGAGAAATCCCATAACTTTCTCAGTTCAATGTCCAAGGAAGCATTTGAACCTAGGTTTTCCCAACTCCAAGTCCCGTTCCCTATCCACCATCGCACACTGCAGGTGTAGTCTTTTTTTCTTTTTAAAGGTCCAAAAATGGCTTGTAAAGAATGGGATCTGATTTCTTCCCCCCCCTTTTTTTTTAATGTGAATTGAAATGTGTCTCAGGGACAAAAATCTTCTCCCTTTGGACAAAGGTGTGTTTCACCTAGTGCTGACCTTTCCTTCTGGAGATTTTTATTAAAAAAAAATTAATTGCTGTTTTTTGTTTTTATATCACCTTTATTTCTGAATATATCCCTTGTCCTCTATTCATCAAGCCACCCCTCATGGTTAAAAAGAAAAACAAAGAAGAAAAAAAGGAAATCAACTTAGCAAAGTTAACCTACACTTTAACTGAATCTGACAGTAGGAAGCGTTTGGACATCTTTTAAGGAACAATTTGTGGTAATTTGCATAGCCCAGCCCAGAGTGGAGGAATCCCTCTGAATAAAGTATTCCTGTTGGCTCCAGAAGAGACCTTGGTGTATGGGTTTGGAAATGTGTGGACTCAGGTCAAGGAAAACAGATTTCCAAGATCGGAGGCATTGTGCTCTGGAAATGTGGAAGACAAGTTCATTAAGGCACCAGCTGCTCCAAATTGGTCCTCTGAAGGAGAATCCTGAGCACCCTCTTCTGGAGAAGACCTGAATTTCAGTCAGTATATTATACTTAGAACAGTAGCTGATTACAAGTGCTTTGAAATTTGCAAAGCACACTCCACATTTATTGGTGTATGAAATATTTGGGAAAAAAATGAAATAATAAAATTTATTGATTTGCATAATAAACCTTACAGCTTTCTATAGCTTAAAAATTTTTAATATGCAATACATCCCATTACTGCGATCACTTTGTTTTACATGATTTGATGTTGAGTTCATGAGATTTTGACACATTCTTTAATTCTTCATCATGAAAACAATATTTCTAATACATAGAACATTCAGTGGACCTTTGACAAACATTTAATTTTTCCAAGTCTAGCCTTGATCTTCAATTGGGTTTAAATCAGTTGAATTCCAGGGAAAAATATTTCTCTCTACTGCTTTGATGGATTTCTTAGCCTTTTATGACATGTGACAGTTTTGAATGGTTGTGTTACAATATTCTATCAGCAGAGGGGAATTTTTGTACTTTTGGAGAAAGTCTTCTTCTCAGTAGGTTAATATAGTCATCAGAATCTCTCAAAGGGGAACAAGACTTCCAGGCTCTTGGAAGTTAAAAACACAAAAACAGAAAACCTCCAAATCATCTTTACAGAGAGATGAAGATGCCAAGATCTTACGGGTTCACTTGTACTTCTTTGGGCAATGCTTCTGGTATAGCTTTTAGTGTAAAAAAATTAGTTTCATCAGTAAAAATGATCTTTTTCCAATATTCAGCACTCCCGTTTTGATATTGTCTGGTAGATGATAAGCATTTTCTCCTTAATATAAATTGTTGTCACTTGTTTGTTTATTTTTTTCCCCTGGTTTACTTTCAACAAACCTGTCCTTCACTATAGAGAACTCTTCAGCTTCCTTGTTCCTCTGCAGCAATTTGCTTGTTTTCTGAGGGCTAATTAGGCAGGTTCATAGCAATAGTTTCTTGGTGCTTGGTATTCTAAGGTCAGTAATTAGGGGGGAGAGAATTCCCTTCTGTTTTTTGGGGAGAGGTTCAATATGGAAAAATCAGATTTTCAGACCTAAATCACAGATTTTTTTAGTTGGTAGGGACCGCAAGAGCCATTAGAGTCTAATTTATGCTCCCCAAAGTATTCCTGCTCCAACATACATGAAAAAATGGTCACTCAGTCTCTGCCTCTAAGACCCTTAAAGAGGGGAAATCCATTCTCTCCCAAGGTAGCTAATTTTATTTTTGAATAGATCTAATCGTTAGGAAATATTTCCTGATGTGTTCCTCCCACACAACACTCAATCCCCCAAGCCTGTGCATTTTCACTGGCTGTCTCTCCTTCCTGGAAATCTTTCCCTCCTCATCTTTGTCTCCTGGCTTCCTTCCAATCTCAGCTAAAATCTTACCTTCTACAAGAAATCTTTCTAGATGTCTCTTAAAGCTAATACCTTCCTCTAAGATCTTATCTCCAGCTTACCTATTGTAATGGGAATGTAAATTTTTAAGATCTTCCCTGTCCCTAGGCTAAAGTGCACTTGGAGCCTAGGGTGGGAGGCTTGTTTTTCAGTAGATACTTCTTGATTGGCCAGTGGGTCCAGAAGTTTGTTACATTCTCTGAGCCAGGAGAAGGCTATATAAGCCCAGATTGTAGCTTTGTTTTGGGGCTCACTTTGAGAAGTGTTCTGTGATTTGATCTGGATTCTGGGAAGCCGTTGCCCAGAGCCCCCCGGCTTTGAAACCCAGATGTTGTTTGGTATGGATGTAATGGTTGGACAGTTTGGAAATCTGTCTACTTGATCTGTTTTTGTCTTGATAATTCTGTCTGTATATTTTGAAGTTCAGGGTGCTGACCTTTTTCCCCTGAACTAGGTGAATGATACATATCTGACTGATTAAAGTAAGCTTGTTAACCATTTTGAGTTGCTTTCCTTTATCAAAGCAGGTCCAAGAACCTGTGTTGGCAGACACCCTGGGGACGCTGGGGTGCTTGCTGCCACACCCATCTAGATGGTGCAGTGGATAGTGGAACTGGGGTTGGGATGATCTGACTTCAAACCCAACCTCAGATATTTACTAACTGTGTGATCCTGGGCAAGTCACTTGAATTTGCTTCAGTTTCCTCAACTGTCAAATGGAGACAATAATAGATCCTACCTTCCACAGTGGTTGTGATTATCAAATGAGATAATAATTGTAAAGCACTTAGTAAATACAGTACCTGGCATATAACCATTCTATACAAAAGTACACTATTATTAAATTATCCATTTTATGTGCATAATTGTTCACATGTTGTCACTCTCATTACATTGTGAGCTTCTTGAGAGCAGAAACTATTTTTTGCCTTTCTACCTCTAGGGAAGGGGTGGAGAACCTATGGCCTTAAGGCCACATGTGGCGCTCTAGGTCCTCAAGTGCAGCTCTTTGACTGAATCCAAACTTCACAGAACAAATCCCCTTAATAAAAGGATTTGTTCTGTAAAAGCTGGACTCAGTCAAAGGGCTGCTGAACCTGAGGACCTAGAACGCCACTTGTGGCCTTGAGGCTGAAGGTTTCCTGCCCCTGCTCTAGGGCTTAACAGTAACTGACAGATGGTAGTCATTTAGTAAATGGGCTGTTATGAGGATAAAGTGAGAGCATATTTGTAATGCACTTTGCAAACCTTAAAGCATCTATGAATGCTGTTATTGTTTTTGTTAACTTGATGACATCAAGTTTCATAGTTTCTGCAACTTCTATTCATTGCCTCTGGTTTTTCCCTTAGAAACCAAAAATACTCCAAGTTAAATCACTCTTCTCCATCATGGCCCTTCAAATAATAGCTGGCATTTCTATAATAATAATTAGTTTGCAAATATTATCTCTCTTTATCCTCACAAAAATGTTGAGCAGGTAAGTTGCTATTATTATCCCCATTTTACAAATGAGGAAACTGAGGCAGAAAAAGTTTAAGAGACTTGCCCAAGGTTATACAAGTAGTAAGTGCCCAAGGCTGGATTTGAACTCAGGTTTTCCTGCATCCAAGTCTGGCACTCTATCCTCTGTACCATCTAGTACAAAGAGCCAAAATTAAGGCTTAATGTTAGAAAAAAAAACTTCACAGTTCGAACTGTTCAGAAGTGGAATGGCCTGTCTCAGGATGGGCTAGGTTCACTCTCCTTGGAAGTCTTCAAGCACAGACTGGAAGATTGTGTATTAGGAATTCCCATATAGGGGATTTCTTTTCCTTTCCACAACTCAAACCCTGTGACTCTGTAAGGTACTTAAAGTCAGCTTTCTTGTTCCCTCTGAGGCATCTTTCTCTTCTTTTGGCTAAAAGAATCCTAGAGGCTCTTCCACTGATCTTCCAATGGCTTAGAGACCCAGAACTGAAAAAGTGTTCCAGATTCTGGAATCTGGCCAGGGCAGATGGTGGAGGCATTACTGCCTTCACTTGGAAGCTGAGTCTTTCGATGCAACACACAATCAAGGGAACTTTTCTGGCTTCCATTATCACCCATATTGGCTCCTATCTAGCTTATGGTCCACTTCTGGTAGCAGAAACTGTAGAGGGATGGGGACAGGACTCAGCCTGGGGCAGCTAGGTGGTGTGAGGGATAGACCACTGGGTCAAGAGTCAAGAAGACCTGAATTCAAATGTGGCCCTGGACACTGGGCAAGGCACTGAACCTCTGCCTGCCTCAGTTTCCTCAACTGTAAAATGGGGGTAATCATAATACTAAATATAAAAATAAAATAAGTAATAGCGTAATAATAACCATATAAAATGGGGAAATAATAATAATAGTATTGTTGTGAGGCTCAAATGAAATAATAATGTGTAAAGTGCTTTACATAGTGTCTAGCACATAGTAGGTGCATTGTCCTGGGGGAGTTCAAGGTTGCATGGTCCTGCCCCATGTACCAACAGCCACCTGTCTGAAGAACTTGTGGGTATTGGGTACTTTAGACTGAAGCAGGCCCTAATTTATGGAGGAGTGCACATCCACGGGGCACCACCTCTATAGGGGCTGAGCTGGGAAGGGGAATTAGCTGGGGGTGTGCATGCCACCTCTTGAAGATGCAGCCAGTCTGCTGGCTTCCATTGTTCTCTTTCTCTGGCAGTGGGAGGGGATTTTCCATTTTGTATTGTGAGGATGCTTGACAGATGTGGGGGCTGGTAAAGCAGGGTTTAAGAATTTCTGCCCAGCACTAGGGTACTCTTAGTTCATCGTACCTTTATCTGCCGGAGGTGGACTGGTGCTCTGAGGCAGTAACGTTGGGGAAGACAGGACAATGCAGAGAACTATGTTACAAGAGCTTGACTTAGGAGCCTGAACAGACTTCTCTTGGCTTCTGGTTTGGGCTTCACCAGGGTCAGGATACTTTCCCAGCTTTATCACACCTCCCTCCCTCCCTGGCCTCAGTGCTCTAAAGTCCCAAGATCGCTGTTCCTCCCATACTGTCCTGCCATCTCCCAGTTCTGTACCTTTACCCTGGTGTAGCAGCAAGCTCCCCAAGCGTCCTCAGGGTTTGCCGCCACCACAGGTTCTTGGATCTGTTTTGATAAAGGAAAGCAACTCAAAATGGGTTAACAAGCTTACTTTAATCAGTCAGACATATATCGTTTACCTTCTTCAGGGGAAAAAGGTCAGCACCCCAAACTTCAAAATATACAGACAGAATTATCAAGACATTAACAGATCAAGTAGACAGCTTTCCAAACTGTCTAACCATTACATCCATACCCTTCTCCTGGCTCAGAGAATGTCAACCTTATTGACTCACTGGCCAATCAAGAAGTATCTACTGAAAAACAAGCCTCCCTCCCC
Organism: Petaurus breviceps papuanus; assembly: GCF_028583685.1. NCBI lineage: Eukaryota > Metazoa > Chordata > Mammalia > Diprotodontia > Petauridae > Petaurus > Petaurus breviceps. The sequence goes on from NW_027187359.1 coordinate 10,176,569, forward strand.
AGGCTTCAGGTGCATTTTAGCCTAGGGGCAGGGAAGATCTTCCAAATTTGCATTTCCATTACATTCCGCCCCAAGATCTTTCATGCCCATAGCATAGACAATTTACTTTTGAATTAGCACTAAACATCTCTTAGGTCACATTTTCAAGGTACAGAACTAAAGTTACCAAAGTGGCCACTGGCCCTTAAACAAACACAAAGTACATAGATAGCATTATCACTTCAATTCAAAACAAGAGTTCAAACAAAGTTCTCTGGGGGAGGGCATGTCATTCCCCTCACACAGCTCCAGCCTCTGCTTCCAAGTACATAGAGGGGGCTGGGCAACAAAACCAACAAGGTGGGGTCCCTGGGGATCCAAGGCGCTTCATCCCACCCACCATAGTCACAAGTCCATTCTCCCCCTGGGTCCCAAACTGTGGGATGCAGCCAGGAAACACACTCAGTGCCCCTGCTTTGCTGCTCAGTTCTTATCTTTTCCTGTGGCTGAATTCCGAACTCCTGGGCTCCTTCTCCTCTCGCAGGCAGCAGCCGCTCCTGGCTTTTGCCCAGGTCCCGATGCAGGCAGATCACCATTCCTGCTCTCAGCTCAGTGAAGTCCGCATGCAGGCCATTCTTCTCTCCTGCTCCACAGCTCCACAGAGTCACAGCTACCACAACTGGGAAACAAATAATTATCCCAGTCCCCATACTTTCCTTTTACTCTGCAGATCCTGTTCATGACGCCATTTTGTAGCAGCAAGCACCCCAAGCGTCCTCAGGGTTTGCTGCCACCACAGGTTCTTAGATCTGCTTTGATAAAGGAAAGTAACTCAAAATGGGTTAACAAGCTTACTTTAATCAGTCAGACATATATCGTTTACCTTGTTCAGGGGAAAAGGTCAGCACCCCGAACTTCAAAATATACAGACAGAATTATCAAGACATTAACAGATCAAGTAGACAGCTTTCCAAACTGTCCAACCATTACATCCATACCCAGTCAACATCTGGGTTTCCACATCTGGATTTTTCAAAGCCAGGGGACTCTCAACAACGGCTTCCCAGAATTCAGATCAAATCACAGAACACTTCTCAAAGTGAGTCCCAAAACAAAGCTACACATCAGGGCTTATATAGCCTTCTCCTGGCTCAGAGAATGTAACAACCTTATTGACTCACTGGCCAATCAAGAAGTATCTACTGAAAAACAAGCCTCCCTCCCCATGCTTCAGGTGCATTTTAGCCTAGGGGCAGGGAAGATCTTCCAAATTTGCATTCCCATTACACCTGGCTGTGCCCAGTACCTGGAGGGCATATCCTCATCACTCTTGGAATCCTAATTTGTCTCTTGCAGACTTAAGCATCACCTTCTGCATGAGGCCTTTTTGGTTCCCATGCTCTCCCATTGCCTTGTACTTTTTTGTGTATACCTATATGTGAACACGTTTTCTCCTCCATTAATAATAAAAACCAACACTGACATGAATGTTTTGAGGTTTGCAAAAAGCTTTACAAGTGTTATCTCATTTGATCTTCATAATAACACTATCAAGTGGGTTTATTCCCATTTACAGATGAAGAAACCAAAGCTGATACATGCTATATCTTACATGATTTACCCAGCACCACATAAGCTAATAACTATCCAAGTTAGGATTCAAACTTATATGGTATCTTCCTGACTTCAGCTCCAACATTCTGTCATGACAATACCTAGCTTTTGTAGATTGTAAACTCCCTGAGGGCAGGGAGTATTTCACTTGGGTCTTTTCATCTCCAGCAAAGTGCTTTACACTTTTGTTATGTTTTGTCATTTTTTGTCTCTTCCCGACCACTTTTTGGGTTTTTTCTTGGCAAAGATGCTGGAGTGGTTTGCCATTTCCTTCTCCAGATCATTTTACATAGGAGGAAACTGAAACAAACAGGGGTAACAGATTTGCCGAAGTCACCAGCTAGTCCGAGGCCAGATGTGAACTCAGGTATTCCTGACTTCAGGAACCTAGCTGCCCTAACATTTAGTACGGCAGGTATTTAATATTTGTTGAGGGATGTATTGATTGTCCAAAAAAACCAAAAAGCATACCTCGAGTACAACTAAACTGTGAAGTGAGGCTAGTTACTTCGTGAATTCCCATATCCAAGCTGAAGGAAAGATATGGCAGTTCACAAATAATTCATGGTACTTAGCACTTTGCTACAGCAGGCAAAGCTGAGAAAGGCTCTCTTCTATCTCAGTCAGAGTATCATGGTTGAAGGGGTACTCCAGTGCCCTTCCTTTACTTCTAATGGTGAGGATCACAGATAGGACCATAGAACTAGACTTCTGAAACTGGAAGGGATCTCAGAGTCTGTTTAGTCCAACCCCTTCATTTTACATATCAGGAAACTGAGGCCCAGGTGTTATATCTTACCTTGACTAATGCGAGCAAGACCCAAGTAATAATTTTAGAATGGACCCTTTATTAAAAGGCCATATTGGCTGATCAGGCCACATGGCGGCCTGAGCCAGCACCACCCCATATCCAAAGTACAGCAATAGCAGTAGCAGCCAGCAACAGCCCAGATGTGGGGCAGAACCTCAGCTTATAAAGGGGGCCTTCCATAAGCAATGATTGGTCAGTACACACCTTGAAACTCCCTCACCTGACCCAGAAGCCCACCCAGTTCTATGCAGGTGAGCTGACTGGGGAAAAGGGCGGAGACCCAGTGTGGGAGGGCGGAGCTGACCTGGCAGTCTGCTCACTTCCTTGAGGTGGGTGGAGGGAAAGCCAGGCATAACACAGGGTGGTTAAATTATGTGACCTAGGTGACATAGTAGTAAATGGCAGGAGCAGGATTTGAACCCAAGCTCTTTGACTCCAGAGCCAAGGGAAGATACCTTACTGAGACCAGGTTGCCAGCTACAGCAAAGATCCCTTCTTTTTTTTTTTTTTAAGCAATCGGGGTTAAGTAACTTGCTCAAGGTTACATGGCCAGCAAAGCTCCCTTCTTGCTGATGAGCCTGAAAAAAAAAAATTGTAGGAGGCAGCTAGGTGGTACAATGACTAGAGCACTGATTGGCCCTGGAGTCAGGAGGACCTGAGTTCAAATGTGACCTCAGACACTTAACACTTACTAGCCACATTACCTTGGGCAAGTCACTTAACCCCAATTGCCCTGCCTTCCCCCCTCCAAAAAAAAAAAAAAAAACCATTTGTAAGTGCCTAGTATGAGTAGTGAGTGCCCCGTACAGACCAACTAAAACTTGGTCATTGGCCTCATGAAGCTTATAGTAGAAAGAGGGATAGGTCACATGCATAGTGAGAATTTTAAGATGGGTTCTGTCATTTTCTTATTGGTCCTACTTACAAGGATTTGATTTTGTCCTGTAACTGCTTAAATCATAGCTCTTATCTCTGAACTTAGTTCAGAATTCATCAGGCCTGTAATGGTTAATTTTAGAAATCCAACTCTCTGGTTAATCATGAATCTATTCTTGCCTTGAGGAATTTAACTGACTTCAGGGATATGTGCAAATGCAAGGGAGTTAGGCCTGATATTTTTACTCCACCAAGGATTTAGTCCTTCAAGGATGTCTGGTTTGCTGTCTAAAAGTCTGGGCCACTATCTCGCACCTGCAAACAATGAGCACTTCTTAGTCTCACGGGAGAAGAAGGAGGGTTGTTGCTATAATCATGTCATTCCCTGCACCACAGCTCTGTAGCCGGTCATGTTGCCGGCTTGTTCTGTTCTTTGTTCTGTACTCCCCAAAACCTTCAAAAGGGGAACTGTCCTTTTGCTCAAGGTCTTTGGGATAAATGGAGGCAATCTATTGACCCATTTACTGACAGGCAGCATGCCCCTGCTAATAAATGTTATCTTGCTTGGAGATCTGCCTCAGTTTATCTTTTTGTTAAGTTTCAATTGTGACAATAGATAATTATCATAAAAGATAGTTTCATGAGCTCAGAGTCATCCTTCCCCATTTCCAGTCTTTTGTCAAGTCCTGTCGATTTTACCTCCACAGCATCTCTTGGGTCTATCTCTTTCTCTCTATGTACTAAACTCTCATCTAGACTATAGCAATAGTTATGGCTATGGTCTGCATCAGTCAGTAAGTCAGATAACATTTATTAAGTGCTTACTATGTGCCAGCCATTCCGCTAAGCACTGTGGATACAAAAGAAGGTAAATGACAGTCCTTACTCTTGAGGAACTCTTAGTCTAATGGGGGATACAAGCAAACAACTTATGTACAAACAAAATCTATCCAGGATCAATGGAGACCATCACCAGAGGGAAAGTACTGGTGTTAAGAAGGGTTGGGAAAGGCTTCTTGTAGAACAGTGGTCTTTCACCACCTACAACAAAATGGGTGGTAAACTCTCAGGGTAATTTAATATACTACTCATAATATTCTTTAAATTTATTCATTAAGTGCTTGCAATAATTACAGTGGTAACTTTTGGCAAAATAAACTGTTCCATATTAAAATTTATATAATATAATCATAAAATATAACTTCATCCTACTTATAGTTAAGAAAATTTTGAACATAATACTCTAATTATAATCATATAATACTTTATGTGGAACAGTCTATAAAAATTAAAGGAAGTAATCCAGCAAGCTTTCATATGCTTGCTGTTATCTGTAAAGAGATTTTATATTAATTTTTTTACTTTAAAATTTTGTTGAACATAACATTTTAAATGAAATAAGTTACAATTTGGAAGATATTTAACATAACCATAACCATATATAAGCTTAATTTTGATGTTAGACTTTTTTTTTTTATTAGAATAAGGACTTGCAATTTTTGGTTTAACATCAAGCACAGTTCTATCTAGTTCCACCTTGAATTTATTTCTTTATTTTGATTTAAAACAAGAACAAAATGAAAACTATTATTCAGACAAATATGTCATAGAAAGAGGTATAATTTTGCAAAAGCTTTTGTGAGAGATGGAAATTAACTATTTATTTTTAGCCAAAAATGTATATGGTTACCATTTTTGAATGTTGTTCATAGTTCACAATCCATTGACATATCAGTTAAGTTTTCTTTTTCATCTATTGTCATCAGCCAGAGACATAAAAGACGTATCAGAGGGGTTATAAATCTAAATTATTTTATTGGATATTTGAGGAAAAAATTAATTGAAAAATTATTTTTAAAAGTCTCTGATGCTTACTGATATCTTTTCTTCACAGCTAGCTCCAATAGACAGTTTATTTTCAAATGAGAAATTATGTAATGTCACAAAGTGCTCAGTACTGTGTCAACTATGTGGTTCCAAAACTTTAGTTTCTTAATCACATTTTTTTACTTTGTCTTTAGCATAGAATATATTTGCATTTGTACCCTGTAATGATGTGTTAAGTTCATTAATTTTTGAAAAGGTATCTATTAAAATAGGGTCATCTTTATAGTCATGTCATATCACTCACTCAGTTGAAAACAATGTTCAGTGAAAAAGTCAACTAATTCTTTGTTGTTGTTATTTATTTGTCTCAGTTGTTTTTGACTCTTTGTGAACCCATTTGGGATTTTCTTGGCAAAGATACTGTAATGGTTTGTCATTTTTTTCTCCAGCTGTTTCCTTCTCCAAACCAAACAGGGTTAAGTGACTTGCCCAGGGTCACATAGCTAATTAGAGTCTGAGGCCATATTTGAACTCAGATCTTTCTGACTCCACCAGCTCAAGAGTCAGGAAGACTCATATTCGTAACCTTGTTTGCCTCAGTTCCTCATCTATAAAATGAGCTGGCGAAGGAAATGGTAAACCACTTTAGTATCTTTGCCAAGAAAATCCCAAATGGAGTCACTAAGGGTCAGACATGGCTGAAAAATGACTGGACAACCATAGCTTCCTGACTCCAGTCGCAGTATTCTAGCCACTGTGCCACGTAGCTGGCCTACAACTTCTACAATTCTTCTTACTACTCAAAGGGATGAGTAGTAACTCTGCCATGGGAAATCCAACTATCATCTGTGTATGTTACAAGGGTAACATGCTTGTTGCCCATTTCTCTGCATAAAATGGCAGACAATTGAGAGTGGGTTTTAATTTTATGAAATTGATTATTTTGACAGCATCACGTAAAAATAACAATAATAGGTTTTTAAGTTATGACATTGTCTTTCATGACAAAATTTTATGTATGCAACAATATGCCCATACTGTGTGAAACAATGCCTCCAGTTTCCCCATCTTCAATCTTGCCCCTTCTAGAAGGCAGATTCCAAAAGAGGACCAAATGATTTGTTTTCCTTCAAAGTATGAATTAATTAGATTTAAAATGTCTTCCACAGCTGTGGTCCTTATCAACTAATGACAAAATAACATATTCTCTTCCACTTTACCATCATGTACATCTCTTTCTTATGAATACAATTAAAACTGATGGGTTACACATATAAATTATCTCATTTAACTGCAAAGCATAAATGTCACTTTTTTGAACTCTGTCCACAATAAGTGATTCAGCATCATCAACATATCATGTATCTGATGAAACATTGTATTATTAGAAAGAGTTATCATCATTGGCATCTTAATGGAATTGTTGCCAAACATACACTTGCCAATTGCTTTGGCACATGACAAAATTAATTTTTCTGCAATAGAATAAGCTTCCCCATTTTTTGGAATTTGATAGCATATCAAAGTGCTGATGTATCATTGGCTACTCCCAGGGCATCAGCCTTGTCCTTGTTATAAGATGGCTTGTTAAGGCCTATTAAAGCACTCCTTGACTAGAGTACTAGCTCAGTTATCCTCAACTAGTGTCTTTGTAATAGAAAAGAAATATGCATAAGGTAAATCAACATCATTGCTTCTTGATAACCATTGAACACCATTAGACTTTTGCTCTTTAATAAAAATGGAGGAGGAAAGAGGTTGGAAGAGTTAGTTGTTGACTTCTGAAGGACCCCACCAAACTGAAGAAAATACAGTTAATTTCAAATATAAATAATGAGGAAAGTTGTAAGCAAACATAATCCTAAACACACACTTGCTGAAGATTCACTCTCTTTGGCTGGAGACATTAAAACCAAATGAATTACTTCAGGAACCCAGGAGGAATTATTAGCCAGTTCTGACCTCACCTTAATAATAATGATGATCGGGGCGGCCAGGTGGCTCAGCGAGTAAGAGCACCGGCCCCAGAGTCGGGATGACCTGGGATTGAATCCGGGCTCAGATACTTACCACCACACCCAGAAATAACTGGCCGTGTAATCTTGAGCAAGTTACTTAACCCCAATTGCTTTAAAAAATAATAATATTGATGATGATGATAATGATGGCAGTTTAAGTACCTCAGGAGAGATATCTGTAGATGCCTTAGTTGATTATGGTGAAGTTATACTCAAACACACACATAGGTCACTCCTTCCTCCCCCTCTGTCCCTCAAAGCTCTATATACTCACACATAGGACTGAGAAGGTAAAAGGAAGAATCCCAGAGTAAACTCTCTGTCATCTCTTTTGGGTACCCAAACCATGAAGTTGATGCCAGTTTTAAAATGTGAGCATATACTATTATCTAAGTCTTTTGAAGTTGGAACCCCATAATAGCTATTACTTAAATTATTTCAGCAACCATCGGTTAAATAATTACCATGTGCAATGAATTCTGAGAAGGAAGCAAAGATAGTTACGACAAGGTTCCTGTACTTATGGGACCTATAATCTAGTAACAGTATTTTTTTCTACACTTCTAGGTATGCTCTTCTGTGTACGCCTCTTACTTTTAATGGATCAATTAATCAACTAACAATTATCAAGTATCTATTGGGTGCTAGGCACTGGGGATAAAAAGACACAAATGAAATGGCCCTTGCCTTCAAACACTATTACATTGATGTGAGAGGGTATTGAAATGAAGGAAGAAATATACAAATGTGGGGCTTTAAAAATGATCATTGTTATTTTAGCAACTCAGATGACACTTATTACGTACTACCTTATATGCTGCTTCTGTGTGTACATAGGATCAAAGGACTTAGGGTTGGCAGGAGTTTAGATATCGTCTATTCAAGCCCTATTGTTATACAGATGAGAAAACTAAAGCCCAGAGATATTTCTGGTTTCTTCTCCTCTAGACCAGAAGTACTTTGAGGGTAAAGACCATGGGTGATACTGATATATCCCTGTAGTGCTGTGTACATAATAGGTATTTAATGTTTTGTAAGTACTGTTCTTCTTATGCCATTTGAATAAATGCCTTTGCTGAGAATTAATTGTGTCTGCTGTCATGACTATTAGAAAGCAATACACCAGTGGGGGCTCATGGATTATAGTTTTAGAAGAGTGGTCCCAGAGAAGCACATCCATGAACCCAAGAGTAGCAGATGCCCTCTGGGGACCCAATCCAAGAATGTGAATTCAGTTTGGAGGATTATCCCAGAGGGGTTAAAAAAACAAAACAGCTATTAATTCTCTGAGTTAAAGAGCATACCTTGTTTTTGAATACAGTGATTTTTTTTTCTTTCAATTTTGTTAATCTCTTCTTTGATTTTCAGCATTTCCATTTTGGTGTTTAATTGTGTTTTAAAAAATTTGTTGGTTCTCTAGTTTTTAGTTGCATGTCCAATTCATTGATCTCTTCTTTCTCTCTTTTGCTAATGATAGTATTTAGAGATAAAACATTTCCCCTAAGGACTACTTTGACTTCATCCCAAAAAATTTGGTATGTTGCCTCATTAATGTCTTTAGCCTTAATGAAATTACTTATCATTTCATGACTTGTTATTTAACTAATGAACATAAATTATTGTAAACCTTTTGTGCCTCATATTTATAATTATGGAAGGAATTTATATATATATATATATATATATATATATATATATATATAAAATTATGGAATTGATGGAATCCAAGAATAGGAAAGGATCTCAAAAGTATTCTAATTCAGACTATGTCCGAAGCATGAAAACCACCTACAACATCCGCATTAAGTGGTTATTCAGACATTTTGAATACCTACAGTGATTAAAAAAAAACCCTAATTACCTCATTACCTGACAAAAATAGCTAAAAATAATAATAGCTAGAATATGTTATAAACATAGAACTTTAAGGTTTACAAAATGTTTTGCAAATATTATTTTATATTTTTTTATTACAAAGTAGCCCATTCAGTTTTTCAACTGTTCTGTTAGGAAGTTCTTCCCTAATTCAATTCAATTCTAATAAATAAGCATTTCTTAAGTGCATGCTATATGCAAGTCATTATGGTGGTACAGGGTATACAAAGGCAATGAGGAATATTTCCAGCCTCAAGAAACTTACATTTTACCAGAATGTCTTCTTCTTTATGTTGAAAAGTAATCTGCCTCCCTGTTACTTCTATACCCCGTGCTCCTAGTTCTGCCTTCTGGAGCTAAGCAGAATAAATAGAATTCCTCCTTTATATGATAATCCTTCAGATAATTGGAGATGGCTTCATTATATTTTCCTGTAGAAATAAAAAGGAGGAAAATTCTTTAAAGGCTACTTTAAGCTAGATAGATTTTGGTCTCAATAGCTCAAACGCTTTTCTGGACATCCATCATAACTGGGCTTGGAAGGATCTGGAGGGGCAGGACCGGAAAGATAGTGGTACAGTCAAAAGATGTATAAAAAGGCTGGAGGTAAACACGGCTTCGGTGTTAGATGTAGTCATGGCCCTTGCAGTAAGGGGAAGGGGGCCTTGCTTTGAGGGCCCTGTTTTCAGAGGACAAACAAATGCCTACACCTCTGGGGCATAGGCTTCATGGTCAGTGAGGGTGTTGAAGGTGCTGAGGGTCTCCAAGAAATCTGAGGTTGGCACGTCGGTGGGATGATGGAATTTTTTTTTATTAAACATATTTCCACATTAGTCATGTTGTAAAAGAAGAATCAGAACAAAATGGAAAAGCCATGAGAAACAAATTTTTTTTAAAAAGGTGAAAGTAGTATGCTTCAATCTGTATTCAAACTCCATAGTTCTTTCTCTGGATGTAGACAGCATTTTCCATCATTAATTTTTTGGAATTGTCTTTGTATACAATTTGTCATTGTATTGCTGAGAAGAGCTAAGTCTATCAGAGTTGATGTACAGTGTTCTCCTGGTTCTGCTCACTTCACTCAGCATCAGGTCATGTAAGTCTTTCCAGGTTTTTCTGAAATCTGCCCGTTCACCATTTCTTATGGCACAATAGTATTCCATTACACTTGTTTAGCTATTCTCCAGTTGATGGGCATCCCCTCAATTTCCAATTCTTTGCTACCACAAAAGAGCTGCTATAAATAGTTTTGTATGTGTGGGTCCTTTTCCCTTTTTTATGGTCTCTTTGGGATATAGCCCTGGAAGTGGTATTGCTGGATTAAAGAGTATGCACAGTTTTATAGCCCTTTGGACATAATTCCAAATTGTTCTTTAGAATGGTTGGATCACCTTACAACTCTACCAACAATGATGCTTTACTGCCCCAATTTTCCCACATCTTCTCCAACATTTATCAATTTTCTTTTCTGTCGTATTAGCCAATCAAATAGGTATAAAGTGTTACCTCAGAGTTTTTTTAAATTTGCATTTCTCTAATCAATAGTGATTTGAAGCATTTTTTCATATGATTATAGATAGCTTTAGTTTCTTCATCTGCAAACTACCTGTTCATATCCTTTGACCATTTATCAATTGGGGGGATGGAATTTCTTGGGTGAAGGCCTACTCTAAGCAAGGAAGCCTCAGGAGCATCTCTAATTCCAATCAGTTTGAAAGATCATCATCCATGGGTTTTTTGGGAAATACCAATAAAAATACAAAAAATGAAAAACTGCTACATAAATAAAAGATATTATTTTATCTGCAAACTCAAGATATAAACCAGAGGGAAAAGGGCAGACTTTCCCCACCCTGGGAAGGACTCTGACTCCCTTCCTGCCTTTTTTCCAAAGTGTGGGTTTTGTCAGTAAGAACCAGCACCTCTGGGGTGGGGGGAAAGGCCTCCCTCCTGGATCTATGCTGGGAAGAGTTCAAGAGTTCAGTCTAACTTGTCCAAATTACTTCCTCAGGGAGAGGGAAGTTATGCCTATCTCCCCTGGCAGAGGCCCAGTATCACACTCCGGCTCACTGCCAAACCCCTTCCCATTGGGTTTTCTTGTTTTGGTCCTCCCTGGCCTCCTGCCATGGCTGATTCATGAATCCTGTCCATGATTAATGCCTCAGAGGGCTCAGTGGGACCTCCCCTGCTCACCTGGAGGAATACTTCCCTAAAAAGGAACTGGCAGGACCTGGGGCAAAGGGTAGTTTAAGGGCTAATGCTATTAGACCATGAAGGCTTTTCTCATTCCTAATGTTTTCTTTGAGTCCCAGCCAAGTTCAGGGGCCACCTCTTGCTGAGGCCTTTCCTGATCCCCTGAGCTGCTGGTACCTCTATACCAAAAAATCACTTTGTATTTTCCTTCTACATGCTTACTGATATATGGGTGGTATTGCTGGATCAAAAGAGTGTACACAGTTTGATTGCCCTTTGGGCATGGTTCCAAATTGCTCTCCAGAATGGTTAGATCAGTTCACAACTCCACCAGCAATGCATTGGTGTCCCAATTTTCCCACATCCTCTAATAAAACATTTATTATTTTCCTTTTCTGTCATTATATTTGCTTTTTAACATGTGATAACCTTATATTACATCCATGTGCCACAATTTGTTTAGCTATTTTCCATTCAGTGAGCATATGCTTTCTTTCTAGTTCTTTGCTATGACAAAAAGTGCTGCTATGAGTGTTTTGGTTTATATATGGCCTTTCTTTTTGCCCTAATTTCTTTGGTGTATATGCCTCACAATGGGATCTTGAAGTCAAAAGGTATGATACATTTTAGTCAGTTTCTTAGTATAATTCCAAATTGTTTTCCCAAATGGCTAGATCACTACACAGCTCCATCAACAGTGTAATTAGTTTGTTTCTCTGCAGCAACTCCATCAATGACTTTTTGTCTGCTGTCATCTTTTCTAATTTGTTGGGGGTAAGGTAAAATTTCAGGGTTTTAAAGATTTGCACTTCTCTTAAAATTAGTCTTAATTTTTTTTTTTTTGCTTTTTGGAGGGGGGAAGGCAGGGCAGTTGGGGTTAAGTGACTTGCCCAAGGTCACAGGGCTAGTAAGTGTTAAGCGTCTGAGGCCGAATTTGAACTCAGGTTCTCTTGACTCCAGGGCCAGTGCCCTATTTACTGCACCAAGTAGCCTGCCATTCTTACTTTCAACATTTTGAAAATAGGTGAGATATTAGGCAAAAAAAAAAAATTAAAGAAACAACCTTTGTAGGATTCCTACCATGTTCTAGGCTACCCAAGGTGACAAAGTCCCTTCTCAAGAAATAACTGCTTGGCCCTAGCCAGTCACAGCACGTGCCAGGCAAGCTTTTAAAGAGACGAGATTTCTTTTCAAAGAACTAAAGGGGAATCATTTTGAACCCTGTTTCACATAGTAGGGAATCTGAGAAATCAGAGAAGGACCTTCTTAAAGCTGGAAGAATGAGACCTGACTGAACTGGAACCAGGTTCCCCAAGATCTAATCTGAGACTCAGGTGTGAGGGATGCCCCAGTGGGACACATTTAGAGCAGTACTTGGTGTCCTGCTATTAACGAAAGGCTTACCCTCCCATTCTCCATTTCTTCTAAAGCTGTTTGTTGCCTGAGGAGTGGGAAAAGAACACTGCTTTCTGGACTTGCTCACATCAGTGGGGCGGGAGGAGGGAGAGGAAGGCAGGGGGCAGGACAGGAAGGCCAGGCACCTCAGATCCTTCCTGCTCTCCGATCTCTGTGCAGTGTGGCCTCCCGAGGGGGCCCTGACACTGACTGAGCAACAGCAGAAAAGAGGCCAAAGGGAAAACTACTCTTTCTCTCTCTCTCTCTCCCTTTCTCCTAATGAAGGGAGTTTTCAGACTTCTGCAGAGAAGTGGTTGCTATGCAGCCTTGTTTATTCAGGGTGAGCAACGCTGTATGTGCAGGTGGAGTGTGAACTCCGCTTTGTTCCTCCGGCTGTGGTTACCTGTGCCTGTCCAGACCGAAAGGGGCCTCTCAGCCCTGGGTGCAAAACTGTCACCTTGGACTTGAGGCTCGGCAGTGGCATCAAACAGAGGCGTGGAGGGGGAGGAAAGAGGGGCAGAGGTGGCAAGCCTTCGGTAGCGGCCCTCGTGTGGGAGGGAGTGAAGATCCTGGCTAGGTGTGATGGAAATCAGATTACTGAAGTAAGAGGGAAATGCCCAACTCTGGGAAGCGAGGTGAGTGAGCTGTCCACCGGGTGGTCAGGGAGGCGGGGAAGGAAGGCATTGTTGGAGTTCAAGGACGTGTGACACATTATGGCAGAGGAACCCAGGGCTCCTAAGAAGGAGACCACATATCCAAGAGAACAGAAGGAAGGGCGAGAAGAACAGTTTGAGGGGAGAGGGAGGAAAGGGAAGCTGTCCTGGATCATCCCCCTTTCTTCCCTGCCGGACGTCTGTGTGGAGAGACGTTCTGCCTGCCACCCAGAAGCCAGGGGAACAGGTCCTCGCTCAGTAGCCAGCAGGGAGAAGGTGCTATCTGGGAGATGATGTTCTTGATAAAGGAGAGGAGGGCTCAGGGAGACTGGAGTGAGAATCTGTGCTCCCTCTTCTCAGTATCACTGGAGGGAGCATGCAGTCATCTGGAGTGAGGGACCCTCCCCTTGTGCTTTGGGGAATCTTTTGTTATTGCCATATTTTGTTTTTATATATAACTTTCATTTCAAAATGTCTCTCTCCTCTCCCCTCCTAGGCAAGCCATCTCTTGTAAGAAAGAATTTTTTTTCAAAAGGAAAAAAAAAAGCAACCTGACAAGACTAACCTAACACATTTACTGAGTCTGACAGGATGTTCAGTGTTCCACATGCAGAGCCCACCCACATCTGCCAACAGAGAAGGGAAACTCCTTTTCTCGTCTGTTCTTCAGGGCTAGTCTTGCTTATTATAATTACACAGTATTAAGTTTATCTTTTTGGTTGTTCTTTCTATTCATATTATTGTAGTTGTTATTGCTGCTCCTGATTCTGCTAACTTATATCTGAATCAGTCTTCGCATGTTTCTCTGAATTCCTCATATTCATTGTTCCTTATGGCCCAGCAATAGTCCAAAGCATTCATTTATCACGATTTGTGCTTAACAATTTGATGTACTCATTGATCAAATGTCTTGTCTAAAGGAAGGACATATTGGGAGAATATTTGTGAGAATATTTGCTGAGGACTATGGGCAGGCAACTCTCAATTACTGAGCATCTGATTTATGGATTGTTCAGAGCACTTGTTTTCTTTTATACCTGGGAGAAGCACTTCTCTCTTAGACCATTTGCTCTTTCATTCTTTCACCACAGGGTCAAGAGGCATGGTGAAAAGGGTTTGAAGGGTCAATTTGGAGTCCAAAGATCCAATTCAAATCCTGGTTTTGCCATTGACTGTTTAATTTCTTTAAGCCTCAGTTTTCTTACCTGTAAAATAAGAGAATTGGATTGTATGACCTGAAAAGTTCCATCCAGCACTGAACTATGATCATATAATTCTAAATATTTCTACATGATCTAACCTAGACAGATGGATGGAAGGATAGAACATGGGGTTGGTGAAGGCATTGTGATGTGAAAAGAACCCTGAACTTAGAATCATATGGTTTGGGTTCAAAGCCTTATATTGGCTGTGTGACTTTGAGTAAGTCACTTTCCTAATTTGAGTCACTATTTCCTCATTTCTAAAAGAAATCCTTTCTGGATATTGTTTGCTCATCTGTAAAAGCAGGGGGCTGACGTAGATCTTTGAGGCTTCTTCCATTTCTAAACCCCAAGGTCCACTTCTGTGATTTTGAAAGAGTGTGGTGGTAGTAGTCTTTATTGATGTTCACTGATCATAGCTCCTCAACCCTCTGTATTGTCATCGTAGGGGAAAGACCTTCCCCTCTAGTGCTCTCAAAGCTAGGGTTCTTAACCTAGTCTTAGTGAATTTGCCTTTTAAATATTTCAATAGCTGTATTTCAGTGTCATCCGTTTGCTTTGTATTCCTAGGCATTTTATTTTAATAAATGCATCTAAATAAATGCTTTTAAAAACATTCTTGTGAGAAGGGTTCATAGGCTTTAGAAGATTGTGCCAAAGGGTTCCATGACACAAAACAGGTTAAGAGCCCTTTCCTTAATGGCCATCCTCAGCCTTTTTGGACTGCCTACAAAGCTCAGTGGAGGAAATGCTCCTGGGGTTTAGGGCCAATTCTGCACAGCTTGCATCCTGTCAAATTCTATGGGGGCCCTGTTACCCAGAGACAACCTTTGGGAGGGAATTAAAGGGTGGTAATATTGGGGCGGAGAGAAGAGACCCTTATGCAAGAGGGTTGGATCCTGATTCCATTCCTTTTTTCCTGTCCTGTCCTGTCCTCCAATTTCCCTCCCCCTCTCCCTGTCCCTCTCCCTGTCCCTTTCCCTCTTCCTCTTGCTCTCCCTCTCTCTGTCCTCTCCCCTCTCCCTCTTCTCTCACTTCTTCCTCTCTTCTCAATCTTTTGCAGTCTGGCTTCTGACCTCATCTCTAGATTAAAAACCATTGTCTCCAAATTATTAATGATTTCTCAGTCAGTCAATAAGTCAACAAACATTTACTAAAGGCTTACTATATGACAAGCACTGTGCTGGGAATTCAAATAGAAATAGAAAGAATCACAGTCCTTGCCCTCAAGGAGTCTCCATTCTAATGGGGGAAGAAATTACTTAAAAGGTAACTGGAGAGGTGAAAGGGGTGGAAGAAGGTGGGGAGGAGGGTGACAGTAGAGAAAGTGCTACGGAAATGAGTCAGCAATGCAGCCTGGGGACAAGGTCTTTGGCCTGGGCTTCCTCTGTAAATTGACCTCAGGGGTAGAGAATACTTCCTATGAGAGAAGCAGTCCAGGAGTGGAGTGAGCTTCCAAGAGGTTTCTATGTCAGAATAGAGAAAAGTCCTGTGGAGGACAGAGCAGGACCTGGAAAGAGAGCAGAAGACAGACTGCCAAATCTGATGGCTTTCCTTATTGCCTATTCTGCAGTGTTCCACACAGACGACCCTTTCCTCCTGAATATTCCCTCTTTTGTGGGCTTTGGTGACATTGCCCTGTCTCCCATTCTTCTCAGTTTTTTTTTTTTTGCTATTTATTTGTGATGATTTTTTGCTAGCTCATCATTTATAATATCTCTATTCCCTTAATTGGGGTGTTTCCTAGGGCTCCATCCTGGGCTTTTTTCTTTTTTCTCTCTATACTCTCTTGTTTGTTGACATCATCAATTTAACCATCATCGCATGCAGATAATTTCCAGAACTATGTAGTATATCCAAGGTCTTTTTCCTGAGTTCCAGTCCCACATTATGCATTACCTACTATATATTATAAGACATTTCAAACTGGCTATTCCATAGTCATCTCAAACTCAACATATCCAGGACAGAACTCGTTATCTTTCCTCCTCCAGCCCCAAATGACTAAACACCAGCCACCCCTTTTCCAAACTTCCAGGGTCTGTTCCAGTGATCTAGCCGCCCATCCTTGGTGTTATCTTCCACTCTCCACTCTCTTTCACCCCATCAGTTGCTAAATCTTGGTATTTCTAATTCCACAACAATTCTTGAATGTCTCCCCTTCTCTCCACTCATTTGGCCATTATCTACTCGAGGCCCTTATTCCCTCTGTCCTGCACTGCAGCTAGCCTCCTGATTGGTCTCCCGGCCTCAAGTCATCTCCCACACCATCCTCCATAAAGCTGCCAAAGTCAGCTTTCTGACCTCATCCCTCCTCTACTCAAAAAACAAAAACAAAGCCCTGCATTGGCTCCTATGATCCCTAGGATCAAATGTAAACCCTTTTGTGTGGCATTTAATGCCCTGCACAGCCTGGTCCTAACCTTATTTTTCAGGTTTATTTCCTATTTTTCCCCTTCACACACTCTAGGCCATGGTCAGACTGGCCTTCTCACTGCTGCTCACACAAGACCCTCCATCACTCATCTCTGTACCCCCAGGAATGCTCCTCCTCAGCACCTCCACCCCTTCTATAAGATGAAGCTTAAACACCACATTTTTTTTTTTGCATGGAGTCTTTCCTGATAACTCCCTCCCTCACTGCTGAGAGAGACAGAGAGACAGAGACAGAGACAGAGACAAGGATGGAGACAGAGACAGAGACAGAGAGGAGGAGGAGGAGGAGAGGGGAGAAGAGGGAAAAAGCAAGAAAATGGGATATTACTCAGTCCTAGTTGCCTGTTAACTGTGTTGCTCCCTACCCAGAGAAAGGTAGACTTGTTGTGAGGCATCCACTGCAGGGACTCTGAGGGGGCTGGCCCCCATCTGTAGGCCTGGCCATAGCTGAGTCTGGTCATCTGGAGCCTCAGCCTTCTCTTTCCCCTTGTCTAAGGTCTATCTAGCTATTTTCCCACTTGGACCCTGTTCCCAGTCCTTTTCTCATCATCTTATCACCCACCATCTTTACTCCCACCCACTACCAAGTTCCCCCCTTGCCTTTTTCCTTTGCTGAATACAAGTACTGTCAATGGCCCTTTACCTCTCTCCTTTTCCCTCATCCTCCATTGCAGAAAATTTACTGTCTTTGGACAAAGCCTCATTCACCTTGTGTGTTACAAATTTTACTACATAGGGTCTCCAACTTAGAGTGATCAGAATAACCTTTCATCCGAAAGTTACTCAATAAAATAGAGAAAGAGACCACAAGGACCTGAAGGCTGTTATGTTGTGCCTAGGCTAAAAAGGGAGCTAAATGTTTTAGCAGACTGTGACTGATTAAATCTCCAGAGAAAAAAGTGTTAAGGGGGTGAGGGTAGGTGACTAGAGAAAAGATCATGTTAGTCAGGGGATGGCAAAACCCTTGGAAGGATTCAGCTATGCCCCTGTCTATCAGGGAGGAGGAAGCACAGAAACACCCATTGGTTTTGTTAATGCATAGTAGATAGGACACTGGACTTGGAGTCAGGAAGGCCTGGTTTCAGACTCTTCTCAGGTTTTTATTAGCCATATGACTCTGGGTAAGTCACTTAACAGAAACTGTGCCTCAGTTTTCTCATCTATAAAGTATTTTTGTGTGTGGATTTGATGGTGTCTAGTCCTTTCTAGCACTAAAACTATGATCTGATGATTCTTGAAGGAAGCTAAGGATTATAAGAGTCAGAAAGGTGAGTAGGGAATTTGCTCCAGGTTAGGGGGAGACAGCTTATGCAAAAGCATGGAAGTAGGAGATGGAATTCCCAGTTCAAAGAATAGAAGACCAGTTTGGCTAAAGTAGAGAGTTCACAAAAGTGAGCAAAGTAAAATGATCTTGGAAAGGTAATCTGGAGCCAGATTTTGAAGGCTTTTAAAATGCTAAATTAAAGAATTTGAATTTTATCTTAGAAGCAATGGGGAACCCCTAAAGATTCTTGAACAGGGGAGTAAGATGATCAGGCCTATACTTTAGGAATTCTACTTCAACAAGGATTTATTAAACACCTGCTATGTGCTAGATGCCAGTGGTACAGATGAAAAGAAAAAAGAAAAAAATCATCCCTGCTTTCAAGCAAGTTACAAATTCTACTAGAGAAGTAGCCCTTACTAAATACATGCATAGTAAATACAGAGTAATTAGGAAAGGGGTGCTCACAACTGGGGAGCTCAGGCAAGACCTTTTGTAGGATACTGCCCTCAAGCTGCTCCTTGAAGGAAGTTAGGGATTGGAAAGGCAGAGTTCAGGAGGCAAGGTGACTTGGCAGCTCATTGGAAGATGGAGCAGAGGGGAAGGAGACTTTATATATGCAGGGAGATCATTAGAAAGTTATAAGGACAGTCCAGAGAAGTGACAAAGGCCTGAAATGGTTGATAGCTGTGGCTGTGTGAATGGATGTGCTCCCTCAGAATTCACCTACTCTACTTTGAAAACATTTCCAAGTTTAATTACTTGGTTTCTCAGGCCATAGCACACCAGAAGTAGCAAATAAGAAGGCTGGAGGGGGTCGACGGCAATGAGCATGGGGCAGAAGGATTTTTAGAGGCAAAAACAATTGACAG
Source organism: Petaurus breviceps papuanus (assembly GCF_028583685.1). NCBI lineage: Eukaryota > Metazoa > Chordata > Mammalia > Diprotodontia > Petauridae > Petaurus > Petaurus breviceps. The sequence continues at coordinate 10,195,584 of NW_027187359.1, forward strand.
TAGTAAGAATGGGTAGATTAGCGATGAGGATGGAGACACAGAAAACTCTAGAAAGCACATATAAGCATTCAAAAAGCATAGCAGTCTGGGGTCTTTTAATGTTGGATCAGAAGTCGAGGGCTTCACTGTACTATAACCCAGAACTAAATTGATGATACTTTAATGATGATCCTGAATCATCAAGAAAAGGTTTACAAGTCTCTTCCCAAAGGGCTCTATAAAGTTTGTCAAGGGGAGTACTGTGAAATAAAACTGGAAAGGTGGGATGAAGATAGATTATGCAGGGATTTAAATACTAATCTGAGGAATTTGTATTTTATCCTGGGGCATTTGGGAGCCATTGAAGATTCTTGAGCTGGGGAGGCAAACGGTCAGCCTTGTGTTTTAATAATATAATTTCTGCAATTGTACAGAGAATGTTTTGGAGAAGAGAGAAAGAAGATTCAGGGAGATAAATTTGGGGTCAATAGCAACAGTCCAGGCAAAGTCACAGACTCAGATTTAGGTCTGTAAGGGACCTTCCAGACCATTGAGTCCAACCCCCTTATTTTATAGATGAGTTGTGGTTGTGGTTGTGGCTTGTCCTTTGTTCTTGCAGAGGACCATGACATCAGGGAGATGATGACATGACTTGCAATTGAATTGCATTTGAGTGAGAGAGGGCTATGCAGTCACCAGCCTCACTTTCTCCTCCAGAGCCACCTGGGTCCAGGGGCCAGATATCAGTCAGGATGACTGGAGATGGCCCAGGGTGCAGTGGGAGGCCTTTAGATGAGTAACCTGAAGTGCAGAGGGGTTAACTGACTTGCCCAGAGTCATGCACCTCACATGTTTCTGAGGCAAGATCTGAACGAACCTAGTTCTTCTGGACAGTAAGTCTGATATCCTACTTGGTGGTCCATGCTGCCTTTCCACAGGAGGTGACAAGGGTCTGAACTGGAGCCAAGTGAATGGATAGAGAAGTGGATCTGAAAGCTGCGGAGGGGAGAATCAACAAGATTTGGTTCCTGTGGGAGTTGAGGGAAAAGGAAATACTTGGAGGAGAGCTCTGAGGTTGTGACCCCGGTGAGCCCACATCTGTCTCAGCTTCCCTCATCATATAATGTTACACGATAAGCACTGTGGTGATATCTTATCTCTTCTAAACTCCCCGGGGCAGATTGTGTAGTGGGTGTTCTTCAGCATGTCTTTGGAAGGGAACTGACTTGAATCTCTTGAGGGCCACAGATGTAGAAGTATCCTTTGAATGGTGTCTGAATTGCAGGGCAGACAGACGGGGTCTTGGATGGATTTCAGTAATGAAGGACATGTGGGTGGCTGGCACCAGTCAGTAACCATTGCCAGGTACTAAGTGCTAAGCACTGCGTATACAAAAAGGGGCAAAAGATAGTCTGTACTTTCAAGGAGAATAAGGCGTAAGAAGACTGGAAAGGCAGGAGGGGGCCGTATTATGAAGGGCTTTGGACACCAAACAAAGGGTTTTGTGTTTCATCCAGAATGGGATAGGGAGCCACTAGATTTACTGAGAGGTGGGAGGGGAGGGGATGAAACCTGTGCTTTAGGAAAGTCAGCTTGGTGGCTGAATGGAGGAGGCACTGTATTGGGCAGATACTTGAGGTGGGCCAACCCACCAACAGGCTATTGCAATAATCCAGGTGTGAGGTAGCAGTGTCAGAGGAGAGAAGGCGGCATGTTCAAGAGATGAAATCAGCAGAATGAAGTCGACAGGCCTTGGCAACAGCTTGGCTATGAAGGTGGAGAGAGAATGAGGGATCCAAGGTGACTCCCAGTTTGCAAGCCTGGGGTCTAGGAGGATGGTGTTGCCCTCTAGAGTAATAGGCAAGGTGGAAGGGGGGGAGGTTTTAGGGGGAAAGATTATGAGTTCTGTTTGAGACAGCAATCAGATGATAGGAGGTCAAATAGGCAGCCACTTTGATAGCAGGGCCATGCCCATCCTGCCTTCCTTCCATCCTCTTTCTTCATTCTTTTTCCTCTCTCCCTTTTTGCTCTATAATTCACCGCTCCTTTGCCTTCCTCCTTTGTACTGCCCCCTGTTTGGATTCCATATTCCCAGATCTTGGGGGCCCGCTCTCATCAGGGCAGGGTTCCCAGACGTGGGCCCCCTGCTTCCTCTGGAATGTGCATGGGCCAGGACAAACAGACTTGGCTCCTTGGCTTTTGTCTGTGTTCTCCTTGAAATATGAAACCCCTCTTAATTTCTGTGGTGTTGGTCATTATGGAATCCCAATACTTACCCGCCTCTCACTCCCTGGCCTGAAAACAGCCTCCAGAGAGTTAGGAGATCCCAGAGAACTAGGTTAGGCTCTGGGGGCAGAGCTCTGATGGCCTGGACACCATTCGATTGCAGTCTCTTTAACAGCCGAGACTGCCATTTTAAATGTGGGGTTAAGTCCACAGCATCCTGTGCAGATGGATGCTTATTGACCACCACTCTAAGATGTTAGCTCTTTCACCTTTAAAACCTCATAAACATTGTATAAATGTGATGTGAAAAAGCAGAAGGAATTTTTCGATGCCGCAGTCCTGTTACAAGGAATCCATGAGCTGTGGATTAAAATTTTATAAAGCAAATCTGCCTGTTATTTTGTTTATAATGCCAGGCTATTAAAAGTCAGAAGCAAGTAGAGCATGGAATTTAATCCCCTACTAGTAATCTCTGTAACCTTGGATAGACCCCTCCTCTCTGTGCCTCAGTTTCCTCATTTGTAAAATGCTCGACCTTTTCTACTTCATAAAGTCATTGTGAAGGTCAAATAAGACAATGTGATCAATCAATAAACATTTCTTAAGCACCTATTATGTTCCAGGCAGTATGATACTGGAATTAAAAAAAAATCAGTCCTTGCCTTCAAGTAGCTTACATTTCTCTCAGGGAAGACAACATGTCCACATGTAGGTTTATTCAAAATCAATACAGTTTTGGGGGCCTGGGGGGAGGCAATCAGGGTTAAGTGACTTATTCAGGGTCACACAGTTAGTAAGTATCTGAGCCCAGATTTGAACTTGATCCTCCTGACTCCAGGACCAGTGCTCTACCCACCACCTAGCTGTCCCTAAATACAGTTTTAATAGCTTAAAATTGCACTAAGACTTTTGAGACACTTCATATGAGGTAATCTGGGGAGAAGTGTTGGAGGGACCATGACAAGTCTCTTGTAGAAAGACAGATTAGAACTAAGAGCTTCTAAGAGGTTAGGTTCGGGAGGGCATTCTTGGCAGGCCTCAGGGACAGCCTGCCCAGAGGAATGGAGGTGTCAGGGTGAGAGGTGCAAGAAGTCCTGCTTGTCCCAATGAATTGTTTGGGAAGGGAGAGTGAGGGATGATGATCCTGGACACTTAAGTTGGAACCAGGTCGTGAAGGGCTTTAAATGCCTTTCTAAGTTAAAAGTGCTGTAGAAATAAATATGAGCTACTCTCACCATCTTGAAGCCCCCAGCCTTTCTTTGTCCTCACCAAAGTCCTCAGACCCTTATTTTTTCCCCTCCAAAGTTCTCTCAACCAGCTGTTTTTGTTTGTTTTTAGGGGATTATGGTGGCTTCAGGCCAGCCATATCAGGTTAGGCCGGGCCTCTCTGGAAAACTACTGTTTGGTCTTTCCCTAGGTACCTTGTTACTTCCCTTTTGGGGGTTCTTGGCAGCCCAGAGGGAGGAGAGGTGTTTGTGAGATGGAATGCTGCTTCTCCCTCCTCTGACACTCGTGTGTGTGTGTGTGTGTGTGTGTGTGTGTGTGTGTCTGAATTTCAGGCACCTTCATCAGCCTGTGGGTGGCAAGATGCCTGTCTTACTGATGCCAGGAAAAGTCAGAGTTTATTCCTTCCCCTGATAAAGCCAGGATTGTTGGCATTCTGTGGAGTGAGGTCAGGCAAAGGGGGTGGAAGAGGGGGATGGCCAAGGGGCAGATGGGATAGGAAGCAGGCTGCAGTCCCCACTGGGGTTTGGGGCAGTCAAGCCCAGAGGACTGGCTGACAGTGTGTTTGACCAGAGCTGTTGCTAGGAGGCCTGTCTGCCCCTGGGTTTGAGTGGGGAGTGGGAATGAGGTGTGACTGGGGCGTCGGGAGGAGGGGACAAGGAGAGTGGCTGGTGCAGAGCAGTCAGGGACCGAAAGCAGCAGGCATGCTTTTCATTGCTTCTAAAGGGTCAATCTTCCTGGGAGAGAGGTTTCAGAACCTAGCAAAAATGAATTGGTAATGAGCCTCTTCCTCCTCCCAATTAATTTCTTTTACTTAAGAAGGAGGGGTGCCAGCTCCTGTTGTGCTGTTTAATGGGGAAGAGTCCTTCCCTCTAGATCAGAACATGGGGGTTGTCTTAATCCTGATTTCACCAAATTTGCTGCTGTTGCTATTGCTGCTGCTGCTGTAAGGAGAATTAAATCCGCTGGCAACAAGCAGCCCAGGTCTGACCCAGGATGGAGGCAGCAAACTTTGGAATCCTGGGTGGGAAGGACCTGGCTCAATGAAAAGGGGTCTGGATTAGAAGTGAGAGGACATGGGTTGAATCCTGACTCCAACACTTTGCTACCTCTGTGACACTCCCCTCTCTGGGACTCAGTTTCTCCATCTGTATAATGAAGCAGTTAGATTAAATAGGCCCTGGGATCCCTTCCCGGTCTAAGCCTACGCCCTATCACCTCAGGCCTGGTCTACTGCAATAGTCTGCTGGTTGGTGGGCTTGCCTCGAGCCTCCCCACTCCTGCGCATCCCTCCATTCTCAGCAGCCAGAAATGATGGTCCTAACACTCAAGTCTGACCAGTCACCCTTCTGCTCAATTCCAGTTGCTCCCTATGACCTTCAGGATTAAAAACAAAATCCTCTGTTTGGGGTCTAAAGATCTTTATAACCTGCCCCCCTTCCTTTCTCCTGCCTTACACTTCCTCACGTGTCTGCGGTTAGTCGCACTGGCTTCCTTGCTCCTCCTAGAACAAGACCCTCCCTGTCTGCTCCTGGCATCGTTACCCTCTGTCCCGCCTCCTAGAAAGGCTCTCCCTCCTTCTCTCTCCAGCCCCCTTCAATACCGCTGGCTCCAGGCAGCCTTTCCCAACACCCCCCACTCCAGTGTCTGCTCTCTGCCAATCACCTGCAGTCTATCCCGTATGTGGCTCGTTTCTAGGTATCTGTGTGGGTGCTGTCTTCTCCAGTAGAGGGCGAGCTTCCTGAGGGCCACGGCTGTCTTTTACCTTTCTGTATATCCCCAGCACAGTGCCCGGCATATAGTAGGCACTTAATTAATGCTTATTGGCTGACTAGTCCTGTAAGTGCCACTGGCATAGCTGTGTGACTCATGAATAGAGCACAGGCTCTGGAGTCAGGAAGTTTAGTCCTGTTGTGTCTGACTCTTCAGACCCTATTTGGGGTTTTCTAGGCAAAAGATACTAGAGTGGTTTGCCATTTCCTTCTCCAGATCATTTTACTGATGAAGAAACTGTGGCAAATAAGGTTAAGTGACTTGCCCAAGGTCACACAGCTAGGAAGTATCTGAGGCTAGATTAGAACTCAGATCTTTCTGACTCCAGGCCTAGAGCTCTATCCACTGAGCCACCTAGCTGCCTCAGAATCAGGAAAACCTGAGTTAAGATTCTTCCTCAGACACATACCAGTTGTATGACCTTGGGCTAGTCATTTAACCTCTGTTTACCTCAGTTTCCTCAACTGTAAAATGATGATCATAATAACACCTACCTCACAGGGTTGTTGTTAGGATTTCACGAGATACTATATGTAAAGAACTTGACATCTAGGTGCTTAATCAATGATTGTTTCTTTTCTTCCACTGATGGGACTTCAACTTCCAGTCAACTCAACAAACATTCATTAAGTGCCTGATAATACCATTCATTAAGGCCTGAAGGGTACTGTGCTGGTCTCTGGGAGGCACAAACATAAAAAACTTAGGTGCTTTCTCTTGGTTCCAAACATGAGGAGGAAGGAGGTGTCAAGATAATTGTGTTGTGTGGCTGAAAGAAGAGACAACATAGGGAAGTGTGTAGGTAGGTGTGTAGAGTGTGTAGCCCTGGAGTTAAGAAGGCCCGGACGAGGCACTTTGCCTTTGACCACAAGGGGCACCTGACCTTCATTGGCAGAGGGAATGTCCTCATCTGGAGTTTCCTGCACGGGGCTGGCCTACACTCCAAGCAGCTGAAAGAGCAGTGGAGTTGGAGTCAGAAGACTTGGGTGACATCTTGGTTTGGGGATTAGCTGAAATTACACCATTCTGTACTCCCTATGTGGCCCTCGATAAGTCATTTCCCTTCTCTGGGCCTCAGTTTCCTCGTGTGTAAAATGAAGGGGTCTGTCTGATCTTGAAGATGCCTCATCCTATGATCCTCCGCCAGGCTGCATTCAGACGCCAGTCTGGAGGCTCCTTTGAGGTGGATGTGGGCTTCCCTGGCAGAGCTTCATTGGATCATGGGGCTGTAGAGTTAGAAGGAACCTTCAGTGTCATCTAGTCCGAGGAAACTGAGGCCTGGAGGGGCTAAGTTAGAAGATCAGCCCAGGGTGGGTGATGTTAGTGAGCTATTGGCCTCAGTTTCTTTATCTGTCAAATGAGTTGGAGAAGGACATGGCAACCCCTCCAGTATCTCTGCCAAGAAAACCCCAAATGGAGTCACAGAGTCAGACAGAACTGAAGTGTCTGAACGACAACAACCAGAAGGGAGTAGAATCCAGCCCCACTGACTCCAATTCTTGGGCTTGGGTCTGGAGGGAGAGTGGTGGAGGCAGATATTAGCTACAGAGGGGCTGTTGTGACCACTTTACTTAATTACTACTACTACTACTACTTCTAACCATACACATTTATATAATGCTTGAATGTGGCAAAGTGCTTTCCTAAGGGCAACACTATGAGATGGGTAGTGCAAGTATCATTATCCCAGTTTTACAGATGGGTAAACTGAGACTCAGAGAGAAGTGACTTGTCCAAGGCCACACAAGTATTATCCCAGCATAGCTGGGATTTGAATGCAGAACCCTTTCCATGGTACCATGCTGCCTCCCTTTACTTCATTTCAGTTCTCTGGTCTTCAATTTTCTCATCTGTAAAATGAGAGGGTTAGGTAAGATGAACCCTTCCTGCTCTGAAGTCAGCAGTCATGATTCTCCATGACAGGGGGCAGAATGATCCCTCAACTCCCTTCCTGTGCTTCTAAATTGCCTGCATTACAGAAAAGTCTCAAGGCTTCTTCTGGAGAGTTACATACAAGGACTATGATTTCCAAACCTTTCCTTGGGTGCTTGCAATAACAGGAACAATAATAATAGCTAGCATTTATACAGTGCTCGAAGGTTTGCATGGTCTTTTACAAACATAATCTCATTTTATTCTCACAACAACCTTGGGAGGTAGGTAATGTCCTGTATCAAATAGACCTGTCTCATCAGTGTGGGTACTTCACAAAAAGGTACAGAATGCAATCCATATGCAGACTTGGAGATTATGACATTCCATGATTTATAATCATGTATCCTCACTGAAAGAATATATAGATGTTAAAATAATTTTTGTTTTAAGGAGAAACTAGGGTCCTTAAAAAAGCTCACTCTTCTCCTCTTATTCAATTCAGACTCCTTGCATGAGGCCTGTATAAAATATGTTACTGATGATCAGTCCTGTAGGTTGTATATCCAGCCACCTGGATAACGTGACCCATAAGCCTTCTTCATTCACTGAGTTTTCCTCTGTGTCTAGGCCAGATTCTCAAGTGATTCTGTGTCTCATTTAGGAGGCTCTACAGTGTTCTGAAGCTTGATGCATCAGTACAATGTCATCTACCAATGAGAGCCCCTGGAGGACCTCACCATTTAAAGAGAACTCCTCTTCCATTTAGACTCTGTACTGGACATCCTCCATGACAGCGGTAAACATCTTTGGGTGAGCATGCATCTTGTTATTTTATCCCTTTTTTGAAATTAATATTCAGAAAATTGCATTATCTTATTTACATCTTTCATGCCTTCTTGTGTGATTGACATACACATTGGAGACACCTTGTTGACTTTTGCATGAGGTTTGACATATGCATGAGACATCTTGTTGGAGAAGAGCATTTAAGGCCACATTTTGTTCTACTGAATCAAATGAGGTTTTTTGTTTGTTTTTTTAAAAATCATCAACAACCAATAAGCATAGTGGAATGTTGTATTATGTAAACTTTTCAACCAACTGTGTGACTGATATAGAATATAAAATGTAGATGTGGCCCGTTCCTGCTTATTAGCCGTGAAACCCTGCCTATTCCCTTCTTATATATGTCCCCAATATTTTTGTGAAAATTACTCTCATAAAATTTTTATAGAGTTAGGAGAGATAGCATAAGGGTCACTAGTTATTAATATTCTTATACATCTTTTTTTTAAAAAATCAATTTTATTTTATTTTCAGTTCTAAATTATCTTCCTCCCTCCTCTCCTCCCCTCCTTATTGAGAAGGCAAGAAAAATGAAACCTCTTACAAATAGGTATAGTTGAGCCAAAAAATCTTCACATTGGTCATGCCTTCTCCTCTACCCCCCCCCCAAAAAAAAACCCAACCCAAGAAAGAAAAGAAAAAATGTGTTTCAATCTGTACTCGGAGTTCATCACCTCCCCATCTGGAGGTCGAGAACATGTTTCATCCTGAGTATTTTGGATTTTTGGTGGGCTCAATGCCTTTTTTAAGGGAGAAATGAATTTGTTAACTACAATCTTCACAGATCTTTTCTAATTTTTGTCTGCTCATTGTGCTTCTGGTTTTATCTATAAATACTCATAGAATGAACTGGCTCAATGGAGTCTCTTTCTAAGCTTTCTTTAAATGTATTTCTTACTCTAGACTCATTGTTTTTTGAGGTGATGTTCTTCATAAGATTTTTTTTTTTTGCCTTTTGGAGGGCAATTGGGGTTAAGTAACTTGCCCAAAGTTACACGGCTGGTATTTTTTTTTTTGTGTGTGTGTGTGTGTGTTAAGTGTCTGAGGCCAGAACCGAACTCAGGACCTCCTGACTCCGGGACCAGTGCTTTACTCACTGCGCCACCCAGCCACCCCCTCTTCATGACATTTAACCATTTTCCTTCCAAGTTCAGGGTATGAGGCAGTATTGCCCTTGCTTAGTTCTCATATCTCTGATCAAATGTTCGTTAGCAATCTCTAAACTCTTCTTATTTTCATCATTATGTAGGTTTGACTTCCTAGCAAATGCTGATAGCTTCAATGTTCCTCAAAGACTGATTCCAGCCCATCTTTCCAGACTGATTCCTTTTTGCTGCCCGCTGCAAGTAAAGCACTTTGCCCAGTACATGGCACATTTTGTTCAGTTGTTTTTAATTGTGTCTGACTCTTCATGACCCCATTTGGGGTCTTCTTGGCAAAGATACTGGAGTGGCTTGCCATTCCCTTCTCTAACTCATTAAATAGATGAGGAAACTGAGGCAGAGTTAAGTGACTTACCCAGGGTCACACAGCTAGTAAGTACCTGAGGCTAGATTTGAGCTCAGAAGATGAGTTGAGCACCTAGCTGCTCACCTGGCACATAGGTGCTTAATAAACGCCAGTTCTGTTTTTACTCCTTCTTCCCTCTCTACATTCTAGCCAAACTGGCCTCCTTGCTGTTCCCAGTACATGAGATTTCACCTCCCACCTGTGTGTCTTCTCAAAGCCAGGTCTCCCACATTTCATCGCATGCTTGGAGTACTCTCCCTTCTCCCTTCCACTTCTTGGAATTCCTGAGCTTCCTTTAAGGCTTATCTCAAGTCCTCCATTTTTCTTTTAGTGTTCCCCCATTACTCCTCCTTCCCCTGAAATGATTTTGTATTTCTTTTACATATTTTACATTTTTTTTCATCTGTATTCATTTTGTTTTCTCCCAGTAGAATGTGAGCTTGAGGTCAGGGACTGTTTCATTTTGGTCTTTGTATACTCAACACTTCAAACTTTTGCACAGGACTGAGCACATAATAGGTACTTAATAAATACTTTTTATGTGAATTTTTGAATTCAATGTGCTTATTGAAGAAATCCCCCCTTGATTATTATTGTTATTATTTTGCTTTTTGAGTATAGCTGACAGTGACTGCTGCTGGAGGACAGGGCTGTGTGTGGTTGATGTGTTTGAGTACCTAAGTACCTACTCATTGCTCAGCATCAAAAATGGTGGGCCCCATTACTGTGGCAAGAGCTCCTGCCTGACCTTACCAGTGCCACGGGACTGAAAACTATCTGGTTTGATTCATCTGCTACTAGACCTGAGCTGTTCTTCCAGGCTTAACCCAGGTTCTGAGTTACATGACTTTGAAGAGCTCCCCAAAGAGCTGAATGTGTCTAGCAATTTGGAGCTGAACTTGTTTCACACACAGGCTTCCTTTTTCCGGCCCATGGCCATTGGCAGAAGGTCAGTCCTCAGGCCCCTTTGCACCATGGGACATAGTGGGGCTGGCAAGCTCAGAGCCCCATACCAAGGAAGGATTTGGTTCTTTTTATGTAAACAGAGTTTTTTTTTTCTTCTCTCCAGTCTAGGACACCAGATGTCCCAGGTTAGAAACCTCAGTGACCACCCAGGCCCTGGTGGTCCGATGCCCAACAAGTAGCTTCTTTTGGCCAAAAGGCCTTTGTAGAGTCCTATACTCCTTGAGACATGGCCACACACGATGACTTCACCACAGGTAACACATTCTGAAGGGGGAGGGGCCTCCCAGGGGCAATAAGTGGTCTTCTTCTTCCCCTTGGGTCTGGGTGGGCTGGGTGGGCTGGCTATGAGGGTAAGTTCTTAGCTGGGGCCAAGCCCCTCTTTCTTCCATCACAACCCCAGAGTGGAAGAAGCTAAGTTATATCCTGGGAAGGAAACTGGCCTATAAGTCAGGGGGGCTGTTGGCGGGGAGCTGGGTGGCACTGAACAATCCTTTTCTCCTCTCTGGGCCTTAGGGGATTGGACTGGATGATTTCTTAGCTCGGTCCAGCTCTAGCATCCATGTGGCTTTGTGGGATGGGTATGGAGACCTAGAATATGGGAAGGTGCTATGATACAGAAGGCATGACCTTTTGATACAGGTGATTCAATCAAAGATGTGTGTCAATCAGCAAGCATTTATTAATGGACCAGGCACTGCGCGGGGGGCTGTGGTGCGTACAAAGAAAGAAGTGAAATAACCCCTGTGTCCCTAAGATCGATTCTGTGGGTGAAGAAGAGATAACAAGTACACAAACTGAGAACATACAAGATACATAAAAACAAATCAAGGCAAATTTCATCTAATCAACCTACTTCCTATGAGGTTGGGGCTCCTTTTTGTGATGCTGAGAGTTTACAGGCACAGGGCCATTTTTGGAGTCTTCTCACTAGTTGGGTCTGGCTTTCAGAGTGGGGCCTGAACCTTGGCCCACTGCCCAGTGGGGAGAGTGCCAAGCCCTCTCCATTTTTCTTTCTTTAGTCACTATCCCCACAGGTGTTAAAACACACGTCTTTGTTTCCAGCCAAGTTCCGGATTCCTGTAGCAATATACTGTGGCAGCGTCCCCCGATCCAGTGCCAGCTCTGGATTCCACACCTTCCGTGGTCACAATAGAAGCATCCACTCAAGCCTGCAGGACCATGGAGGCCGATGGACAGGAGAGGGTGAGGTCTCTAACCGGGTGAATTAGAGTGAAATAAAACGTTTTCCAGAGTGTATGAAGAGAGTGTGTGTATATGCATGTACACTTACACACATCTGTAGGTGACTATATACATGCACACACATGCATGTGTATAATGATTGTCAAATATGTTCACGTGTGTATTCATAATATGCATATACATGTGTGTGTATATGTATTTATACATACACATACACTCAAGCATCAATTATCTGCTATCATCTGGGTCCAGCCACCTAGATTTTTCCTCTGGGCACTGCCTACCCAGCCTCACCTACTGTGGTACTGAGGCTTGTTTAGATCAGGCATGGAGGAGGAAGCAAGGGTGTGTGAGTGTATGAACGCCTTCTTTAAGCATCTAAAATGTTTATTGATACCTTTGTTTCTCAGTCACTTTCATTTATGAATATATGAGACATCCAGAATCAGTTCCGAGTTCAAATGTGGCTTCAGACACTTACTAGCTGTGTCACCCTGGGCAAGTCTCTGTGGGCCTCATTTTCCCCCTGTATTAAAGGAGGAGAGCAATAGCATTTACCTCCCGAAGTTGTGAGGATAAAATGAGATCATATTCGTTAAACATTTTTGCAAACCTTAAAGTGCTATATAAGAGCTAGCTGTTATTGTTGCTATTACCCTCTCCCTTTCCAAACATAGCAAGCTACCTTTTGTAAGGAAGGTTTAAAAAGAAAGGGAAGATTGGTTTAGCAAAACTAATCAACAGATTAATCAAGTCTAACAGTATATGCAACATTCCATTTATTCTCCCACCCTTACAAAGAAGGGAGGGAGGCACATTTTCTGATCTCTTCTCTGAGGCCAAGATTGCTAATTATAATTATTCAGCATTTGGTTTCTTTTTTTTTTCTTTATTACTATCTAACAACAATTACATTGTTTTAGTTATTGTATATATATATACATACACATGTATGTTTATCTATACACATCTATACATATGTATACGTGTATCTGTTGTGTAACTTTTTTATTTTAAAAATTCTGCTTCAATCTGCATTCTAAAACTAAATTTAGAGGTCATTTTTAGATTATCTTCAGTTTTGCAGCAGCAGCAGCAGGTAGAACATTCGTTTGCTCCTGATACTTTACTGGGCTTGGCCCAAGGTAACACAGGCATTCTTCTTTGCCCACAGCCTCCCCCCAGTCCCTGCTGAAAGCCCAGCAGGGGAAGCAGTCACCTGTGTGGGGCAGGAATGGAGACCTGACCAGCCTCAAGACCAGTCTTGCCTCAAAGGGTTGGCAGTCCAGGAATGGCCATTCAAAGAATGTGGACGCTATCTCTTCAGGGTCCCACCCTCTCCTGCCAAGCAGCATCCGGGAGATGGAGGCCAGCAATGCAGCCTTGGAGACCACCCAAATAAAGGACAAGCTAAAGAAGAGAAGACTGTCTGAGGGGCTCTCTGCTTCTCCCCGAGGTGAGCCCAGTGATTTTCTTTTTAGTAGAGTGAAAATCAGGAATCAGAGAGTCAGGTTTTAGACCTAGCTCTGCTGCTAAGGTGAGTCTGGACAACTTATTTCCCTTCTCCAGGCCCTGACTTACCTTATCTGTAAAACACGGGTATGTGTGGGTTAGGGTTAGGTGGTCTCTAAGGTCTCTTTTAGCTCTGATAGCTTGAGGTCAAAGGCCTTCCAGGCCTCCTGGGGAAGACATACCCAGTGAAGAGAGGAAAACAGAGCTCACTTTGATGGACAGAGACCCCATAAGCCCCAGGAATCCTGGGATCTGGAAAGAGTAACAGTGGACAGAAGGGGTTGGCCGCGTAGGGACTCTGCTTTTGTTTTCCCTGTAAAAGTCACACTGATGACAGTGGCCAGGGCTCAAGTGTCCTGACTTAGGCCTGGCTGGAATTCTGGGGGAGCAGCAGAGTGGGTAGAGCCCAGGGATCACATGGTCATGAGATTTTAGAGATCACTTACTCCATTTTTATTATATAAATGAGGAAACTGAGGCCCAGAGAAGTTAAATTATTTGTCCAAGGTCACTTAGGGTATCTTCAAACCCAAATCTTCTGTCTCCAAAACCAGCACTCTTTTATTTAAACCACACTGCTGATGTAAGTAAAAGGGCTTTGAGTTCTCTGAAAGAAAGGGCCTGTCCAGACCCAGGGGGTTCTTGGGTTCTTGTTGGTGCTGACCATCCTAGGAGTGAGTTTCTGTTCTCCTCTCCTCACTGGGTATGTCTTCCGCAGGAAAACGGCCCATCCCTCCTGATGTGGGGATGTCCCTTTGTACCGTCTGTATATCTCGTACACGCAGCTGTGGGCCCGCGGTTTCTCAGGTCCCTGAGTCCTTTTGGCACCGTGTCTTTTGCCTTTTTTTGTATCCCCAGAGCTTAGCACAGTGCCTGGCACATGGTAAGCATTTAACAAATGCTTGTTGACAGACAGACTGACTGACTCTGGGTCTAACAGATCAGACTTTTGTTCTGTGTCTGCGTGAGTTCAAGTGACAACATTCAAATGGCTAGCAGGCCAAGGAAAATCAAATCCCTTGCCCTAAACTTTCCATGGAGGAAACTTGCTGTGTAGCTGACCAGGCTCAGTCCACCCACTCAACAAGCAGATGCAACAAGCTCTCATGTGCTATATACTGGAAATGAAAAGACAAAAACGAACCAGTCCCTGCCTTCAAAAACTTACATTCTACTAAGTCAGTTGTGGGATTGAGTGCTGTCTCTCTTGTGCTCTCTCCCTCTCCATATCCCTCTCTCTCTGTCTCTGTCTCTCTCCATATCTCTCTCTCTCTGTCTCTCAATCTCTCTCTCTGTCTCTCTCCATCTCTCTCTCTCTGTCTCTCCATCTCTCTCTCTCTCCATCTCTCTCTCT
>NW_027187359.1:10210060-10231604 GCF_028583685.1 Petaurus breviceps papuanus
CTCTGTCTCTCCATCTCTCTCTCTCTCCATCTCTCTCTCTGTCTCTCTCCATCTCTCTCTCTCTCTCCATCTCTCTCTGTCTCTCTCCATCTCTCTCCCTCTCTCTGTCTCTCTTCCTCTCTCTCTCCATCTCTGTCTTTCTCCATCTCTCTCCCTCTGTCTCTCTCCATCTCTCTCTGTCTCTGTCTCTGTCTCTGTCTCTCTCTCTCTGTCTCTGTCTCTCTCTCTCTCTCTCTCACACACACACATACACACACACACACACACACACACACCCTTCTTACTCCCCAGGGGTGTTCAGTTTGTCACTCACTCTTCATTCATATGAGATAATATTTGTATTCAGCATAGTGGCTGGCACATACTAGGCCCCTAATAAATGTTTGTTCCTTTCCCCTTCCCTTTCCCTGCTTCCTTCTCCCTGGCGGGCCTGCTGTTGAGCATATGACATTCCTGGCCTGGCCTGTATCTAGAACTTTGTTAGAGTGTCCCCTTCGCCCCCAGTGCCCTCCTTTCTTGTCTCTGCCTTTGCCTCCCTCTCAGGGCCATCTCCTTCAGAAGACCCTGTCCGTCCCCCACATTGTTAGTGCTCCGCTCCAATGGCTGCATGCTTGGCCCACCCCTCCGCAGCTCTGGGGGGCAGTGGCTAGAGCTCTGGACTTGGAGTTAGATCGACCTGAATTCACCTCCTCCCCAGGTGTGTGATCCAGGGCAGATCCCTTACGCCCTCCATCTCACTTCCTTCATTTATAAACAAGGGATGATAATAACAGCACCTGCTCCTGGGGTTGTGGTGAGGATCAAGTGAGAGACATATGTAAAGTACTTTGTAAACCTTATGGCATTATAAATGCCATTGTGATTGCCATATCATCTATTAACATGTGTGCCCTCATTGGACTGTAAGTTCCCTAAGAACAAAGATTCGTCTCACTTTATCTTTGTATCTCCAGTGCCTGGTCTGGTACTTGATGCATAGTAGGTGTTTAACAAATGCTTGTTGATGGATTGATTGACTAAACATTTATTAAGTGCCTCCTTTGTGTCTGATTCTGTGATAGGAGCTTGGAAGACCAGACAAAGCCACACAGTCCTTGCCCTGAAAGAGCTTTTGCTAGGGCCAGCACCTTTGAGGAGACCTGCCCTTTCCTTTGAGCTCCCACATGTTTCCTCTTTTCCCCTCTGCAGCTTCTTTGGATCCTGGAGAAGTTACTAGGGCTACTTCCCTGAAGAGTGCCAGCTCCACCTCTCAGAGACTACTAATGGCTTCCAGGCCAATGCCTCCCATCCAAAGCATCCCCACCACCCCAGAGGCCAAAGGGTCCTTGGAGAATGGCAAGGGCCAGCCAAGGGCAACTCCAGCTGCACAAGAGGTAATGCATGGCCTCCCATTCTAAGATTCATAGAGCAAATGTCTTCTATTAACTAACATAGCTGGTCTCTCTGTCTGTGTGTCTTTCTGTCCATCCATGCATTTATTTGTTTATACGTTTTTTTCCCCCGTTTTCATGTAACCTATCATCAATCAATCCAACAACATGTCTTTATTAGGTACCTACAATATGGCAGGCACTGCGCTATGTACTAGGGATATAAATATAAAAGTGAGACAGACAGTTCCTGCTTTCAAGAAGCTTGCTTTTCTTTTTTCTTTTTTTTTTTTTTAAGCAATCGGGGTTAAGCAACTTGCTCAAGGTTACACGGCCAGTTATTTCTGGGTGTGGTGCTAAGTATCTGAGCCCAGATTTGATCCCCAGGTCATCTCGACACTGGAGCCGGTGCTCTTACTCGCTGAGCCACCTGGCTGCCCCAAGAAGCTTACTTCTCACTGGGGAGGTAAAACCTATTCTCAGATGTACACAGGCTATACATACAAATTGCTTCCAGAGGTGGAGAGAGCCAACAGCTGGTCTCATCAAGAAAGACTTTTTCATGGAAGGGGCACTGAGCCTTGCCAGGTAACATGCACTGAAAGCTTTGATGAAAGGTATTATTATTATTATTTTTGGAGGCCAATTGGGGTTAAGTGACTTGCCCAAAGTCACACAGCTAGTAAGTATGTTAAGTGTCTAAGGCTGGATTTGAACTCAGGTCCTCCTGACTTCAGGGCTGGTGCTTTATTCACTGTGCCACCTAGCCACCCTGAAAGGTGTTAATTTGGTCCATTATCAATTCCAGGTGGGAGGGAGAATTATTCACTTCTCTCCTCTACCTGCCTTCTGCCATCTTTACTCAAAGCATGACCATGTGGGCACTTAAGGTCAGTTTAAAGGCCATGGGATTTTAGACTCTGAAACTCTACAGAAAAAAGATTTCACCATTTTGGATGCTAGGGCCTTCTACCATTTGTACCTCACTGAATCTGAAAAATATTTTGTCAGGAGTAAAAATAACTTTAGCCACACCTTCTCTAATGCAAATGTGCTTTCTTGCAGAGAAAGATATATAGTTGTCATTCTGGTTGTAGAGAAATGTACGAGGTAGTGTCATTTTTCCTAAAGTTTCCATGTGGGCCCTTAATAAATGCTTGTTGATTGACTAATGGATACCTATCTTGGGTCAAACTTTTGTGGGACCATGCTGGACATAGTTCAGCAATGAGAAGATGAGGATACCCATGGGGATGAGGTAATCCATAGGAGCTTAGATTTAGGGATGGCTAGAGACTTTAGAGGCCATCCAGTTCAGTCCTCTCATTTTGCAGATGAGGAAACCGAGGCCCAGAGAAAGCAGCATGGAGAAGGTGATAAGACTGCTGGACCTGAAGCCGACTAAGACCTAGGTTGAATAAATAGAAGAGAAAGGTGTCAGGTCCCTAGGCAAAAACCTCATTACATATCCCACCTGTCTTGACCCCCAGAGATGAATTGGATCTCAGTTACCCCAAGGATTTGAGGAAGTCAAAGTCCATTCAGACTTCCTTAGAGGCACTTAGAGATACTTATACATACTTACATATATACGTATGTATGTATGTATTGTTTCTGATAGACTGTAAGATTCTTTAGGGCAGGGACTGTTTCATTCTTGTCTTTGTATTTCAGCACTTAGCACCAGTGGATGGTTGATAAACATCTGCTGATTGATTGACTGCTATGAGCTCATAGCCAGGGGTGCTTTACCCAGAATGCCCCGTCCCTATTAAAATGGCTAAGCCTTTGTTGGCACAGCTTGCCCTTTTGGGGAGAGATTCTAGCTGAGGCATCCAATCTTGGCCTTGACCCTGCTCTTTACCTTTTTTTATTCCTTGGTCCCAGACTGCCCTTAGTCGGTTCCTGTCACAACCTCCCCTAGTCTCACCTAGCCTGATTGTTCCAATCAAACCTCTGTCTTCCTTTCCATCTGTGTCCTGTATCAAGTCTAGGGCCTGTTCTTGACATGTCCTTACCTTGGAACACTTAGGATTGACCTCCAGTTTACCTGACCACTTGGTTGAACAGATCTTCTTTAAATAGTCAGCCTCAGCACATGTACATTGTACCTGGGCATCAGCTCCATTTTTTGCATATTCCTTCTTAACAGCTGCTGGCTGGATCTTGACCAGTCCTTACCTCAGCCAGGAGAATTTCCAGGATACAGATTTAGCACAGCCTAACCTGGTCCATCTTGGGCAGAGTGTGTATTATTAGTCATTTTTTTGGGGGGTGGCCAAATTATAGGATCATCAGATTGGGATCTGGAAGGAAGCTTAGAGGTTGTCCATTTCAAGCCTTTCATTTTATTGCTGAGAAAACCTCAGTAGATTCAGTGACTTGCCCAACATCTCATAGGTGGTATATCACTGGGCTAGGATTTGAAGCCAGGTCCCTGACTCAAACTCAACCCTCTTTTTGCTGCATCCCATTTTCACAGACTAGGAATAGATCTCCCTGAAATAAAACAAGGTGGTGTAATGAATGTGTGGGGATTGGGCCTGATGTTCTATAAAAGTAAATCCAAAGAGATTGCACTTGGCTGTTTTCTACAAGGTCCAAGTTTTTTCTAAATTTAAAAATACTTATTATAAAATTAATAACCGGGGCAGCCAGGTAGCACAGCAAGTAAGAGCACTGGCCCCAGTCGGGATGACCTGGGGATCGAATCCAGGCTTAGATACTTAGCACCGCACCCAGAAATAACTGGCTGTGTAACCTTGAGCAAGTTACTTAACCCTGATTGCTTTAAAAACAAAATTAATAACCACAGTGAAACCAAACAATAGAAAAACATACATAAAGCTATGAATTCCAAATGATTTGTAGTTTGCTAAAAGGGGAAAAAATAATCATATGCAAACTCTAATGACTTAACAACAGTAGCATCATGTGTGCTCCTGGGGCCCCTTCTATTTTTCTTCCATGTACTTCTTAGATTTTATTATTATGATGAGTGTAATTAGTTTGCTCTCTCTCACTTCATATATGCCTTTCTATATTTATTTGGATTCTCCATCATTTATCCCAGTAACATACTAGTAGGAAAGATCCAAATTTAAATATAAGACAGCCCCATTTGGAGTTAAGAGCACTGGACTGGAAGTCAGAATACGTGGCTTCTACTACCAACTCTATTTAGGATCCACCAACCACGTGACCTTGGTCAAGTCTTTGCTTTCTTCATCTGTCACAATAAATGGTTGGAACTGATATATGTTTGTCAGGAATAAAAATAACTCTGTCTGAACTAGACCATCTCTGATACAAATGTGCTTCCCAGCACAAGAAGGCATGTGATAGTCCTAGAGAAAGGCATGAAGCAGTTATTCTTTCTAAAGTTTCCTCATAGGCACTTAATAAATGCTTGTTGATTGACTAATGGATACCATCTTAGGTTAAACTTTTGTGGGACCATGCAGGACACAGTTCAGCAACGGGAAAATGAGTATAGCCTTGGGGATGAGGTAAACCACAGAAGCTTAGATTTAGGGATGGCCAGAGGCTTTAGTGACCATCAGCTCTAATCCCTTCATTTTGCAGATGAAGAAATTGAGGCCAAAGAAATAAAGTAGGGGACAGCATGAAGTAGGAGATTAGAGTGCTGGACATGAGGTCAGGAAGACCAGGTTCTCCTCCTGTCTCAGAAACTTACTGTCTATAAGACTCTGGGCAAAGCACTTTGTCTCCTTACACCTCAGTCTTCTCATTATATATATATATATATATAAAATAACTCTCTTATATATATATATATATATATATATATATATATAAAATAACAATAAAATGACAGCCACCTCACAGGGGTGTTGTAAGAACAAATGGGATGATGATATGGAGGAGGAGGGGAAGGAAGATGATGTCAAGCGTTTTATAAACTTTAAAGTCATATATTTATACACATATAAATATATTATATATAAATATGCAATATTTATATGGATAAATATGTACTATTTATATAGGTAAATATATACTACTTACATAGATAAATATTAGCAGCTACTATTATCAATAGTAAACTGATAATATGTCTTGCTCAAGGTCACGCAGATTCCTGAACAAATAATTTCACAGGGCACAGGAGCATGGTTAAGACCACTGTATCATCGACTTTTTCTGGTCTAAAATTCTATGATTCTTTGAAAAAGGAATAAAGAAGGAAGTGGAGTTTGACTTGGGAACTTTCTGAGTTTTTCCTTACCTAGATGGGTTGCAGGAAGGGGAAGGTGGGGTGGAATGTTCCTGGGACGTTAGTGTCCTACGCTTTGTGTGTCTCTATGGGATTTCCTCCATCTAAACTTCCCTCTCATGCCTCCTCATGGTGTGGGAGCAATGCTGGATTCTCAAAGACTAGAGCTGAGGCTAGGCTCTGGCAGGTCTTCCCAGGCTGGAAGGCTTGAATGTAAGGGAAGGCCTGGCCATCATTTGAGGATTAGCCTAGCTCAATTTTAAGACACTCGTCCCTGGAAGGCTGACCACCAGCTGATGGAGTTTTGGGGTTTGGGTTTTTTTTTTGGCCACATTGACTCACAATGACTAAATACCAAGGCTGGAGGAGTTGTTCTTTGCATCCATGGAGAATCCCATACTATCAAAACTGCCAGTCTTTAAAAGGATCAAAGTGAGAGACTTTAACTCCCTTTCCTGATGCTGTTTCCAGGTGCAGATATCCCTTCAGTACCTTCATTGCAAAGATGAGAAGATGAGACGATCTCTGGGGGGCGCCCTGATCCCTCCCATTCCAAAGGCCGGGCAGCCTACAGACACCAAATCAGTAACTTTGCCAGCTGTTGTTAGCAATCCTAGTCCCCTGCCTCCAGCCCAACATGTCCTCACTGTCCAGGAGGTCCCTGGAATAAGGTAAGTCATACTGGACACTTCATTGGAGTTTTAAAGATTCAAAGATTGTTAGTTAGCAGGGACCACCAGCTCCTGTTGGGTCTGTATGGGTTTCCCCAGGGACAGTGCTCCATATTTGGGTGCCTTGGATTATTGTTGATGGTCTAAAGCAGGGATTCTTAAGCTAAGATCCCTAAATTTGTTTTTAAGAAATATTTTCTAAGTATATTTCACTGTTTCCTTAGTAATCCTATGTTTTTAGTTTTATGCATTGAAGAACATTCTGAGAAGGGATTCATAGGTTTTACCAGGTTGCCAGGGGGTCTGGAACCCTGGTCTGGAGGGTCTTTGCTTTATCACAAGTCTGGAAGACTGGGGTTCTAAATTGGAAGAGCTTATCATAATCCTGCTTAAGATTATTGCTGGTTTTTGTCCTTGGCAAACCTAGCTTTTTTGAGTAGAACATCCTATAGGCAAGGACAGGTTACACTCTCTCAGGGAAGCATCAATGTCCCCATGAGAGGGAGTGTCAGCGTCAGAATGTGGGCATGAACACAGACAAGACTCCCAGTATGCACTGAAGTATGTTTTGGGTCAGTCCTCCATCCTGTCCCCACCTTGTTCTCCCCTTTCTTCTAAGCCTTCAAGGGTGCCCCCTTTGCTTTGAGCTGCCATCTTGCCTCTCTTTCCAGACTTCTTTCAGGAGTCTACATGTTCTGCCTTCACCTTCTTGGCCTTTTGCCATCTGCCTTCCATCTTCCACACTCTGCTGGAGTCCATCTCTTAAAGGCCTTCAGTGGCCTCTTACTTGCAAAGTCAGACAGTCTTTTCGTTCTCCTTGACTTTTCTGTAGCACTGACAGCACCCATTGATCACCCTCTCCTTGAAGCTCTCTCCTCCTTAGTCTTTCTGCCTCCAGCACCTCCTCTTACCTTTCTGTCTCCTTTACAGGTATTTTCCCTTTTCTTCCTGTCTCTTCATGTGGGTATTCCCCAAGATTCTTTCCTGGTCTCTCTCTTACTTGCTCCATGCACTCAGTGATCTCAAATACCTTTTTGCTGTCAATCATAACTTTTCTGTGGCTGTCTTCCAAATCTCCTTCCAACCTCCACCTCTTCCCAACCCAGTCTATTTTCACGTTTCTGCAAGCTTGATGAACATCTCGGCAGTTGTCCTGTACAGACCTGGTTTATGCACTTCCTGCCTCCAGACCAGCTTCTCCTCCTGGTTTTCTTGTTTTCTGTTGATGGTGCCATCACTTCCTTGGCAGTGGAGGCTCAAAACCCTGGGAATCAGTGGGGACTCTTTTCTTCTCCGCGCACGGCCAATCAGTAACCAAGTGCCGTTGATTCTATTTACAGAATATCTCCTGCCTTTTTATTTTCCTCTCCATTCTCTTCTTTAGGTCCTCATTATGTCTGCCCTCACTTTAAAAAAAAATTGGTATTACCACATCCAGTCACTCCTTGCTCTGATTTTTATTACTCATGGTCACCCGATTCATGTTCCTAAAGCATAGACAGCTCTGGTCATGTCACTCTTTTGTTCAAAAGTCTTTAATGACCATGAGCTACCTTATAAATGAAATTTAAGCTCCTTGGTCTGGCACTCAAGGCCCCCCAAGCTCTGGCCCATTCAGGCTGATTTCCCACTGTGCGTCATCTACCTGATGGTAATTTGGCCAGAAAGAATTGTGCCCCCGCCCCGCCTCTCCTTGTGTCTTTCCTTATGCCCTTCATCCATCTGAATGTTCCTCCCTCACATCCCTGCACGCTGCATGTAGTCCTGACCACCCAAATATGGCCTGCCTTTGGACCCAAAAGCTGAATGAATGAACGTTCTGAGGAGCAGAGTTATGGATGGCAGAATAAAGGGTGAAGACTGAGTCTCAGGGATGGCCACTTTTGGGAAGCAGGAGGAGCAAGGAGATCCAGGAAAGGAGACAGAGAGGAACCTGTTGGAGAAGTAAGAAACTCATGATCCCTGGCTTTGGGTTCAAATCCCACTTTTGATACTTGCTACTTTTTGACTTTGGGCAAATCACAATCACCATGGGCTTCAGAGTCCTCACAAGAGGCTTGGACCAGAAGGCTTCTGAAATCTTTCTCATTCTAGAACTATAATTTCATGGTTTGTACTCCGGGGCCATGTCATTGTGCCACTGATTGCTGAAAAGCAAGGGTAGTAGGAGTAAGGTAGCTATGCTGGGATGTCAGGGAGATTAAAGATGGGATGTACCTTGTGGCTAGAGTCCAGGGCTGTGAATCACAAGAACTGGTAACAAGAGAAAGAGGCCGTCCACATTTTGGGTCCCAATTGGTCTTCAGTGACATGCTTGCACACAGGTAGAATCAGTTGCCGGTGTGATCACTGGTCCTATGGACAGATACTGCCACTGGTTTGGAAGGGCCCATGGGAAGGCAAATGTGAAGCTCGTAAATTCCCCAGTTCCTTCTCTTTATCTCACAAAAATCAGTGGTGTTGTGGCCCAACACTGGTGTGGGTATAGGTTCATAGAATAGAAGACCATGGGGCTGATGCCAGGCTAGAGATGCCCCAGAAGATCTGGCACTCTTAAATTCATAGACTCCCAGAAGTTGGTCCAGTTCCAGACATCTTTGAGGTCATGTTCACTCTGGAGAAGGCTCTGGAGGATAGAGTTATCTTGCAGCTACCACATAGCAGATGTGGACCCCCAGATTGACCCTGGAGCCACCTTGGATGTTGTGGCCTGGATACTGTTGGAACTGGGGAGGCACCCCAGTTCCTCCCCACACCCTACATATTCCCACAATACCAGCTGGGACTGGTGTGAGCAAGGAAGTTATGATGAAGACCAGGAGAAGTTTGGGTTAACTTTTCCCCCAGCTGGATTGACCTTGAACCCAGCTGTGGGCAGAAGAATATATAAGTGCTTTTGAGGACTTTGACAGGGAGGCCCTGAGAACCCTGAGAACCTCATCTCACTGCCATCAATGTTGATGTTTTTATTTTCCTGAACTACTTTTACCTGAGGGTATTTGAATGTATTTTTTTTATTAAATGGATTATTTGCTTGAATAATCCACTGGGTTCTGAGTAATCTACTGTGTCAGATGCAGAACTGAGATTGAGACATTCATCTTCAAGAGATCCCCTAGCATGAGAGTGCCTTCGGTCTGGAGTAGACACTCCAGGGTCTATGTGGACTGAGATGAATGGTGCTTCTAGACCTCCCTCATCTGACTGACCTCTGGGACTAGAATGCAAGGCCCCAGTAGTCAGTCCATTTGTCCTGTGGCCTACAGTCAGCACCAGGAGGATCTTTGCTGTCTATACCTTTCCCTCCTCAAGAAGAAGTTCATTCCAGAAAACCCATAACACTTTTGTAGGGAATGAAATGGATCATGGACTTGGAGCTGGGAGGGGTTTTAGAGATCATTAAGTCCCCCCCAACATACACACACACTTACAGATGAGGAAACTGAGACCGGAGAAGGGAAGTGACTTACTTAGGGCCTCACAGCTGGTAAATATCTGAGGAGGAGGGATTCAAACTTAGCTATTTCTGACTCCTGTTCAGGTGCCTTGCCTAGAACATTGTGAATGTTCTCAAACTCCCACTCAGATCTCCACTACACTAGGGCACCAAGGACTGGTTTCTCAGGGCAGTGAAGGGAATTCCCTCCAGGGTGAGCTTCTGTGAGCATTTTGACCAGGAGAAGGTTGATTCAGGAAACTTGGGTGAGCTCCGAAGAGAGAACACCACAGGGGGAGGGGGTCACCCTCCACTCCGTCCTGGCTCCCGGGGAGTTCTAGCACTGCTTTAGCTGCTGCTCCCTGGATAACAAGTTTTTATTTTACCAAGACCCAGCTATGACTATCAGGAGCCCTGGGTCCTTGGGAAACCTTTGGGATGGTCAACGTGGAAACAAGATTAGATTTTTTTTTTTCCCGTTTGGCCTCAGAGGACAGAACCAGGAGCAATGGGGTGAAAGTTTGCAAAGAAACAAACTTGCACCTGATGTCAGGAACAACTTGATCTGCCTCAGTGTAGAATGGGCTGCCTTGGAGAGGGTGGGTTCTTCCTCCATGGAGGTATTCTGGAAGGGGCTGGCTAACCACTCGCCCCCCCATGTTGTACCAGGGATTCTCTTTTGGTCATGGGTTAGATGAGCTAGCCACTAACTAGTCTCTTCCAACATGAGATTCTGTGATTGAGTTTCTTATACAAAAAAATGAAGGGCGGGGGTGGGGGGAGGTAGAGAAAGAATGATTACTTCTTGATAATAACAGCATTTGTGCTCTTTGGCTACAAAGTTCTTGGCACACTTTCTATGCGCTTGAACTCATGACATCTCTGGAAGATGGGTAGTGAAAAGGGATCCCCATTTTATGCATGAGAAAACTGAGGCTCAGAAATAGTAAGTGACTTAACTTGCCAGTGGTCACATAGCTGGTAAGTAGGCAGCATAGATTTATTTAATCTTTGCAAAAGCCCTGTAGGAAATCTACCTCTATAGGCATAATTATTCTCACTGGAAAATCAGAAAGATGAGACTCAATGAGGTTAAATGAGTTGCATATGATCATGTAGGTGGCAGAGATAAAACTTAGAGCTAATTCCAAATTCAGGGCTTTTTCTACTATAACAAGTTAGTTGCCTCTCTCTGTCTCTGTCTCTCTCTGTCTCTCTTTCTCTCTCTCTGTCTCTCTCTCTCTCTCTGTCTCTCTCTCTCTCTTGCTTTTTCCTTAGAGGGGGGAAGGTAGGGCAATTGGCCTTAGGTGACTTGCTCAAGGTCACACAGATAGTTTTGTGTTAAGTGTCTGAGGCCGGATTTGAACTCCTGACTCCAGGGCCGGTGCTCTATTCACTTTGCCACCCAGCCGCCCCTGTTGCCTCTTTTTTTAAAAAAGTTTTATGTAGTTAATTCAATCAGCAGACATTTATTAATACCGCTATGTGCCAGACATCCTGCCAGGTGCTGAATTCCATTATGCCATTGCTCCTGTGCTGGCTAAGCCACTTTCCCACTGATCTGTACCTTCTGCTAAACCCCTTTTAAATTTAATTTTTATTATTTGTTCCAATTACCAAGCATTTATTTTCTCTCCCTTCCACTCCTTCCCTCCTCCCCACATTGGACAACAATGTTTTTAAAAATGTGAAATAAAAGTCTTATAACAATGTATAGTCAAGCAAAGCAAATTCCCTCCTTGGCTTTGTCCGAAAGCTTCCGTCTCATTCTGCGTTGTGAACCCATCCCCATTCTGTCAGGAAGTGTGGGCAGCAGCTCACCCTGGGTCCTCGGGAACAATGGCTGCTCATTGTATTGATTAGAGTTCTGAAGCCTTTCAAGGCTTTAACTGCCTTTACAAGGCTGCTTTCCCTGGCTGGATGTGATTTTCCCCCTTTCCCAGTCCTCCTCCACCTCTTTATAGAGGCTATCTTCACCAACCCTCAATCTGGAAGGGACATTTCTGCCTCGATATCTCTTTATATGGCTTTAAAACATTTTTTTCCCTTTCTTTTAAGATTGGCACAGGATAACAGTCCCCGGGAGAGGACCCCCAAGTCTGTGGGTATGTATGCCTACCCCTGCTTATTTGCTGTCCTGAACTCTTGACTTTGAGCAAGTGGGAATGGGAGGTGGGGAAAATTTCTAGTTAAATCCTTACCAGGCAGCCAGCATCATATATATAGTGGCAAGAATGATGGTTTTGGAGTGAGGAAGCCTAGATGGGAGAAACAATTCTGCTACTGTCTCACCTTGGGCAAGTCACAACCTCTCTGGGCCTTAATTTTTCTCAACTATCAAATGAGGGATGTGAACTAGACATTGTCTCAGGTCCCTTATGGCTTTGACATTCTATGGAGAGAGAAACCCTAAGACCCCAAAGCTTAATGAGCTCCCTGGACGATTAAAGGTCAGGAGAAGGAAACCAATCCTGGGAAGGAAGTCAGGTGAGAGGAACTGGGTAGGGAGAGGGGGAGGAGCCAGAGGGTTGAGCCTATTTTTTAATATCAGGAAGAATTCAGATTTGAAATGCTGATTTGGGTTGCCTGGAAAGGGCAGGAGAAGATGGATGGATGTTAGATGTGATCTAATTGGTTGGAGGCGTGGGGAAGTTAGTGAGCCAGAAGCCTAGGCGGACTGGGTTTCAGGAGGGGGTGGAATGCACATAGCCCAAGTCAGAACAGGTCCAAAGAATGAGTTTTGGCAGGGTGGAAATAATACTTAGGGTGTTTCTGGGGGAGGGGAGGGCCTTGGAGAAGCAATTATTTTGCTGATTGAAATTATACAGGAGAGCTTCTTTTGGAGCTTAGCGGCACCATTGCCTGCCCCCAAATGCATAAATATTTTTATACATATGGGTCCTGTCCCTCTTTCTTTGACCATCTCCTCAGTAAACAGGCCTAGTAGTGGTGTTGCTGGGTCAGAGGGGAAGCACAGCTTAGTAACTTTTGGGGCATGGCTCCAAATTGTTTTCCAGAATGGCTGGACCAGTTCCCAGCTCCACCAACCGTGTATTAAAGTACTTGTTTCCCTCAACCTTTCCAATATTTGTCATTTTTTGGGCAGGGGCACCTTTGCCAATCTGACATGTAGAAGTCCTGATTTACTTTCATTTGCATTTCTCTAATTATTACTTAATTGGAGCATTTTTTATATGGCTGTCCATAGCTTGCATTTCTTCCTTTGAAAATGGCCTGCTCATTTTAGCCCCTGGATTATGCTCAACAGGTGTGGCTGTTGGCCAGGGAGTGCCTGATTTCAGGACACAGAGTTCTAGGCCTGGGAAAAACTTGTCTGGCTTGCTTGGCCTTTGCAACAGCCTGGCTCCCCACCCATCTCTACTGAGGTCCTAGCTTCCCCTGTGTGAAAGTCTAGCATTCTGCCTGGTACCACTCCCATCCCCAATGGTTTCTGAGAGGGCAAGGTTTCATGGTTTATAAACTGTCCTCCCAATCCTATGAAGTAGACAACTCCAGTAGCATTACTATTTTAAATATCTTATTGTGATCGATGTAATTTTCTTATATATCACCTTCTTTCCAAAGTATTCCTCCTCCCTCCAAGCCCCCCCCCCCCATTTCCTACTGAGGAAGCCATTTCCTATAACAAAGGCTAAAAAGAAAAGAAAAAACCAGTACAGCAAAAACTACCATCACATCACCTGTGACCAGCAGTATATGAGGCATCCCAACCTGTAGTCCTGCCCCTCTGCAAAGAAAAAACAAGAGGTGTGTTTTCTCCACTCCTCCCAGACAAGCCTGGTCACTATAATTGCTTTGTAATTCAGTTTTCAGGTTTTGTTGTTCTTTCTGTTTACATTGTTGTCGTTTTAGCCCAAGTATTATTATCACTATCTTACAGATGACAAAGCTAAGGCACAGAGATGTTAAAAAAGAATAGTTAGCACTTATGTAGCATTTGAGAGTTTGCAGAGTGCTTTCCATATGTTTTTCTCACTTGAGCCCCACAACCACCTCATTATATAGGTGGTTTTTACAGATTTTTTTTAGAGATTCATTTTACAGATGAGGCAGCTAGGTGGTTCAGTAGAAAACCCGAGTTCAGATTCAGTCCTAGACACTTATGAGTGACACGACCCTGGAAAAATCACTTAAACTCTGCCTTACTTTCCTCAACTATAACACGGGGATAATAACAGTACCTACTGTGCAGAGGTTGTTGTGAGGATCCCATGAGACAGTATGTGTAAAGGGCTTAGAACACTGCCTGGCGCATAGTAGGACCTTAATAAATGCTTATTGCCCAATGAGGAAACTGAGGCTGAGAGACATTAAGCCACTCAGCTGATACATGCTGGAGCTGGCAGCCAACACTCTTTTCACCTTCACTTGCTGCCTCTTGCAAAGCCATAGAGACAAGAGAAAGCTGAGAAAGTCTGGGAGCTGGTTTGAGGTCTAAAATTCCCTGAAAATGAAGACAATGCCATTCCCGGTAAACCACCTTTTTGCATATCCCACAACTCCTTTCTTTATATAGGTGGAAAATAGATGACAAAGCTCAGTGATGTCTAGCAGAATTAGGCTAGCAGTGCTGGCAGAGCAGCCCGTGGCTGCTAATCTCTGCTCTGACGTTAACCAGCTGAACTGTGTTGGTGAAGTCACTTCTTTTGAGGCTTCACTTTCTTTATCTGGAAAATGAAGGGGAGCAGCTTGATGATCTTTATGATTCCTTCCAGCTTTAACATTCTATGTTGTGTGACTCTGCAGGGCCTGTGACATATATTCCACGTGCCTGTCTTTCCCTCCCTTTGATTGGAAGCTCTTTGAGGGCTGGGTCTGTGTTATACAGTGCCTTAAACTTTGTAGATGCTTACTAAATGTCTGTTACATTCCTTCCTTCCTTCCTTCCTTCCTTCCTTCCTTCCTTCCTTCCTTCCTTCCTTCCTTCCTTCCTTCCTTCCTCCCTCACTCCCTTCCATCTTCCTTCTTTCCTCCCTCATTCCCTCCCTCCTTTCCTCACTCCTTCCTTCCTTCCTTTCCTCCATCTCCTTCCCTTTCCTTATCTTTCCTTCTGTTATAAATGACAAGGCAACTAAATTCTTACACTTTTCCTGATGTGACATGTAGATTAAGAAATGCCTTGATTATATTGCTCCTCTGATGGCTTATCTTGTGCCTGGCTTTAGTGCCCTTGAAGACTAAGCTTAATTTGTATCTTGGTGAATCAGTCAGAAGTGTTGGACAGAAGGAACAAGTTTTGAGAGCTTTAGGAATAATAACCATGCTAGTCCATGGCCTGGAGAGTTGATTTCAGGGCAAGTATGCTAGATGTCTTAATACTATCAGGAATGTGCTTAACTCTTCAGAGACAAGGCCTACAGTCCCTCTTGTCAAAGGCAGGCCAGCTGGGGGCACAAAGTCTGCTGTCCATTCCTCAAAGACTGCATCTCCATTGACAACACCCTTCTTCAGCCATGCCAACAAAGATGAACGGACAAGGACCCAACAATTGCTGAAAGAAGTAGACCAGCCAGAAAGCAGCCCCAGGGTATGTGCAAGGATGTGGAGATGGCGGCCATCACAGAGGATGACAGGCTGGCTCAGCTGCTGACTTTCAGTTCTGGTGGTGGTGGTTTGTGTGTATGTGTGTGAGTGTGTGTGTATGGCATGTGTGTGTATGGGGTGTGTGTTTGTAGTGTGTGTGTGTGTGGTGTGTGTGAGTGTATGTGTATGAGTGTGTGTGTGTGGGGGGTGTATGGTGAGTGTATATATGGGGTGTGTGGGGTGTGTGTGTATGTGTATGGTGTGTGGGGGTGTGTGTATATGGTGTGTGTGTGTGTTTGTAGTGTGTGTGTATGAGTGTGTGTATATGGTGTTTATGTGGGGGG
This sequence comes from Petaurus breviceps papuanus, assembly GCF_028583685.1. Taxonomy (NCBI): domain Eukaryota; kingdom Metazoa; phylum Chordata; class Mammalia; order Diprotodontia; family Petauridae; genus Petaurus; species Petaurus breviceps. The sequence continues at coordinate 10,225,663 of NW_027187359.1, forward strand.
TATATGGGGTATGTATGTATGGGGTGTGTGTGTATGTCTTGTAAAGTAACTATGAGTCTAGGCAGTAGAGACAGGAGGAGAGTGGACCTGTGCAGACCTGAAGTTGCCCTACTGTACCTCAGTGGTTTGAACCTTATTGAAGGAGGGCATTGGGCATCACCCGAGAACTAAATTATTGCCAGGAATGGGAAGTAAGGGATGGAAAAAGAGATAAAAGGGAAAGAGAAGGAACAGATGTGGAAGAGATATAGAAAAGAGGTGTGGGGGAGATCAGGTAGAAGGAACTGCATAGCTCAGAGAAGAGAAGGAAAGGCAGATCAGGGCAGATGGGCTTAAATAAACTACAGCCAGGTCATGACCTTTTGAGCAACTGCCCAGCTATCGAAGAATACCGCCTCATGCTGCCATAATACCTGACAGTTATATAGTGCTGCTATAAAGTTTGCAAAGTGCCTCATAGACAATCTTGTTTGATACTCACAATAATGCTGTGTGATAGGTGCAATTGTTAACCCCATTTTAGAGATGAGGAAATTGAGCCTGAGAGAGGTTAGGTGACTTGTGTAGATCATATAGACAGTAAGAGCCAGAGGGGAGACTTGCACCCCGATATCCCTGACCTCTAGCCCAGAGGCCTCACCCACTATACTTAGTAGCTGGCTTGGGGGCCAACGGGATGATGCCCTGAGCTGAAAGATAAATCCATGATTCTGCCCCAATTTGCAGTCTAGCCTTGGACACATTGCTCTTTTCTGGGCTTCTTTTTCCCTTTATTTCTCGTTCTGGATGAAATAGTAAAGGATAGGAAGCAATTTTTCTTTTTTCTGATTGAGCTGACCCCTTCCTTTAATGCCAATAAACCAAAAGGAATGGGTAAGAAGTATGCTTTTGAAATGGATATAACCTAAGCCCCTTTTAGCTTGCCCTGCCCAGCTTCCTGGCTATCCCTGAGACAAGGTGAGGCTTCAGATCTCACTGGATCCCAGAGAAGCCTAGATCAAATATTAATGGAAAACAAAGAAATAAAACCCCTATTGTGGTTTTTTGTTAGTTGGCAAGAGAGGAGGACCAGAAAAAAACTGTCCTTGGAGGGTTTGGTATGATTAGGTACTTTTTTCTTTGTAAACAAGTATAATTCTAGGGGCAAAAGGGATGTCAGTAGGGTGCTAGACAAGATCCTTGGGGTACAATTCAAATTTGCATTGTATATGTACAGATCCAGGTGACCATTGCCAAATCAGCCCAGGAGAAGATGCGTCTGAAGCAAATGAAAGAAATGGAGTTATTCCGGCGGGGCAGGGAGCGAGAGAAAGACTTTCTGTCCCAGAGTCTGAGCTCCAGAAGCATGATAAAGGAAGGTAAAGTAGTATTTGGATGAGTGGGTCCCCTGGAAGCCTGGAACAGAGAAAGCTGAGGCCCTTTAGAATGAAGGCACACAGAAATGAGACTGTCCTCCTCCAAGTACCAGGCCAAGGGGACGTTCCTGTCTCTTGGAAGATCAGGGCTATCAAGTCATTCCAGAGAGAAAGCTTAGGCGACACTGCCATGTGTTCCATGTGGCTCAGGCTCTTGCTGGGCCCATTTCTAAGGCACTGGGCAATGTACTAAGAGGCCTATCCTGGTCATGCAACACAGGTTGCCCTAGTCAGTGATCCTTCAGCTCCTATATATTTTTTCTGCTCCTCACAGGGATCATTCCCCTCCACAATGGTGGATCCCTGTCTGTTTCTGCCAAGTTGGGAAGTCCGTGCAGAACCAGCCTTGGCATTATCTTGAAGAAACGAGCTAACCGTTCCTCGCTGCCCAGTATCCCTGTAGTCACCCAGGGACCCCGCTTTACCCGTCATGCCTCAGGTAAGGCTCAGCCTGATTTTTCCAGGAACATGGGCACTGAAGGTCCTCCATTAGGACACCATCCTTGGTTTTCCCAGCATCTTACTGGAACCCTTTGGTCCATGGCAAAGATGTTCTTGGCTTCTTTGCTCCCCTTTGCCAAAGGTTGATTAAGGGGATGAAGGATAAGGGCTGGACAGTGAAGGGTTAGCAACCATGGTGAACTGGGAAAGGAGTTGACTATGAGCTGTTGTGGCCCAGTTAAGGTTGTGTGCCATAAATTTGTAGTGGATCCAGGCAGAAGAGTTGCATGATTTTCTCCACCTTTGTTCAATAGCACGTATAGAAACGAAAACATGGATGGAGGGAGTGATCCAAGGCTGAGGCTCAGTAGGTTGCAATCAGCAAATTGATAAGGAGGACTCAAGAGAGGAGGAGAGTTTAGAATTGAATTTGTTCACCAAGAAGCAAGATGGGGGAAAGAGGATAGAGGGGCTAGTACAAGAGAGATAGCCTGGAAGAGAATTGAGGGGTCAAAGGATTGCATGCCACAATGCAGATGAAGAGTAAGGTTTGGTAAGAGAGGACAGAGGGAGAGGTGAAAAGCAAATGAATTATGGATAAAAGGACTTCTTAATTCTCAAACATGGAAGTAGTAATTTATGAGTGACTACAAGATTGAAAATATGACTATCTTTGTGTGTGACTGAGGTGGAGTTGGTAGAGGAATTGTCATGGGAAGTGAGTAGGCTGAAGAATGTTTGAGGGAGAATCATTGAGTGTGTTGAACTCCCCTAGTATGTGGGTAGTTGGGGAGGAGAGAAAAATTGTGAGCTACATATTGAATTCATTGGGGAAGGAAAGGAAGCGACCTGAGGATCAGTAGACAACAGTTACCAGGATCTTGAGTGGGTGGTAGATATGAATAGCATGGACCTCAAATGAAGAAAAGTTATGGAGTGATGGAGGAAGGGAAAGAACCTGGAAGTGGTGATGGGGAACAAGGAACATTCCAACTTCCCCACCTTGACCAGTGTAGCGCCAATATAATATTTACAGTGCCCACGGTCACAATAAAGACTGTGACTATAAGTATCTCATGATATTCAATTACAAAATATACCAAACTCTCCAGATAGAGGACAGAACTGAAGTATTTATTCAGACACCAGAAAACTGAATCCCCAAACCAGTAAGCTGATTCCATCATAGTACCAAAGATATTCAGAAGCCATGATAATGCTGAGAGCCACAGTATCCTTCAGCCTTCCCACAAACCAATACCATATTAATATTTACTCACAAACCTCTCTATCTCCTTGCCTGAGCTCCTCTCTCCCCCACTGTCTGGCTAGCTCTGACCAGCTTCCTGTGGGCTTTGCTTCCCTTCAGCAAACTCCTCCCACCACAGGCTCCATGTGACTACATTTAGCCTATTAGGGGGCAGAGTTTATCTTCTCAGCAGAGAAGCTTCCTGTGGGCTCTGCTGCACCTTTCAGCAAATTCATTCCATCACAGGGTCCATGTGAATACATTCAGCCTATTAGGGGGCAGAGTTTACTTTCAAAGCAGGGGAGGTCTTCAAACTCCCCCCTAGGTCTATTAAAGGGCAGGGAAGATCTTCTAATTCCCATTCCCATTACAACCAGTGAGCCAAGATTTTAGTATAGCTAATAGATGGAAGGAATGGGAAAAGAAAAGATTTAGGATGAAGGGATGTTTGTTGCTTATGGAATAGTCATTCCAGAGGGCACAATGTGACCAAACTATTTAAACTCTAGCTATAATATTCAGTATTTCAGTGAATAGCTTGAATTAATTTATTAGTATCGACTGTAATTTATTAGTATTAGAATTGATTTATTTAGTATTGACTGATTTGATTTCCTTGTTGTCCAATGGATTCTCAAAGGTCTTCTCCAGCACCACAGTTTGAAAATGTCAATTTTGTGGCACTCAACTTTCCTTATAGTCTGACTCTCACAGTCATACATTACTACTGGAAAAACCATAGGTTTGACTATATAGATCTTTGTCAGTAAGATGATGTCTCTGCTTTTTAATATACTGTCCAGATTTGCCATAGTTTTCCTTCCAAGGAGCAAACGTCTTTTAATTTCATGACTGTGGTTGTCATCTGCAGTGACTGTTGAGCCCAAGAATATAAAATCTGATAGTGCTTCTATTTCTTCTCCCTCTATTTGCGAGGAAGTGATAGGGCCAGTTACCTGGATCTTAGTTGTTGTTTTTTTTTATGTTAAGCTTCAAGACAGCTTTTACACTCTCCTCTTTCACCCTCATCAAGAGGCTTCTTAATTCTTCTTCGCTTTCTGCCATCAGAGTGGTATCATGTGCATATCTGAGATTGTTGCAATTTCTCCTGGCAACCTTAATTCTAGCCTACTACTTAATATATCCTTAATAAATGCTTATTGATTTGTTGAGTGAGGACTAATCATATTTAAACAACTCAAGTGACTCTGGTCTTTCTGCTAGGAGACCAGGGGAGAAGATGACTTGATGCGTTAAGTCCTATGGCTTTTGGAAGATACGTTAGAGGAGCTTGAGTGTGGGCCTTGGTGGCCCATCCTCATGCTCTTGTGAGTGGTCATGCTAGTGGTAGTTGGTGGCAGCGGTGGTTATTACTACTACTACTGACTCTGTGGGTTATATGAATGAATGAATACCAAAGGGAGGCTAATTAATAGGAACTTTAATAAAATATTGCCAGACATTCTTATCTCACCCATAACTCTCAAGTGAATAATGAATGTAGTGTATGTATTGTCTGCCACTTAACACTCAAATCTTGTGGGAGCTCTCAGAACTCATGCTTTCTTCGGCTTTTATTTTTCAAATCGGGTTGTCTCCATGTGGGTACTAATATTATTGGATCTTGATGGTGAGAAGGTGCTGGGAAGTGTCATGGTTTGATTCACTAGGCCTAGAATGCAGTGTGGACCAAGAAGCACTTTGTTCAAGTGTCCTTGAGCAGATCCCCTCTCCTTTCTGAGCTTCACATTTCTAAGCTATAAAATGAGAGAACTGGACTAAATGACCTCTAAGATGCTTTGATAGACTGTGATTTTGTGAGTTATAAGCCGAGGTGGCAGGGTTGCCCAGGATTTAGTACAATTGTTCTGCTGCTAACACTTTGATTTAAAGGGGTTCAAAGACACCATCTAATTAATCCTCATGCTATCCAGTGAGGTACAGATGGACTGGGGCGAACCCTGTCTTATCTGGAAGAGAAACTGCAGCACAACCTGTGTCAGTCACAGAACAGACTCATCCAAGAATTTGGCCACTCAGGGGAATCTGATTTTATCAGGAAGAATATGAATATCAGTTCTGATGGCTATTCATCCAGGAGCCTCTGCTTAACCAGTAACCAGAGATAATGAAGAGTTGACTGTAAATACATAGAATGACTTGTCTGTCATATGACCACAGGTAGCCTATCACAAGCCAACATTTCTATATGTAATAATGGACATTCTCCTTAAGTTAGGGCTCCTGAGGATGGAGGGCACCCAATCAGATAGACAGCTGACTGATTTCCCTCCCTCGGTCCAACGGGAGTCCTGCAGGTACTGAAAGCTTTGCCCACAGCTGTCACCGAAGCCCCTCCCCGCTCCATGTTAGGTATGCCAATGTATTGTGTGTCTTTGGGGAAATGTGGGTGAGGTCTGGGGAACTGTGAGCTCCATGAGAAGAAATTTGTGGAAGTGCAGAAGCTTAGTTCTGTTATTGTCTCATCCAGTGGTGTCAAACTCAGACAGAAATGGATCTCAGCCAGCTGCATATTGACTTAGGAAACCACAAAATAACATTATTTATGTTTTTTTCCCTGTATTTTTTATTTATTTTGTTAAACATTTCCCAATTACATTTTAATCTGGTTTAGATCATATTTGGTAGCAAGCAACCTTCTGGCCTCAAGTTTGCCATCTCTGGTCTTGCCCACCAGATTGGTCTCTGTGTAACTCCTATCTATTGCTTTTCTCTCTGTTTTTTCTCTTCCTTTCCTTCCTTACTTCTTTTTTCCTTCCTTCTTCCCTCCCTCTCTCCCTCCCTCTCTCCCTCCCTCCCTCCCTCCCTCCCTCCCT
>NW_027187359.1:10236604-10267987 GCF_028583685.1 Petaurus breviceps papuanus
AAGTTGGAGGGAGGGAGGATATAAAGAACTAAACTCAGGATAATGGGGTAAGTAAGACACAGGGCTGGAGGACATTTTACACATTGGGAAGAACACTGGGCTTGGAGTCAAAAGATGTGGATTTGAATTCTGCCTCTCACTTTCTTCCCAATGTGTAAAATGTCCTCCAGCCCTGTGTCTTACTTACCCCATTATCCTGAGTTTAGTTCTTTATATCCTCCCTCCCTCCAACTTTTCTGACCTCAACATTGTATGAAAAGCGATAGACTCCTGGGTGAGACACAGAAGGGTCTGGGAAGTTGGTTCCTATCTTTCAATGGGAATTTTATAGTTCTTCCTGCTTCTCCATTACTCCTTCTGAGGGGCTCCTATTCGTTCTCTCTCCCCCAAAGGTTACCAACCTCCGTTCCAAGGTGTCCCGCCTGGCCATCAGCACATTGGGAGACCTCTTTTGTACCATGAAGAAGAACATGGACTCAGAAGCTGAGGAAGTTGCCCGATGTTTGCTGCAAAAGATGGCAGATACCAATGAATTCATCCAAAGAGCGGCTCACCGGTCCCTGGGAGCCATGGTAGAAAATGTGACTCCTTCCAAATGTCTGGTGGCTCTCACAACGGGGGGTGTACAGTATGTATTTGGCTGTCATTTGGGGGTGGGAGGAGGGAAAACATAGTGAGATCTGGAAATCTGAGAATAGAGGAAGAGTGGAGTCTGGAGCGAGAGGAATGAGGAGACAGGTAGAAGGAAAGGGGCTAAGTGAGTGAGAAGGATGTGGAAAGTATTAGATGGGTTGGGATGGGGTAGAAAGAGAGTATCATTTTGGAAGAGAAGGGCTTGAGGGAAGAGGATGGAAAGTAGAAAATGGGAGGAGATATGGAGGACGATAACGGGGGGCGGTACCCTCCATATAGAGCTAGGGCTGGCATGCTGTGGCTCCCTGTGAGGGCAGCCAGCTCCATTCCCCTTCCTGCCTGTTCTCTTCCACAATTAGCCTGGTGTGACAGGGATGCTGAGAGGTTAAAAAGCTAACAGGGGTTTAGGTCTTTTGGATGAAATGCAAATGTGCAGCACCAAGCCCTTGGGCAGGAAGGAGAGAGGAGGCACCTTGTTATTTTACTGAAGCAGGCTGGCTGGGGCACCTGTGGGTTGCAGTAATAGGCACCGAAGGGAGACAAACCTGAAGAGGGTTTGTCCTTGTGGAGAGCCTCCTCTTCCTCTCCCAGAGGAGGAGATGTTTCTTTCTGATGAAACCTGCTCCAGCAAAGAGTGAAATCAAGCAAATTCTGATACATGGGTTGGCAGCTTCTGTTCTTCCTACCAGCTCGACCCACTTCTTGCTTAACTTTTCTTCATCCAGATTTATTTCCCTCTTCTAAATATTATAAAAACTTCTAATCCATTTTCACTTGTTAGTTTAATCCCTTAGACTTGTGAGAATCACTCCTTGGGAGGTTTGCTCCAACCTTGCAGATCTGGGATCTTGCATCGGTCTGCAGATTGGTGATCTTGTCTGAGACCTGCAGGGGGTGGTCTTGTATCAGCTTGCACACCTCTCTTCTCGTCTCCATCTGCAGACTGGTGACTGTATCAAGCTGTGGATTGGCCATCTTGCAATACTGAACAGATCTGGGGTCCTGTTTCAGATTGCTGCAGATTGGTGACCTTGTGTCAACCTATAGATTAGTTATCACTGTTTTTCCACCTTGGGAGAAATTGATTGCACTGGTGTTGTACTCTTTCCCTTTGCCAAGAAGAACCAAGATCCGGTTTCCAGAGGAGCCTTTGGAGAGAAAGCACCCTTTGGTGCTAGGTGATAAATGGGCATTGGACCCAGAAGCAAGAGTGGTGTATTGGGCTTAAGAGCTCTGGAGGAAACAAAGGAACAGCTGAGTATTTTGGTAGTTCTGGCAGCCAGACAGCACTGTCTTCTGTCTTCCTTCCTCTAGCCTCCCTCTTTCCTGCCTGCTAGAGTCAGCACCCTTAGACTCTTGGTCAGGATGGACAATTCTCTTTTTAGACATGTTCTAGACCACCTGGGGGCCCATGAGCAGATGACCCTGTGCCTCCCCAGGGTTTAGGTCACTGATATGAAATGCCTTCGAATCTGCATCCCAGTGATTTGGCTTTCCTGGTCCTCTTTCCTTAGGTCTGGGTGTCCCTCCCGGGGCTGACACCCCTGACCATGCTATGCTTTCTTCCAGCCACAGAAACCCGCTGGTTCGAAAATGCACTGCTGAGCACCTGTGCAATGTCTTGGAGCAGATCGGGGCTGAAAAACTGCTGTCAGGGACGAGGGACAGTACTGACACACTGATTCGAATACTGGTAAAGCTTGCCCAGGACTCCAATAAAGATACAAGGTAACTGAGTCTTTTTGAGAGTGAAAACTGCCCAGCAGGCCTTAAAGAGTCCCACTGCAGGCAAAAGCCCTGAACCAATGGAGTTTAGCTCTGCCCAGACTCTATGCCAAAAGAATGAGAGACAGCATGATGTAGGAAAAAGATCCCTGAATTTGGAGTCAAGACTGACTCTGCTACTTCCAATTTCTGTGGGTTTTTTGTTTTTTGTTTTTTCGCTTTTTGGAGGGGGGAGGGCAGGACAATTGAGGATAAATGACTTGCCCAAGCACACATGGCTAGTAAGTGTGTCAAGTGTCTGAGGCCAGATTTGAACTCAGTAAGGCCGGTGCTCTATTCACTGCATGCCACCTAGCTGCCCCTCACTGTGCTACCTAGCCACCCCTAATTTCTGTGTTTTTAAGCACATCATTTCTATCATTGGACCTTCCCATTTGTAAAATGGGGACTTTTGGGAGATAGCGATACTGTCTCTAATCTATGATCCCATGAAGACAATGAGCAGAGGCTGGGTAGGGAAGCCAAGAGAGTAGCTAATTAATCCCATAAAATTGTTAAGCATACTCCAAATGTACCTCATCATGAGAGGGGAACAGGGGAGGGCAGGAAGCAGCCGTGGCCCCAACAAGACACTGGTGTGCCTGCAGCAAGCTTTGTGTCTTCCTGTCCACCTTCCCTATAATGCCAGCTCTTACTACAAAATAAATGCCAAAATGTGTTGCGGGACTTGGTGGCACGAATATATACACATTTAATAATAGTAGATGGCATTGATAGAGCATTGGAAGGTTTACAAAATGTTTCCCTCCTAGCAATTCTGTGTGGTTAGTAGTGTAAGTATAGATGCTTATTCTTGCTTGAGCTTAGAGAAGAGAGATATCATTTCTACATTTAGTCTCAAAGATCAAGAGCTAGAAGGGACCTTAGAAGTTGCCTAGTCAAACTCCTCCCCCCATTTTACAGATGAGAAAGCTGAGGCCCAGAGAGGGCAATGATTTGCCCAAGGTCACACAGGGTGTAAATGGAAGAGTTGGGACATGAACCCAGGTTGTACCCAGATGTTTCGACTCCGAGAATGATGTTGATTCCACACTGCTGGTTATATTAAAAAGTGTCTCCTGTTACCCCCTAGTCAGCTGCCCAATGTGACTGCTGCTCCCCAATTCTGGTTCTGAGCAAGAAAGAGGCCAGTCCTTCATATTTAAAAAAAATTGATAACTTTTTTCATCACAAGTATTTCCAAATAATTTCCCTCCTCTCCTACCCAGTATGTCTTTCCTTGTAACAGATTTTTTTTTAAGGGGAAAAAAACCCAGCACAGTATTTTCCCACCAACCTATGGACCATGTCTAACAGTATATACAGTGTTTGTATATGGTGTTTCACACTAGGTCTCCCACCTCTGTTAAGACAGGAGGGAGGTGCATTTTCACAAGTCTTCTCCATGGCTACTCTTTGTCCTTATTTGAGAGGGAGCAAGAGATTCAGTCGCAGGGAGCATGAGCTTTGAGTGGTCTTTCTAGTGGTGGGGATGACATTGTTTTACTCCACCCACTCTGGCTCACCTGCTTTCCCCATCGACCAATGGCATGTGTTTTTGAGATGGTTGTCAAATCTGCGGGCTGTGGAATAAAGGAAATTTCCAGAGAATTTCAGTGCTTGTCAGCACCGTCCACTAAATCAGAAGAGCTGATACAAATTAGTTTTATGCTTCAGTATTTGCCTCTGTCTGGGCATTATTGGGTCTATCCATTATTGCCTTTAAAACCATGACCTTCATTACAACCAATAGGAGAGAAAAGAACAGCAGGGTTGATGGGTAGACAGGGATGTTCCAAACATCTTTTTATAGGCTACAGGGTTGGGGACAAGGAAGTTTCGTATTGCAGCAGCCCCTAGAAGCCTAGACTATTTGGGTTAGAAGGGAATCTTACTTAGAGATGTGTTTAAGGGGAGTAAATCAGAATCCCACCATGTCTGTTTGAAGACAGTAATGTGGGTCTTTTTGGTATGTGTACCTAACTTGTGTTCTTCTCTGTGTTACCATGGAAACTTAGGATGTGGGAAGTGTCTGTTTGCAGACGAGAAAACATTTTTACCAGAAGTTCCCTGGCGCCTGTGGTTGCATTGGCACCATCAAGTTCAATGTTATGGACATTTGGGAGCTCTTGGGTAAAAATATCTGCTTGCTGATAAACAGTCACTTTTCATCTCTGTCCTGTTTCTGTAGTAGTGCTCTGAGAGAAGAGTGGAGGTCACATTTATTTTTTTTTTCTTTTTGGAGGGGGGAGGGCAGGGTAATTGGGGTTAAGTGATTTGCCCAAGGTCACATGGCTAGTAAGTGTTAAGTGTCTGAGGCTGGATTTAAACTCAGGTCCTCCTGACTCCAGGGCCAGTGCTTTATCCACTGGGCCCATAGCCGACCCGGTCACATTCATTTTTGAGCATGGAAGTAATTTTCTGCATGTGTGTGGATGGCATGCACACATGGAAGTGTTCACTTTCTTAGATTCTTTTCGTATTTTTGGTATCAGAGGCCAATTGCCATAGGATCATATCAGCCTGAAGAGTATAGTGAGATGGTGTGTTCAATGTGGAAATATCTCAGGAGCCTAGGCAACATGTCATAGAGTAGATGGAGTGCCACACCTGGAGTGAGGAAGACATGGGTTGAAATCCCACCCAAGACACTTAGTGTCCCTGAACAAGTCAATTAATCCCACTTGACCTCAGTAGGGAGGGTTGGTCTAGATGGTGTCTATGGTCACTTCCTGATCATTTGTGAACTTGACACATCTAGGTAAGCACCTGGAAGCCTTTCCTGGAAGTTTCAACCCACAGAGGTTCTTCAATTAACGTACTTATCCTTTAGGCAGTCTCAGGAATCCAAGTGTCTTTCAGTTCCCAAATGAGAAAGATTCTAGGCACCAGACATCTTTCTGGGATGTATTTAAGAGGGAAACGGGACAAGGGAATTCCAGATCTCCAAGAATTGCTGTTGAGTCCCAGTATTGACTAAGAACAATCCATGTGTGTGAAGGGGATGATGACAGCTTCCATTAAGGTTGTCCTTATCTTTCTCCTCTTCTCATGGCAGGCATTATGGCCGGAAGATGATAAACACCTTGATGTCAAATGCAAGGTTTGACGCATTTCTGAAACAGTCCCTCCCATCTCATGACCTGTGTAGTATAATGGCAGCCATCAAGCAAAAGGTGAGAGCCAAGTACAAAGAGGGGGTCCGAACTTCTGGCCTGGAGGGGGCCTCCCTGATGATGACTGAATGCAGTCTCTGGGAAATGAGAGAGGAGGGGAGATTGATTGTTAAGATTCTTATATTGGAGAGGAATTTCAAGGCAAGAGCATGGCTGGAAGTGGGGGCAGGGTTTTCACTCACTATGTTCTAAGATGGAGTAAATTATTTCAACATTCCTCATAATTTACTTCCTCCTAGTTTTCTTTCCTCTTTCTCTTTTTGAAAGAGGAGTAGAGAAGTAGAGAAAAGTAGAGAAAAAAGAATGTCAAACTAAGGGTCTAAAGCTCTCACTTTGTTGTGACCTAGGGGAGGTCACCTGACTTCCCTGGGCCTCAGTCCTTTACTTCTCAAATGAGGGGGGGTCAGACTAGATGACCTCTGAAGTCTCTTCCGACTTTAAATCAATGTTCATGTGAGCTTGTGCAGCTGTGTGAATTTGAGTGGGTCACTTCACCTGGGTCTCAGTGTCCTCTTATGTAAAATTAGTTAGAGCTTTTTCAATGGTATGATCTTCAATCTGCTGACCATCCTTGGTTGCCTTCCAGTTAATCCAGTGTTCTTCCTAAAATGTGACACCCACAGTTAACTTTCTGTTGAGCACATAATTCTTTTACTTATTCTCTCTGTAAATAGGTAAAATGAGAGAGTTCTAGACGACCTTTGAGATCCCTTTCACTTATACAGCTATTATCTTATACTCTTTCTTTTCTTTTTGAAATTTTTGTTTTGTTTTGACTTTTCTTGAGGTTTTAATTGCCAATCTCTTTAGGGAAACATATAAGGATTTTAAATAATAATTCACAATAATTTATTTTATTTAAACTATTTTAAATAATAACTCACAATAATTTCCATGGGTGACTTAAATTTAGATAGTACTTTCTCCACAATAACTACATGAGGTAGATTGGGCAAATATCACTACCTCCATTTTATGGGTAAGAGAACTGAAGGTCGGGCCACAGCGGTGACTTAGTTTCATAGTTAGTTAGCAGCCAGTTTTTGAACCTAGAATTTCTAAACTTCAAGTTAGAAACTAGCCAATTATAGCAGTTATGTAACTTAACCACAGTCTTCCATAAATCTATCAACAAGTATTTATCAAGTTCCTACTATGTGCTAGGCACTGTGTTAGCTACTGGGCATGCAAGACTGAAAAGGAAGTGGTCCTTGCTTCCACTCCATGGCTGTGGAGGAAGAGCTGGGGCGAGACTTTTCTCAACTGATTTATCTCCTCTTTCCAGACTCTGGAGACATTCAGGAAAGGTGTGCATGCCACTCTCCCCTAGGGATGTTTCTGTCTCCTTTCTTTTCCTTGGAGTGGGTTTTGCTTAACTTTCCTAGAACTTGAGGCCAATGGTACAGAAAGCAAGTCTAAATGTCTGGTTTGTGAAGAACCAAGGCACGTTACTGGACGGGCTGCTACTTCTGTTGTGAAAACCCAATAATGGTGGTCGTCTTCTTTCTGTTTCATGATCTTTGGGGTGCTTCTGGAATGGGCCTCTCCCTTCATTGGTTTCTGTATATTTGTATTTTTTTAGGGAGTGGAAGAAAACACAGAGCCTCCACCTATCAAAGGCCGCAAGATGGTGAAGAACGTAACAGCCCCTGAGGAAGTCCGGTTTAGTGAACAAGGGTATGGCACTGCTTTTGAATGACAGAATTCTGATTTTAAGATCTTTTTCAGAGAGGACTGACTAGGACCAGTCTGTGAGGGGAACCTTTATGTCCCTTATTGTGGGAAGGAAAATAGGTCTTGGGGCACAATGAGGCTAAAAGGAGAATTTACAGGTCAATACTTCCATGAATATACTGGTGCTAACATAAGAAGGAATTGAGAGTCCTCCTATATACAATGCTCTGAGTCCTATTTTTCACTGAATTTGAATAAATTGAGGTAGTCTGTATTCTTCTAATGTGTTTCAGCACAGCAATTTTATCTTTAGCGTGGCTGTTCTTAAGATTGTAGAGTTTAAGCTGGAAGGGTCCCTGGAGGTTATCTAGGGACCTCATTTTACAAATGAGGAAAAAGAGACCAAGAAAGGCTAAATGACTTTGCCCAAGGTCACAATGGTAGGAAGTGGAAAAACTGGGAATTCAAGCCCAAGTCCCCTTACTCCAAATTGCCTGCCTGCCTTTTTTCCTTCCTTCCTTCCTTCCTTCCTTCCTTCCTTCCTTCCTTCCTTCCTTCCTTCCTTCCTTCCTTCCTTCCTTCCTTCCTTCCTTCCTTCCTTCCTTCCTTCCTTCCTTCTTGTTACCTTAACAAGCATTATTTTTTTTTCTCCCTTCCACCTCCCCCCCATTAAAAAATGGAAAATAAATAGAAAACAAAACCCTTGTTGACAAATATACAGTCAAGCAAGACAAATTCACATATTGGCCATGACTAAAAATGTATGTCTCATTCTATAGAATCAAGCTTTTCATTGTTTCTTGATTCCTTCACTCCCCCCAACCTTTATTTTTAACCTGTTCCTAAGTGCTCAACAATTTAAATCAATAAACCTTTTTTAAGTATAGACTACAAACAACACTCTATGCTTTACATTGTGAATATAAAAATTAAAGGCAATAATTTCTGCCTTCATGGAGCTTATGATCTAACAGGAAGGATATGACATGGACAGAAATAAATATGACACAGGGTTGAATGTGAAGGGCAAAGATATTATCCAAACAAAATGCTCCAGGAAGACTGTAGGAGAAAAGAGAATGTTTTACATCTTGTCTAAAGGTAGGAGAAAAGTAAGAGAAGGGACTTCCTTAGTACAGAAAGACCACTGACTCTGAAGGCAAAGGACTTGGGTTCAGGTCATGCCTTTGATATGTAACTACTGCTATCACCTTAGACATACCCCTGAACTTCTTGGAGCCTCATTTCTCTCATCTGTAAAATGAAATGACTGTGCAAGATGGCTTCTGAGGACCCTTCCATGTCTACATCTATGCTCCAATGCCACCTTGCCAAAATCTGGTGCCCCTGAAAACCTGATTCATCATTCTCAGAGAAGGGAGATTTCACAGTTTCCATGAGCTCTATTTTTTTCCCCAAACTATAGGTTGAGTGAGATTCTCCACAGCCAATGGCCAACATTAGTCGGTAATGACTAGAGGTCTCATCCCTAGAGCTCATTCCTATGGCCTGAGTTGTCCCAAGTGTTGCTGGGGGTAGGATGATGGAGAAGGAGAGGAGATAAGCAGATGAGAAGGCTGGATATCTGGGGATGCTTCTTGTGGGCTAACTCTCAGGCAGCCCCCTACCCACCTTGCAGGTGCAGTTCAGAGAGTGAGCCAACAGTGGTCCATTGCACCACCCCTCGTAAGTCAGAGGTGGCTGAGCAGCTGAAGGAGCTGAACTCTCTGCTGCAATCCAAGGAGTACCAGGCCCGAATGGAAGGCATCACACTCCTCCTCGTCCATTGCAAGAACAGCCAAAATTTCATCACCGCCAACCTAACACAGGTAAGCATATGGGGGGACATGGAGGGTGTACAGAGAGGGCCAGCTGTTTTTTTCACTTTTGCCATGCTTGTTGTATCAGTAAACTTGCTCAATGTCAGATGCCTTTAAAGAGGCTGACCATCTTTGGCCTTCTTGGCTCTGTGACAGTCTCTGTTGTTTTGAAGTGACTTCAGACTCCTGACTAGTGCATCTCTCTGCTTTGAAGATATTCCAGGAGCCATCCTACACTTGTCTGAGAAGGAGTCCTCTCTTACAGCATCCCTGGCAAGGGTTCGGGCAGTTTGCACTTGAAAGACCTCTGAGGACAGAGAGCTCACTCCTGCCCAAGGCTTAGCATTTCACTCTGGAAGTTTCTTATTGTTAGGAAGTTGTCTGATTAAAGAGGTTCAGGATTCGCATGAACAGAATACTTGGCACTTCAAAATATCCAATATAATTTATTTAAAATATAGTCGAATGGGAAGGAAACAGGAGATAACAGAGTAAAAGGCTTAGGAATAGTAAGATAAGAGCAATTATGATTAACCTATATATACATGTTTACAATCATCACCAATTCGAGGAAGCACCAACACCTGACCACACAAGCTGGGGAATCCCTGTACAGCCATCAGGGTCCCTCTCAGGAGGGTCCCAGGCACAACGTCTCCTCAATGGGTGAGATTCCAATTTGGGGTCTGAATCTTACAGTTTAAGTAGTGCTGAGAACAAAGTAGTGCCAGGTGTTTTTAGCAAGCATCGTATCTTGTGTGAGGCCTGGGACAGAGGCCAATCCCTCCAAGGCCCTCCAAGAACTATGTTTCTTTGGAATGGCTAGTTCCAGGAGTTGGGCAGTTATCATATCTCTTCTCAAGGATGTGGCTGGGGTCCCAGGAGAGGAGCAGCCCTCACGTTCTCAGGATCCTCTGTGCCCAAACAGCTCAGGGTAATAGCAAGGTCATATTGAGGGGGACCTTGGTTTGGTTAATCTTATTCCTTACAGAGGGGCTCACCTTGTGCCTTCAGAAGTTTTGGACTGATGACAGTTGGGTGGTCCCTCAGGTGCTTTACCACTCTGCTCCATGTGATTTATGGACATTTTGTCTCATTTTTAATATGGCCACCTTGAGCCTAAAGGAACTTAAGTTTTTGAGGATTTATCAGCCAAGGCATGACCGTTTAGGTTGAAGCAGGAGCAATGGCAGTGATGGCTCACATTTGTATGGTGCTTTATGCCTCCAAAGCTCTTTCCCATATGTTTTTTTTTTTTAAATTTGAGTCTTACAACAAACCTGGGATATAGGAAGGGAAGGTTTATTCCCGTTTTACAGACAAAGAAACTGAGACTTAGGGGAGTTAAATGACTTGCCCGGGGTCACACGGTTGTTGATAAAGCTGGGACTCATACTAGTCCTTTGCCTTCGGGGGGGGGGGTTGTATTGTTTTAATCCAGATGGTTGAAGCCAATGCCCCCTCGTGCCAGTGAGATTCCAGAGTCTCTTAGACCCTCCTTGTTCAATACCTCAGATAGAGTCACGATGGACACTTGGACACGATGACAAAGAGAAACTCAAAAGTGTTGTTTCTATTGTCGCCGACTGTTACCGCACTAGGAAGCCATTAGATGCAGATGTGGGCAAGATCTACCCAGTCTGCACATTGTCCACTGCCTGAAAACCAGGCATCCTCCCCCCAAGCCTTCTGCTTCAGTGTTGTGTGGCTCTCTGTGTCTGCACAGGAAAGAAGTTGGTTCTCTTGTTCTTCTTAGTGCCTGGCATTGTGCTGTCCGGTGGATGGCAGGCAGTAAACACTGATACGTGTGGGTGGTGAATATGCATTGTTTACTTCTAAAATAATAGATCTGGAAAGGGACCTTTGAAGCCATTTACTTCAGTGGTGTTTAACTCCTGGGCCTCAGCCTTCATGAGGCCCCTTAAAAATGCCAGAGTGAGGCCAGAACCAGATTAAAATATAATCAGGGAATGTTTATCAAAATAAATAAAAATACAATGAAACTTAGATAATGTTAAGTTGTGGTTTTCTAAGTTAATATGCAGCCTGAAGAGATTTCTATTTGAGAGTCCAACCCTCTAATTTTACATATGAGGAAACTGAAGCTCAGAAAGGCTAGATGATTTGTTCAAGGCTGCACAGAGCCAAGATTTGAATACAGGCCTTCTGAGTCTAGCCCTTGTTCTGCCATCCCACATTGTATCTAAGTAAAGTTCTTTGGGGTGGCTAGGTGGTGCAGTGAATAAAGCACCGGCCCTGGAGTCAGGAGGACCTGAGTTCAAATCCAGCCTCACACACTTAACACTTACTAGTCATGTGACCTTGGGCAAGTCACTTAACCCCAATTGTCCTGCCCTCCCCCATAAAAGAAAAGCAAAACAAATAAATAAAAGTCTTCAATATCTCTTGATAATGAACTTGGAGTTTAGTGCTTGCTATGCCTCACATGACCTGCACAGGTCATTTGGCTGACCACCAAATCTCTTCTTTCTTCTGTGTCCTCCCTATTTGACCAGTAGGCATCCCCAGAGAGTCTTTGTTTTCCCTTTCTCTCTTCTCAGATCTTCGATGCATTCATCCCAAGGCTCCAGGATCCCAACAAGAAAGTGAGCCAGTGTGCCCTAGAGATCTTTAGGGAAATGATCCCTTACCTCAAAGATAACTTACACCCGGTGCTGGTCTCCGTGGTCACTGCGGTCTCAGAAAACCTCAACTCCAAGAGTTCTGCCATTTATGCAGCTGCCGTGATGGCTCTGGATGCCATGATTGAGAACATAGGTGAGATGCCCCCCTCTCGCTGGGACACAGCTCCTCTTTCTCCCAAAGCTCCATGGAGGTGTGGCTTGTTTTGGTCTCTACCTGTGATTTTATGGGTATAGGGAACTATTCCTTCTACCAATGCAATCAGCCCTAACTCTGCAGTTTACTGCTTTAGAGGCTTGTCTAGGGCTCTAAGGAATTAAGTGACTTACCCAGAATCATTTAGTCAGTCTGTGGTCAAGGCAGAATTCAAATCCAATTCCTGACATTGAAGCTGGCTCTTTGTCCATTAACTACCCTCCTCCTTAAAATAGCTGAAAATCTCAAACAACCACTTTTCCTGCTTACTAATTAGAAAATACTACTTGATTCTCAGATCAATTGTTTCTAAGAAGGCCTTGATTTTAGCATGGTATAAGGGGTATACCTAATTTAGGATTTGTTAACTTTTTTTTCAAAATGTATTTTTATAATTTGCAATATAACTGGTCTCCTTTATAATCTTATGCATTTTATATTACATATTTAAAACCATTATTCAGAGGAGGGATCCATAGGCTTCCCAGGGCTATGAAAAGGGTCCATGACACCAAAAAGTTTAGGAACCTATGTTGTAGAAGGAAGAGAATGAGGCTAGGACTCTCGAGACCTGGAAATTAGTCCTCCTTCTGCTTCCTGGAAGCTGGGAGACCCTGGCCAAGACCCTTCTCTGTGGACCTTCCTTTCCTTACCTGGAAAATGAGAATGCGCTAGGTGAGTCTTATGGCTCCTTCTAGTTCTAATAACCTTGACAAGCCTGTGAAGTCTGGTAACTTGGGTCCAGGGACAGTTGGCCTGAGACTGACTGGTGATCTCAAGTGATAGCTCATGGAACAAGTCAGCCTAGACAATCTATGGACTTGGTACTGTTGATGGATCTATCATGGATGATGATAGACTTTTTGTTTGTCTTTTTGGAGGGGGAAAGGCAGGGCAATTGGGGTTAAGTGACTTGCCCAAGGTCACACAACTAGTATGTGTTAAGTGTCTGAGACTGGATTTGAACTCAGGTCTTCCTGACTCCAGGGCCAGTGCTCTATTCACTGTGCCACCTAGCTGCCCCATGATAGACTTTTAAAGCTTGGCAGGACCTCTGAGGCCATCTTATCCCTTCATTGTGCAGATGAGGGGACACTTGGGAGTGGGGGCATTTGTTGAGAGATGTGAATGCCCATCAATCACCAAGCATTTATGAAGGTCCTGCTCCACATCAGGTACTGGGGGTTCAAAGTCTCTGTCCTCATGAATCTTACATTCTCTCTGTTAACAATTATTATTACTAATTAAAGTTATTATTAATAATAGCTAGCAAATAGTAATGCTTTTCAGGTTTGCAAAGGGCTTTACAAATATTATTTCATTTGATCCTTACAACAAACCTAGGAGGCAGATGCTTTTGTTATCCCCATTTTACAGATGAAGAAATTGAGGCGAGCAAAGGTTAAGTGACTTACCCAAGTTCACACAGCTAGGAAGTATCTGAGGCCAGGTGAACTCAGGTCTTCTAGACTCCAGGTCAGAGAGTTGTATCTGTAATACCACTTAGTGGCTCCAGATACGTTTGAAATAAATTCAAGGTAAATATGAGGGAAGAGATAATGTCACAAGGGCAGGGAGGGGACTCTCATCTGGAGAAGTCAGGAAAAACTTCATGTATAAGGTGGCACGTGAACAGTTTTAAAGAAAACAAAAATGATTCTTACCCTCCTTTCTCTCCCCTTGCCTTTTCTTTTGTCTCCTATTCTTGTCCTTTTTCTATTTCTTATTTCCTTTCTTTTCTTCTGCTTTTTACCTTTATTTCCTGGGACTCAGGCCTACTGGTGTTACTTAGTATGTATGTTTGTATGTTCATGTATGTATGTATGTCTATACCTCAGGCTCTGGTGCCCATGGTCATTTCTCTGTTTCCTAGCCTCGCCTACCTCCCAAGATAGCTGTAAGCATCAAATAAGACCATGGCTGTGAAATGCTTTATACACTACAAAGCTTCATATAAATCTAAGTTATTACGCTTACTTTTGCTAACAATAACACTGCATATAATGTTAGTCAGATGGTATGTTGGTTAGTTTTGCTGACTATTTTCTTTCTCTTTTTTCATTCTTTGTTATAAGGGTTGCCTCTCTGGGGTTTGGGGATGGGGAGGGAAGGATAGTATTGGGAAATCTAGGTGATGTTGCAACAGATCAGTAATAATTTTTTAAATGAGAGCATTGGACCAGAGCAGGGCTTCTTCCCTTTTTTTTGTGTCCTGGACCTCTTTGGCGGTCTAATGAAGCCTCTGGATCCCTTCTCAATAATGTTTTCAAATGCATAAACAGATTACAAAGGAAATCAAAGGTTAATTAAAAAAAAGATGTCATTTTTCCCCATCCAAGTTCATGGCCCCCCTGAAATCTATCCACAGATCCCTTGGGAGTCCATGAACCCTGGGTTAAGATCCCTTGGATCAGAAGGCCTCTAACACTCCTGTGGCTCCAACAGTCTCTACTTCATGAGGCTTCTGGGGCAGCTTGGGCTGTTTTCAGCTTTCTCATAGGAAGGTGTGTGGTCAAGAGGAAAGAACCTTGGCTTAGAGGTACAGGCTCCACCTCAATGGGTGACCTTTGGGCAAATCTCTTAACTTCTCTGGTCTTCAGTTTCTTCTTCTGGAAAATGGGGTGGTGGGGGACTAGATTATATTTAATGCCTCCCACCCCACTCCACCCCCAGCTCTCATCTGATGATCCTGTGACTGCCTTCTGTCCTGGAATTCGGTTCTCTGCCCTGTCCCTCTTCCTCACAAAAAAAATCTGCTGTCACAATTTGGGTTAAATTGTCTTCACTTCCACATCTGTTCAGCAGCACTGGGAGGTGTTTTTTGTTGTTGAACAAAAGCTTGGTCCTGCCCTAGAGGAAGCTACATTTCAGCAGGGAGCCAATTAGTCAAGCATGATGGGATCCTCATGGATTTAGAGCTAGCAGGGAGAAACCTTAGAGAGCACCTCATTTTACTAAGCTTAAGCTGAGGCCCAGAGACATTAAGGGACTCACCCAAGGTCACACAGCTAGCTGCTGGCAGAGCCAGAGACCAGTGTTGGCTGCCCTGCCCTCCAGGTAAAGGCTGCATCAGAACTTCCTCAGAAGTCTGATAGAATCAGACATGTGCAATCAGAAGAGACCTTCGAGACGATCACATATTTGTACGTGTGTTTGTCTGTCTATGTAGAAATGGATATCTACATATACATGTGTAGAGCTGTCTTTTGTTTTTACATCATCTACTTTTCCCAATGTATCATAGAACAATTACTCATAACAAAGAGTTTTTAAAAAGAGAAAAAAAGTTCAGAAAAAGGAAACAACATATCAAAAAACAAGATTCTACACCCATTTTCCCCCACCTCTACAAAGAGGGTAGGGGAGTTGCATTTTTTCTTAAAAAAAATCATCACACACATTTTTCATATACACAAAAGAACATAAAAATAAGAGTGTCTATGAGACCACAAATCTCTGTTAAATATGTTTTTCATTTTTTAGAAAGAC
Organism: Petaurus breviceps papuanus; assembly: GCF_028583685.1. Classification (NCBI taxonomy): domain Eukaryota; kingdom Metazoa; phylum Chordata; class Mammalia; order Diprotodontia; family Petauridae; genus Petaurus; species Petaurus breviceps. The sequence continues at coordinate 10,251,999 of NW_027187359.1, forward strand.
AAAATACACTCTCCTGGGCAGCTAGGTGGCACAATGGATGGAGTGTTGGACCTGAGGTCAGGAAGACTCATCTTCCTGAGTTCAAATCTGGCCTCAGACACTTACTAGCTGCGTGATCCTGGGCAAGTCACATAATCCTTTTTGCCTCAGTTTCCTCATCTCTAAAATGAGTTGGGGAAAGAAATGGCAAACCATTCTGGATCTTTGCCAAGAAAACTCCAAATGGGGTCGCAAAGAATCAGACGTGATTGCAAATGACTGAGCAACAACAAAAAACATTCCACGGGGTTTCCTGCTCATCTGTGGGCAGGCTCATTCTTATCAGTTTTCTCTGGGCCCAGACGTGGTCACTATAATTTAACGGTGGTCAGTTTCAATTATTTTGTCATTACTGTTCTTCTAGTTACACTGTGCTAGTCATTTTGTATGTTTTCCTGGTTTTGCTTACCTCACCTTGCACCCCCCCATTTCTTGGTGTTCTTCCTCCTCCCCCTCCCCTTCTCTTTTCCCCTCCTCCCCCTTCTCCTCCTCCTTTTCCTTCCCCCCTCCTCCCCCTCCTCCTTTTCCTTCTCCTCTCCCTCCTCATTTCTCACAGTGCTATAATATTCCATCACGTTCAGGCACCACTAGTTTGACTAGCCATTCCCCAATGAATGAGCATCTACTTCATTCCCACACCTCTGCTACTACAGAGAGTGCTGCCATAACATCTTGGTGGAGGTGGGAACTTTCTTTGTGTCACTGACTTCCTTGAGGTTGTTCCTAACAGTTTAACTCCTTCCTTTTACAGATAAGGAAACTGAATCAGAGAAATAGAATTCTTTCCCCCAGGTCATGGCGATATATGCTAGCAGAGTTAGCTCAGGTCTCCGGGACCTCCAGCCCAGCTCCGTTCCCCCTCTTATTTCAGTTTTGTCCCATGTTTCTCCTGCTGCACAGTCTTCTCTCTGCCTTGCCTGTGGGTGTGCATTCTGAATCCAGGCCATCAGACTGACAGCTAACCCAGAGAAGCATCTACCAGGGGACTCATGTTATTACCCAGGAATCAGGGAGATACAAAGGAAAGACAATCCCGGCCCACAAGAAATCCGCCCTGTCCATGTGAAGGGCTTTAAAGGTCAGAGGAGTCGTAGTTGATCCAAAAGCAGCTTGACGGGGGAAACGACATGGTCAAACCCTCCCTTTAGCAGTTATCAGTACATGCCTAGTACATGTTCTAGATTACATAGAGGGGAAGGATGAAATGTGAGATACAGTCCACGCTCCTCAGGTTGCATGCAGCCTTGCTAGATAGGAAAAGATGGATACTTCATCTACAATAAGCCCCTTCCAATCTCCCTTAATTGCTAGGACCTTCCTTCTGATGATTATTTCTGGTTTATCCTGTGGATTAGTTTTTTGCATCTAATTGGCAGGTTGGTGGTTCAGTGGATAGAGTGCTGGGCCCAGAGTCAGGAAGACCTGAGTTCAAATGCAGCCTCAGATACTTCCTGGGCCAATCACTTAACTTCTGTTTACCTCAGATTCCCCATCTGTAAAATAGGAATGATAATAATAGTACCAGTCTCCCAGGGCTGATGTGATTAAACAAATTAGATAATATTTGTAAAGCATTTGGCACAGTGCCTAGCACATAGTAGGTGCTTAATAATAGGTTTGTTTCCTTCCTCCCCAGTTAGAATGTGAATTCCTTGAGAGCAGGGACTGGGTTGGTTTTTGTTGTTGCTGATTTGCCTTTCTTTGTTTCCCTAGCATTTAGCATAGTGCCTGGCCCATAGTAGGTACTTAACTAATGTTTGTTGATTGACTGACATGACATGATTATAAATGATTACAAAATGGCATCTAATGCCAAATTATATTACAAAGACAGTTCACAAAAGTACCAGGAAGAAAGCTATCTGAATGGGTTGGGATATAGGGACAGGAAGACTTCATAGACAGAACCTTGATTATGGAAAGTACTGTCAAGGTCATATAACCTAACCTTCCACCATTTTGAAAGAGTCCCCTCCTACAGCCTTTCATGTATTGTCCAGACTCTTATTAAATCTTTAATTTCCAGTAAATGGAAACTCAGTCTATCCCAGGCTGGTTCATCCTTCTTATAAACAGTTCTAATTGTAAAGTGTTGGGTTAGAAAACTTAGGCAAACTGAAAGACAATGACCTGAGCATGATCAATTTATTAATCAGGCTAACAGAAGCCAATAAATTGGGTCAATGACCTCTGTCAATGACCAAAGACCCCGAGGTAGGACTCACCAGCCTTAATATAGTTTTGGGGAGTACAGAGTTGGGTAGGTAGGGAAGACAATACAACTGCTTACAGGGTAGGTGGCATTGTGTGGGTGGGTACAACATGATTGGTTATTTTAAAGAAAGCAGCCTAGTGCATCCATATAGGACTAGTGACCACCCCTCTCTGACAATTAAGCAATGTTAATTGTTTAATGGGACTCATCAGCATCTTGCAGCCTTTGTTAGTAGACCTGAGTCAGCAGACATTCTGGTGCCTAGAAGGGTGTGTTAGGGAGATAAGACCCTCCTTAAATGTACGAGGACAGCCAAGGATGGAGGATATATCTTTTGGGGATGCTAATAAGTTATAACTTTAAGCTAACTGAGAGAAAAGGCTGAATCATATATAAAATTAATACAGCATAAAATTAGTTAAACGCATGCAGTAGAAATTAGAGGTAATATTAATTTTGACATTTTAGAAAGTTCTTCCAAATATTGAGCTAAATTTCTCTGTCCCTGTCATGTCTCACATAGTCAGTATTTAAATTAAGGGGAATGGTGGAAATTTTCCAGGAGAGAAATTAAATAACAACAAATATGTGAAATACCTATGTTCTATTTAGTATTGTAGATTTAGAATTGGAAGGGACCCTGGAGGTCATCATCTAATCCAACCCCTCATGTTATGGATGAGGAAACTGAAGGCTAAAGAGGCAAGGTGACCTCCTCAAGGTCACACAGTTAGTAAGTGGTAGAAGTGGGATTCAAACAATGTTCTTTCTACATTGTCATTTCTCTTTCAAACGAACATAAAGACAAATAAGAAGATAAAATGGGACCATTAGCCCTTTGACAATAGGCATTCCTTATCCCTGAGGCCAGAGCTTTGAAAATATGAAAATCTTCCCTTAGCTATATCCCATATTTCTATTCCATTTCCTGGAGAAAATAAGGTCATTCAACAAAGACCATGGAGACAGCATGATGTTCTGGACTTGGACTCTGGAAGGTCTGGGATGAAATCCCACCTAGGAAACTGCTAGCAACCTCTATGTGCCCACTATGTTGTAGAGGAGTTTCTATCTCTGTTGGCGGATGGCGGTCCTCATGCTGATGAAATGGTGGATCCTTCCCATTAACCATTACCACCATTAATCACGTGACACTTGAGGGGTGACTTTGGTCCAGTTCTCGGGAGAAAATGGCCTGTGGGGTCTATTGAGCACCAGAGGCAGCAGACCTGTCATTGGCTGGAGCCTGGAGATGCAGTTTCAGGGCAGCAACAAATCAAGGAACTCAATCAGGTTCTCCTCCACGCCTTGAGTTCATAAATATTGTCAATTTCCCCTCTTCTTTTTCAAGGGAATTTATGACTTGCCCAGTGTGTGGTGGCAGAACAAACAATATAAATCCCTCTCTAAATTACGGCTTGTTCCAAATGTTGTTCTGTGTAAGTGAGATTGCTATTGCCAATAACCACACGGCCAAGGCCCTCCCTAAATCATCGACTCACATGGATTTATTGGGAAAACCAGCACCCAGCAAAATAGGCTTTAACTTCTTGAAGATTATAAGACCCCACATCTTGGGAGAATTTTTAACTCTTCCCATTCCTGAGAGTTTAGTGTCTTCTGCTCTCAGGATACCACTAGGCCCTTTCAGAACAGAGTACTTTATGCAGGGCTTTCACACCTGTTATCTCCTCCTCTGAATTGGCCCATTAAGTAAATAGGACAGGTATTACTACCCCAAAAATAATGATGATGATAATCATAGGGATGAGTCTGGACTTGTGATTTCATTGGGATTGGGGCCTTTTGGATGAGAAAGCACCCTCCCCCAGCACAGGCTGACACCATTTCTGTAGCTTGTGGTCTTATGAGACATATATTTTTGAACATGGTCAAAATAATTGGCCATGATCAATGTGGGAATTTGGTTTGCTGTGTTATGTATGTTTGTCATGAGGGTTGTATTTTTATCATTTTTCTTGTTCAGTGGGAGGGGGAGAGAAGGAGAGATGATAAATGCATATAAAAAAAGAAACAAAATGCATTTTTTTTTGGAAAAAACACCTTAGAGTGGCCTGGATTAGGAGGACCAAATGGTTATGTGACTTGCCTAGGGTCAAATAGCCAGTATATGTCAGAGGCAGGATTTGAACTCCGGTCTTCTTGACCCTAGGACTTGATTTCTGTTCACTGTTCCATACTACTTCAGGGTATTTTTATACTGCTTCAAACTTTGCAAAGGGAAAATTTCCATTAGTTATCTCATTTGAGCCTGGCAGTAGTCCATTGAGATAGGTATTGCTGGTATTATTTTCCTCATTTTATATCTGAGGAAACCTTGACTCAGACCAAGGAACAAAGAATAGTACAATTTAGGACATACAATGTGTGAAGTCATTTCATGAATATTAAATAACAACAATAATAATAATAACTAGCATTTCTATAGCACTTTGAGATTTACAAAGCACTTTACAAATGCTATCTTATTCAATCCTCCCAATAATCCTAGGAGGTAGGTATTATTATCCCCATTTTCCAGATGAAGAAGCTGAGTCTGACAGCATTTAAGTGACTTGCCCAAGGTCACATAGTTAGTAAATGTCTAAGGCTGGATTTGAACTCACGTCATCCTGACTCCGTCAGTACTCTATCTGCTGCATCAACTTGACTGCAGATACTAGACGCAAGGAGTTTATAATTAATATAGTCCCTGTCTGAAGTTGGATCATCTGCCATCAGGCTTTTGCTGCGTGAGTATTTAATCCCAGTTCATCTTCAGTATGGGCTTGTATATTGGGCTACCTTTCCATGTCCTCATTGAGTCTAGAGATTGCAGACAGGTTATAATCCATACAAACCAAACTTTTGAAGTGTGAAGACCCATTTTTTAAAGAGGCAATGTGGCATTGACCTTGGGATCAAAAGAAATCTGGGTGTTGAATCCTGTCTCTGTTAACTAGTTTTGTTACTAAATAGCTTAACTACTCTGAACCCATTTTCTCATCTGTAAAATGTGCACCATAATATCTGACATTTCCCTTCACAATGTTGTTGTGAGACTCAGATTAAATGATGTATATGAAGTCTTTACAAACCTTAAAATGATGTGTGTGTTTTTGAGGAGGAAACGGGGTGGATCTGTGCTTTCATCAGTGTGTGAACTCCTTGGCATGGGGCAATTTCTTTCATCAATGATAATCAGCAATTTAGCACTAATTTAGACTCTTGAGAGAGTTACCCAGGTCCTGGAGACTCATAATCTGAAAAAGTGCTACCTAAATGTGAAATGTTATTGTTATTGGATCAGCACGGTGATTATGAGGGGTCCTGGTGGAGAAACATTTTCCCTCCAAGCAGATCAATTCTATCTCTGTAGCCCTGAGAATAGTCTCAGGGCAATGAGAGGTTAAGTGACTGTACCAAAACCCAAGTGGTCCTGACTCTAAGACTGGCCCTCTGTCCATCACAACATTATATCTATTATTTAACTGTTACAATAGTTAAGAAAAGAGAAAGGGGGGAATGTAGGTGATACAGTGAATAGAGCACTAGCCCTGGAGTCAGGAGGACCTGAGTTCAAATATGACCTCAGACATTTAACACATACTAGCTGTGTGACCTTGGGCAGGTCATTTATCCCCAATTTCCTTGCCTTCCCCTCTCAAAAAGAAAAAAAAGAGAGAAAGGAAGAAAGAAGAAAGGAGGAAAGAAAAGAAAAAGAAAAAGTCATAGAGCCCCAAATAATAATAGTTACACATTTAGTAACTATTGGTTATGAAAATGCATAATGAATTAATCAACAAACATTTTTTAAGTACCTACTATGTGTCAACACTGTACTAGGTGTTACAGATATAAAGGCAGAAATGAAACAGTCTTTGCCACACTTGGGGAGGTTATAGGTTCTCAAGGATATAGCATGTATACATTTAAGTATATGCAAAATATAAACAAAGTAAATACAAGCCAAGACAGCTAGGTGGTGTAGTGGATAGAGCACCAGGCTTGGACTCAGGAGGAACTGAACTCAAAATCAGTCTCAGACACTAGCTGTGTGACCCTGGGCAAGTCTCTTAACCCTGTTTGCCTCAGTTTTTTTCATCTGTCAAATCATCTGGAGAAGAAAATGGCAAACTACTCCTGTATCTTTGCCAAGAAAAGCCCAGATGGGGTCACAAAGAGTCAGACACAACTAATTTACTAAACAATAACAATAAATACAAGCTAATTTTGTTTTCTTTTTGGTAGGTGGAAGACAGGCATAGTAGCTAGGGATCAAGAAAGGCTTCACATTCCCAGGAGGTAGTATATGAGTCTCACAAGTGCTGGAAGAAATTAGGCATTCTAAGAGGTCGAGGTGACGAGGGGGTGTATTCTAGGCACCAGGGCCAGCCTGTTCAAAGGCATGGAGGTGGGGGATGGAATGTTATGCAGGGAGAATAGCAAGAAGGACAGCTTGGCTGGGCCACCCTGTATATTAAGGGCAGTAATGTAAAATAATGTTGGAAAGGTAGCTCGGCAGGTTGCAAAGACCCCTAATATGCCAAACAGATGATTTTGTGTTTTATCCTAGAGGTAATAGGGAGTTGCTAGAGTTTCATGGGCCAGATGTGTGCTTTATGATGACCTGTGAAAGATGGACTGGGGAGGAGAGAGCCCTGAGGCAGGGAGACTCATCAGAAACTACAGGAAGTAGCATAGCTGGGAAGCGATGGAGGTCTGATGCAGGGACTAATGACAGATAGCTCCTATGAGGTCAGTAACATATCTTAATAGGATCTACATCTAGGTGTGAAGTGGATAGAGCTCTGGGCCTACAGTCAGTAGGACTCATCTTCTTTAATTCAAATCTGGCCTCAGACACTTACAAGCTGTGTGACCCTGGGCAAGTCACTTGACTCTGTTTGCCTCAAGTCTTCACCTCTCCATTCAGTTGGAAAGGAAATGGCAAACCACTCCAGTATCTTTGCCAAGAAAACCTCAAAAGTCATGAGGAGTCGGACATGACTGAAAACACCTAAACAGCAACATCTGTTTGAAAAAATAATAATATATATGTGTGACATATTATTCAGTCTCAAGAAGATGTTTGCTTCATTTAAAAATGGATTTTCATAGGGATTTGTAGACTCCTTGAAATAACTACATATGCCCTTAGGTGTCCATGACACACAGCCTGGGAACCACTAGCTTAGGCCCAGCTGAATTAGGGAGGGAAGTCTATCCCAAACACAAAGCTTTCCAAAGAGAAATGTAAACAACCTTTGGATTATCTGCCATTATTTATTATCCTTGCCAAGGCCCCATCTCTTAGCATGGATAACATCATTAACAAGGATACTGATAGCTGACATGTACATAATGCTTTACATTTACAAGGCACTTTACATACATTCTTATTTGATTCTTCAGGCATCCTTATTTGACAGATGAGGAAATAGTCTCTAGAGAGGTTTGCTTGCTGAGATTTGCACAGCTAACTCTTAACTAACTTTCCAGCTTTACATCTTATTCCCCTTCATGTATCATATAACCCTGTCCAACACTGGCCTTCTTGCTGTTCTTAACGCACAACCTTCCATCTTTCCACCTGCATGCTTTTGTAGATGCTCCCTCCATCCTGGAATGCATTCCCTATTCATATCTGCCTATTCAGATCCCTAAGTCAGCTCACATTGTATGACTCTGTAAGGTCATCAAAGGGCTTTACATCCATTGCCTCATTTGGCAATGTTCATGTCAAGCTGGAATAGGTCTTCTGGTGCCAAGTCCAGTAGAATTCTTTCCACTGCATGCTGAACATGACTTAATAAATAAAAATGTTACCAGAAATTTTTTAAAGGGGAAAAGAATGACCCTGGGATTAGCAGGTTTTTAGATTTAGTTTCTACTGAAATGCAGCATTGTGTTTTTAAAAGCATAAACCCTAAGGCCAGGGGAGAAATTATTAGGAAAAGTAATCCCCAAATAAAACTAGAAACACCTTGAGGAGACTGAGGAGGTCACAGCCAGCTCCAATTTAGGGGAAAAAGTCCTGGCAGCTTGCCATTTAATCTCTTGCAGTGATGGAGAGATAGGCCTGGAAGATGGAAGAAAAGAGAGATGCAATCTATCTCATGGTTGGTAGTTTTTGACTTTTGAACCTGCCCCATGGAATAAGGTCTCAGCAATAAACAGGCCAATGTGATGGTGAGCCCTGCCCCCTTGGGCTTGACTAGCTGAAGGTAAGCCCTGCTCCCAGGGTGCTGCTGATCTCTGTCTTTGTGTCAGCCTGATCTCCAGTGTTGTGGACGGAAGGCTGGAAGGGTCCATAGAGTAGAATGGTTACCAATGGAGAAGAGCTGAGCAAGGGGGATGATAAAAGTAGTGTTATTCTAAGTATTCAGTGGTCACATTTCCCTCAGTGACTTAGGTGGTGGATGGTTTGTTGATGCAACCTTGAGAAAGAGGCTGGGCATCCATAAGAAGGGGTAGCTGGCACCTGAGAAAGTTGGTTTCTATTGGTAGCAGCCCTAGCAGTAGGAGCATTTATAATATCACTTTAAGTTTGCAAAGTGCTTTAGATACTTTATCTCACTTGATTCTTACAATAACCCTTTTAGGTCAGTACAATATCCGCCCCCCCCCCCATTTTACAGATGAGGAAATTGAGGCACAGAGCTTAAGTAAATTGCTCAGGGTTGCACAGTTAATAAGTATCTCTGTTCTTGTTCGGTCACTTTTCAGTTGCGGCCCACTCTTTGTGACCCCATTTCGAGTTTTCCTGCAAAGGTACTGGAGTGGTTCGCCATTTCCTTCTTGAGCTCATTTTACAGATGAGAAAACTAAGGAAAACAGAGTTAAGCAACTTGACCAGGGTCACACAGCTAAACAGTGTCTGAGGCCAGATCTGAGCTCAGGAAGATGAGTCTTCCTGATTGCAGGCCTGGACTATCTGCTGTGCCACATAGTATCTTAGCAGTATTCCTAGTATCTCAGACAGGATTCAAATTCAAGTCTTCCGGACACCAAGTCTATCAGAGCTGCCTGTGAATGCAGAGTAAGTGATGTCACTGTCATATGGGGTTTTAACCATTTTGCAAAGTGCTTTCCTCACTACAAGCCTGTGAGGGGGGAGGAGCAAGCATCATCCTTGTTTTAGAATTGAGAGAAATGAGGTGACTTGCTCCAAGGGACACAGCTAGTGAGCCTCAGAGCCAGGTCTGATCACAAGCCCCGTCTGGCTTTCCACCGTGGGAAGTCAGAGGAGTGTGTGCAGTGAAGTGCTGACGGCCCAGCTGTCACTCGAAGAGTACGTGATGGCTGGGGAGAAAGCATGGACCAAAGGCAGGCGAGGTCAGTGGAGGCCTTCCCAAGAGAAGTGGGACTAGGTGTGATGTCCAATATAAGAATTGGAGGTTCTTAAGTTGGCTTGAGTGCAGCCACACTGGCAAGTCACAAAGCTCAACAGGCATGAGGAGGATCTCCGGGGGGGGGGGGGGGAATCACTGAGCAAGCATTGTACCATTCTCAGATGCCCGACAAAAGGGGGAGAACGTTAGGAGCTGTGGGGGCCTCTCCTAGTCTGACTAGCTCAGGTCAGGCTTTCACAGCCTTCCCTCTTCAGCACCACCTCTTGAACTCCCAGCCCTCCTCCAGGCTGAGCTCAAATGACACTTCCTTTAAAAGGCCCTTCCTGACTTCCCAAGTTGTTAGTGGTCCCCAACCCCCAATCACTGTGGATTTATTTTGTATCCGTCTTGTACAGAGGCAGTGTGGTCTTCAAGGCACAAACACCTAAATTCAGTTCCAACAGATAACACCTTCCCCTTTCAGACTACTTTCATCTACTGTGTAAATATCTTGTATGTACCTGATTATTTACATATCATCTTACCCATTAGAATGGGAGTCCTTGAAGGCAGTGACTGTTTTTGCCCTGCTTTGTATTCCCACTACTTAGCTTGGTTCCTGGCACATAGGTATTTAATAAATGCTTGTTGACTGACTCAGAGGTCTGGTCGCCTCTGTCAAGCTAACTAGATGATTTCTCAAAGTACCCTCTAATTCTAGAATTCAGGGATAAGGTAAATGAAACAGCCATCATTTTCCCCATAGCTGCCTCTCTCTGGTTTGCCTAGGAGGGGTAAGGATTACCAACTCCTTCTGTTTCACTGAGAAATGGGTACTCGCCTAGTTACCTCCTGACTGCTCATAGTACAAAGGCATTTGCTATTATTTACCTGCAGGGCACCCTGGCACTAAGGCTAGAAAGGAACTCTGGCAGGAGTGAGTGGGCTTCATTCTTAGCACACAGGCCTACAATCAAGAGTGACTCATGGGGCAAATGTCTGCCTTGGAAGGAGAGGGAGGGCATGGGTTCTTCCTTTGGAGTCTGGGGAAGCCCAGGTAATGTTTGATTGGCTTCTTCTAGTTTAGTTATGAAAGGAAATTCACCAGTAACTTCAATACAACAATGATTTGGGGGAAAAAAAACCCATTGCAAGTCATCAGAAGAGATGAAATTCCATTTATATAATCCTTTCCTTAAAGCAATCTTTTGATACAGATAACACTAGTATTGTCCATAAAAGTCCTACATCAATGCATCATCGCTGGGAAACAGAGGACGTGAGTGAGAATTGAATGACATCACAAATAATGTAAATGACTATATCTTATCATGATGTTCCATTTCCTGCCTCTGTGACTTTACACAAGCAGTCTTCCCATGTCTGGAATGCTCTTCCTCCTCACCTTGCCTCCTGGAATTCCTAGTTTACCTCAGTGCACAGTGCTGGTGCCACTTCTTAAATGAAGCATTTCCTAATTCCCTAGTTATTAGCCCCTTCCCCATCTCTCTTGGAATTATTTTGCATATGTTTTGCATTTACTTATTTGTGTCCATGTTTTCACTTCCCTAATAAGTTCCTTGTGGTCAAGGACTGTTTCATTTTAATGAAAATCTTGATACCTTTATATGTTCAGTGTCTAGTATAGTGCCTTGTGCATAGTAGGGGCTATTAAATATTAACACAATTAAATAATTTGTTGAATTTGAATTAAATTAACAGGAAACTCCTGTTTATCAATGTGAGAGTCATTTTTGAATTGACTATATAGACCTTTTACTCTTACAGTAAAAATACCAATTTAGAGAAAAGAATGAAAATATGAAGATAAGGCATACAATTAAGGCAGCTCTATTCTGACCTATTTTTAAAAACTATCGATGCTCCCCAAATGGGAAATAGGTAAAGGAACAGATATTGGCATGGGCTGTCATGATTTCTTATGCTTACTTGACATAAAGCAATTGTCACAGTAATGAAGACAAAAGACCCTAGAAGTGATTTTTGCCAGCAAACATCTGATCTTCAAGCTAAGTGGTGAAATATGGCCAACCAAGGGCAACAAAATCTTACTGAGGTAAATTAAGAGCATGAGTAGTATCATCTTATTAAACAGTGAGAAGCAATGGAGGGATAAATGAATTTACAGAAAGCTGATGTGAAACCCAATTAAGCCAAATCATCCCAAGAACATTTAATGATGAAACTGGAATGAAGACAATAAAAAGATAAAATATGGGAAAGATTCATTATGATTTCTCCAACAAATATTTTCTCCATCAATAGCAGTGGATAAACTACATTAAAATACTACCATCACAGAGTCTATGGTATGCTGTGTGAGAAAATAGAAATGGTACTAAGGGAAACAAAAAAAGCAGGGGATAGCTGGACTAGACCCAAAGGAGGTCTGTGATGGAGGTTTCAATCAATCACGTATTTATCAATTTATTATTAAGCACCTACTATATGCTATGTGCTGTTTTTGATGTTACTCAGAAAGCAATTCTTTAGATACTGGAAAAAGGGAAGACACCAAGCCAGAAGAAAAAGTCATGGATGTCATTACTACCAAAACACAGGATAGAAATACCTACTAAACTACCATATTTCATTGCATAATCGTTACACCCTGTTTTTTCAGTCCCAAAATTCGTTTATAGCCTTTCATTGTGTAATCGTCTCATGGTATAATTCTGTTGGTCACGCTGATTAAAAGGTAAACAGAGAAGCAATGTATTCGCCAGTGGCATAGGAATCCACACTTATCTCTCCCACATTGTGAGCCACGTGCCTAGTTTCTCAGCTCATGTGCAATGTCAGCATTTGATTTTAATGTATATTCATAAGTATTCCATTTGTCTTAATCTTGCACCAAAGATAGTTTAGTAACAAATAATTTTAAAGTGATACTGGCACAGTTTTTTAAAAAAATTCATATAATGGTTGCACCCCACTTTGCTACAGATTTGGTCTAAAATCTGCGACTATTATGTGATGAAATACGGCATATGCTTGCTTTTTCATCCCTACAAAATTTTTTAAGAGAATAAGCTACTTATGTATTGAGGAAATACTTGATAAAAATATGAGAAGGGACAGCCAACCTTTTTAAAATTATATTCTATAGGAGATAGTGTCTTTATAGGCACAAATTGACTAAAGAATATTGATAATAAGGGGGCAGCTAGGTGGCGCAGTAAATAGAGCACTGGCCCTGAAGTCAGGAGGACCTGAATTCAAATCTGGCCTCAGACACTTAACAATACTAGCTGTGTGACCTTGGGCAAGTCATTTAACCCCAATTGCTCTGCCTTCCCCCATCCAAAAAGCAAAAAAAAAAAATATTGATAATACAAGATCCTACTATGCTGCTTTTTTGTTTATTATAAGAAAGAATTTGACTCAATAGAGTAAAATGCCCTCTTATAGTCTCTCTTCCAAAGGTGTCTCACATGCATATGTCAAAATCATATAAGATTCTTTGAAATATCGGATAATAGAGATAACCACTTAGTGACTCTCTGGTTGCTAATATAAAAGAAAGCATAAAACAGGGAGACGTATGGCCATCAAAGGTGTTTACTACTAACATGGAGGATGTCAAATACAGAGTCCAAGTGGAAGAGGCAGACTCTCTCCATGATGAGAAGTCTTCTGGTTCAGAAGTATCAAAATAAAATAGATAAAATATAATTAGGAAATATTTACCAAAATAAATAAAAATACAATGCAACATAGACAATGTTGACTTATGGTTTTCTAAGTCAATATTCATCCATCAAGGATCCTTTTCTATTTGAGTCTGATACCACTCCTGTTTGTGGCTGACTTTGTGTAAATTGCATCAGGCAATGAAGCATGGCAGTGCTTCATCCATGAGACCCATAATGACTCAGAAAAGTTTAGCCTAACTATCCATATAGGAAAAAAGAGGTAGATTAAGCTGCATTAAGAGACATTAAGCTGCATGGAGAGCAGCGAACTGGGCCTAGAATTTTTTTTTTAAAGCAATTGGGGTTAAGTAACTTGTTCAAGGTTGCACGGCCAGGTGTTTCTGGGTGGGTGCTAAGTGTCTGAGCCCGGATTTGATCCCCAGTTCATCCCAACACTGGAGCCGGTGCTCTTACTCGCTGTGCTACCTGGCCGCCCCATGGGCCTAGAACTTAATGGGAGCAAGAAGACATGCCGAAGTATATATATTTTTTAAAAATGGGCATTGCTTTTAATGACCCTAAGTTCCTTCCTTAAAACAGAATCCCATCTTGGAAACTTAAATAGTCTTCTGATGATGTTGTATGGCTACAAATAATGGAATACCACAGTCTCTGAGAATTTCAGTGGTGAGTGATCCCACGGGCAATGGAGAGACACATGGTGGATGTAAATGGACTACAGCCCATGCAGTAATGAATTATATGTGAAAATGGGGGGAAAATAGAATCAAAAACAAATATTTCCAGAAAAGGAGATGGACCAATCAAACAGCCAAGTATGAAGGATGACAGCTCACATGTTGCTTTGGTAACCATGTAACTTAAGGTTTAAAAGGACCCAGTGGCTGGATCTCTTGTGGAAGGTTTGAGATGGTCAGGTTGTGTTGGACAAGGAGGCTTGGGTGGGATGTGATTTGTACTACTTCAGGGAGGAACCAACATTGAAGACTCGCAGACTGGATGAAGCATTAAAATATAGGTATCATACCCAGGAGTGAGCTAAGTTGAACCTGCTGGAGAGCCAGTTGTTAAATTTTCAGTGTGAGCATTTACGCATCATAAATTGACAAATGCAACAAATCAGGGTTTGGTTTACTGTTTGTTGACTGTCTAGACTTAAAGAAAATTTTAGTAATGCAGATTAAGCTTAAAAATGTGTTGTATGTTACAATCCTCTCCCCATCCCCAGTCAGCTGTTAAACATTTACCAGCATACCACTGATTATACCTGTTTTACAGATGAGGAAACTGAGGCACACAGAGGAAAAAGTGGGTTTTTTTCCCCCCCGGTTTACCACAATTCATTAGTGTTAGTCTTTTGACTGACACTTAGGTCTCTTAACTCCTAGTCCAATGCTTTTTGCATTTCCCCCCGATGAGGGCCCAAGTCTTTGGAACCTTCCTTGATAAAAGGAATTCAGCTCTGAAGAAGACCAGGTGATTCATATACAGAGAAAGCTTTCTTGGTTTGGGCTTGTTGTTGTAACACCTCATCTCCCTTGTAACTCACCTGCAGGTGCAGACTTGCTCTCTGGCTCTACCTTTACTGAAAGCACAGGGCGTTTTCCTGGTCCTACCTTCTATTCCTTGAAACTATCAAGTGTTTCTGCAAAGTCCCAGGGTCAGGGTGTGCCCATCCACTATTCATATTGACATTCCAAAGGTGGGACAAGAACATTGCAGCCTGGGGTACTTACATGAGATTTTAGGATTTAAGAGTCCTCAAGCCCAGCCCCCTCATTTTACTGATGGAGAGACTGGGACTGAGCCAGGTAAAGTGGCAGAAAATAGCAGAGGCAGAATTTGAACCCGGCCTTCTTGTTCCAAATCTAGCACTCTTTTGTATTGCACCATCACCACTTTCAAACTAACAGGCCACCAATCACCAACTTTCCTCTCCCTCTGTGGGACTAGGTGTGTTCTTATCTAAAATCTGTTTCTCAGTAGCTGCCTTAACATGAGGAAGGTAGGAATCAGGCTTTACTACTCTGGTTTAACTGAGGCCCAAGGGGGAGCTAATTGTAGAGTAGGGATAATGAAGCTGCTGCTAAATTCAATACACCAGTTAATATTTATTTAACCAATGCTAGTGGGTTCAAGGCACAACTTCGCACAATTATGTAGCACCGTCTCCCCCTCCCCCCCCACCCTTCCCGCTCCGTTTTCCCCATTCACCTAGAAGTGACCTTTTATTCCCTGCTGTTGTTATAACAATCTGTCTGGATTTCCCTTTGACTATAGGGAACATGCTGTTTTTTCCATTTTTACCTCCTCAGCACCTGAAACAGTGGCTAGTACATAAGAGGTGTTTAGGAAATGTGGAAGGAAATTGAATTGGAATTTTAAAAAATGGATGTGGTTCCTGCTGGGGCTGACTTAGTTGGAATAATAGGAGATTTCCCACACTAATGCCTAAAATTCCATCATTCCTTTGGGTTAATTATTTCTGCTTTGATGATCTTTTACACTGTGCTTTTTACAAAGTGCTTTCTGGAGGTAACTCTAATAATAGGTTAATGTGAATGAGTCCAGTCTGTTCTCTTTTCTGTACTATAGGAGATATTAGGACTGAAAGAGCCCTGGGCATGTGGGTCAGGACGAGAGGGAGAGAATGGAGAGAGAGATGAGGGAGAGAGGGAGAGGAAGAAGAAGAGGGAGAGGGAGAGAGGGAGAGGGAGAGAGGGG
>NW_027187359.1:10267997-10279560 GCF_028583685.1 Petaurus breviceps papuanus
AGAGGGAGAGAGGGGAAGGAAGAGGGACAGAGGGAGAGGGAGAGGGGGAGAGAGAGAGGGAGAGAGGGAGAGAGGGAGGGGAAGAGAGGGAGAGGGTGAAACTTAGCAGTTTTTCCTACAGCTGGTCATGGTCCCTGACTTTAGGGAGAGCTTATTATACACAAGACAAAAATTTAATCTGAGGCAACTAAAGGGAAACAACGTAATACCATGAGGAAAGAATTAGAGATCAGGAGAACTGCATTAGAAAGTTCTCAGTCTGCAGCTGACTTGGTGAGTGACTTCTTTGAGGCTAAGTACCTCTGGTGACTTAGAGGCAGCTAGGTGGCTCATTGGGCCTGGAGTTAGGAAGACTGAGTTCAAATATAGCCTCAGATACTTAACTTTTTATGTGACCCTGGGCAAGTCACTTAGTCTCTGTCTTCCTCAGCTTCCTCAATTTGTAAAATGGGAATAGCGATAGCACTTACTTCCCAGGGTGGTTGTAAGGATCGGATGTACAGCACTTAGCACAGTGCCTGGCACATAATGGGTCTTAATAAATGCTTATTTCTTTCCTTTCTTCCTGTCAGTTTATTATAGGCTTCAGTTTTTTTTTTCATCTTTAAGATGATCATAGAGTTTTGGAAATTATTTGTAGGACCATAGATTTAGAGTTGGAAGGGATCTATCCACTCTAATGCACTCAGTTTACATATGAGGAAATTGAGGTTCAGAGAGATTAAGTGATTAGCCCAGAGTCACACAGCTAGAAAGTATTTGAGACAGAATTTGAACTCAGGTCTTCTGGTGTCTGAGTCCAGAGTTCTATTGACTATATTTCCCAGCTGCCTTGAAGGGGGTTGTATTAGATGACTCATAGAGTCCCTTCCACATTCCAGGTTTAGAATTACATATAAAGGTAAATTGCATAGGCTCTGTCTATAAAGTGGATTGAATAATACCAACCTTAGCTGTCTCCCAGGTGACCCTCATAGGTTGTTGTGAGGGTCAAAGGAGAGATCATCTGGGAAAATACTTTGAAAAATTACGAAGTCCCCTCCCAAACAGTAAATATACAGTGTTATTGCTGACTTATTTGTTGTTGTTCAGTTGTGTCTGACTCTGCGACCCCATTTGGGGTTTTCTTTAGCAGAGATACTTGAATGGTTTGCCATTTCCTTCTCCACCTCATTTTACAGATGAGGAAACTGAGGTTTCCATACTGGATTAAGTAACTTGCCCAGGGTCACACAACTAGTAAGTGTCTGAGGCCAGATTTAAACTCAGGAAGATGAGTCTTCCTAACTCCAGGCCCGGTGCTCGCTCTGCTTCACCACCTAGACTACTTATACATATTTCTGCTCTTCTGTGCTCTGAAGAAAAAGTTCAGGGACCTTTTTGAGTTAGTGTGTAAGTTCAACAGTTCCTATTCCAAGAAGCCTGACTGGAGGATGCAGACAACTCTCATTTGTGTAGAGCACATCACACCCATAGTACAGTTTGTTTCCTGTAACTTCCCTCGGAGGCAGGTTCTATTTTTGACCAGCCCTGTGCTATCACCAAAGTAGGGATATAGTGGGGAGAAACCTCCTCCTACCCCTGCAGATCTGTAGACCTTCTTTGCTACTGGTTGTCTTAGATATGCCTGCCTCGGAGCACTGAGAGCTTGAGAGATTTGCCCAGGGTCACAGGGAGAGGTGTGTGTCAGAGGTGGTCCTAGAACTCAGGCCTTCCTGGCTCTCTCCTCTTCATACCATGCCCTTAGGGGAAAGGGAGGAAGAGGAGGTGAGGGAACAAGCATTTGTATAGTACTTACTATATGCTAGGCACCGTGCCAAGCTAAAGCAACATATATCTCATTTGATGCTCACAAAAACCCTGGGGAGCAACTACTAGTATTATCTCCATTTTCTGCAGTTGAGGAAACTGAGGTAAACACAGGTTAATTGACTTTCCCAGGGTCACACAGCTTATAAAAGGCTATATTTGAACTCAGGTTTACCCAAGTCCAGGCACAGTGCTCTCTCTGCTGTGCCACAAACTTTCTCTGGTCACTAGGATCCTATGTGGTAAATTTCCACTTCATAACATTAGGGGTACCTTGCTAACCTGAAAGAATCCCTTTGATTTTTCAGAGAGTGTCCTTTTCTATTATTGGATACTTTACACCCTGGAGACAACGTGCTCCAGAAACACAAGAAATTTCTATATTGTCACTATTTCAATCTATCCCTTTCAGACAACTTTTCCCTGTTACAAGCTTTTGCGGGTCGGCTTTGTTTCCTGAGTGGCCGAGCAATGTGTGACATCACACAACGTCTATCAGGTAAGAAACCCCAGGCTTTGGGACAGGTTTTGTGATATCTATATCATGGCATTCTATGTTTTGCTGATGTATCCCTCCCATGGTGCATAAAAACTCCTGCCCTTCATTTCTAACTACTTTAAACTGTCCATTCCTTAGTTTACCATATTTGTAAAATAGTTGAAACACACATTTCTCCAAGAATTTCATCTTATAGATGTGTAAGTGCCTCTTGGTGGTAATAAGGGAAAATTGCTGACTTGGGCTTAACCGAGTTAAAAATTACGTATAGATATATACATATTAAAATATTATACACATATATACATATTATCGAAGCCTTTTGTTTTTATAACACAGTCATTTCTGGCTATACCTCTTCCCCCATTTCTGGGTCTTTCTCCTACCTCTTCCTTCTGGTGACTTTTTCCATGAAACAAAGGAAAACAGGTAAGAAAAACCAGCTAACACAGTTACGGTGTCTGGCATGCAGAGTGTGCCACATTCTACATATAAGGATATGTAAGTGAAAAGACATCTCTGGTGAAAAGAAGGAAATGCATTCTTTTTTTCATCTCTAGGACCAAGATTAGGCATCATAATTACCTAGCATTTGGCTCTATCTTTTTGTTCTTTTCACTTACATTTTTGTAAGTCATTATGTATACCATTTTACTGGTTCTGCAGGCTTCACCCTGTATCAGTTCATACAAGTCTTCCCATATTTCTCTGAGTTTCTCACTCTTGTCATTTCTCTTTTGCAGTAATGTTTAACCACACACATATACCACAGTTTGTTCAGTCATTCTCCAGTTGATGGGCATCTATTTTGTTTCCAATTTTTTACTTCTATGAAAGGTGCTGCTACAAATGTTTTAGTATATATGAGACCTTTATTCTGACTTTGACCTCACTGAAATATATAACTAGGAATGAGATCTCAGGGGGCATATATAGTTTAGTCAATTTTATTTTTTTGTAATATTCTCCCCCCACAAATACATGCAAAAACAATTTTTAACATTAGATTTTTAAAAAGTTTTGAGTTCTAAATTCTATCCCTTTCTCCCTCTCTTCCCCACTCCCTGAGACAGTAAGCAATCTGATATAGGTTATACATGTGTAATCATGTTAAACATTTCCATATTAGTCATTTTGTGCAAGAAGACAGAAAGGCAAAGTAACAGAAAAAAAAGGAAAGAAGGAAGGAAGAAACTGAAAAATAGCTTGTCTGAATTCAGATGATATCAGTTTTTTCTCTGGAGGCAGGTAGCATTTTTCATCGTGAGTCCTTTGGGATTGTCTTGGATCATTGTATTGCTGAGAAGGACAAAGTCATCCACAGTTCTTTGTTGAACAATATTGCTGTTACTGTGTACAATTTTCTCTTGGTTCTACTCATTTCACTTTGTATCAGTTCATGTATGTCTTTCTTTTATTTTTTAAATTAAAAAAATTGCTTTTTTTGGAGGGGGGAAAGTAGGGCAATTGGGGTTAAGTGATTTGCCCAAGGTCACACGGCTAGTTTTGTGTTAAGTGCCTGAGATCAGATTTGAACTCAGATCCTCCTGACTCCAGGGCCAGTGCTCTATTCACTGCACCACCTAGCCGCCCCATGTGTCTCTCTAGTCATTCCTGAAATCATCTTGCTTATCATTTCTTATAGCACAGCAATATTCCATTTCCATCATATACCACAACTTGTTCAGCTATTCCCCACTTGATGGGTATCCCTTTGATTTCCAATTCTTAGTTGCCACAAAAAGAAATACTATAAATATTTTTGTGCAAATAGGTCCTTTTCCCCTTTTTTAAAATTTAGTCACTTTTCTTAAATAATTCAAATGGTTTCCAGAATGGTTAGAACAGTCTGCACTTTCAACCACAGGATGTAAGTATGCCCATCTTTTTGCAGCTCCTTCAGCATTGACTATTTCCATCTTTTATTAGCCTTACCAATTTACTTTATGAGATGTGAAACCTCAGAGCTGTTCTAATTTGTGTTTTTTTTTATTATTAATGTTCGGAACATTCTTACATTCTTAGGGTAACTATTTGTTCAAATCCTGTAACCACTTGTCTGTTAGAGAGTGCTTTACCAAAACCCATCTGGAGGGTAATGGAAACCATTTTTCACTGTTCTTTCTGACATCGTTTCTGAGAACAGGCTATAAGAAAGCTGGAGGGCTTGTCATCCCACCATATTCAGATAAACTGCTCCAAGTTTACCTTCTTGCTTGTGGTAGAGCTAGAAAGTGGGCTGAGAGGCATTTTACTCTAGGACTGGAGTATGTTCATTGATCCAAGGGCTCCTCTCCCCACCCTGGTGCTATTGATGAAATTGATCCAGAGGAATTTATATTTACTTGTTTTTTTGGACTCAACATGGCACAATATTTGGCTTTTTGTCCTTGATGGTGAATGAGGCTTGTAAAGGAGAAACAGAGTCTATCACTTATCCATTCCTTGTATACATGATTCTTTTATCCTGTTCACATTACTTATTAGTTCACTGAATGATGTTAGACCAAAAGGGGCCTCAGAGACCAATTTGTCTAAGCCTTATGCAATAGAATACAGTTTACATGTAAGGGACTTGATTCTATGGAGGGGAAATGACTTATCTAAGGTCATATAGTCTAGTAAGTAGCAGAGCTGAGACTTGAAACCAGAGTGTCTTGCTCCAAGTCTTGTATTCTTTCTACCATGTCTCCATGAGGAATTAAATTTGCCATAGTATCTACTGCTGGCCTGCTTAGTAACACTTTACTCCTAAAAGGGAATTAAACTCAACCTGCAATTGCAACTGTCTATACCACTGACAGTAAAAGAGATTAAACATGTCTTCTTGAAAATGATCCTCTAGGGGCAGCTAAGTGGTACAATGAATAGAACACTAGCCCTGGAGTCTGGAGGACCTGAGTTCAAATGTGGCCTCAGACACTTACTAGCTGTGTGACCTTGGGCAAGTCACTTAACCCCAATTGCTTTGCCTTCCCCCCCCGCCAAAAAAAAAGAAAAAGAAAATGCTCCTCCCTCTCTCCTTAGCAGATGTGAGAGGACTATGGGTGTAGAACACTGCCTGTCCTGTCAGTCACTCAGTCAGCCAACAAGCACTTACTAATGCTTACTATACACTAGGCACTGTGCTAAGTCCTGGGAATACAACGAAAAGAGTGAAACAGTCCCTGTTCCCAATGGGGCAAATTTGTTTTATTTTAAACATTTTTTTGAATTTTAAAATTCTAAAATTTTTTGCTTTTTTTTTAGAGGGGGGAAGGGAGGGCAATTGGGGTTAAGTGACTTGCCCAATGTCACATGGCTAGTTTTGTGTTAAGTGTCTGAGGCCAGATTTGAACTCAAGTCCTCCTGACTCCAGGGCTGCTGTGCTATTCACTGCACCACCTAGCCACCCAAACTAATTTAAAAAAATATTTTCTGTTCCTTACATTACCGTAGTATCACATATATCCTTACCCCACTACCTCCCTAAAAGACATTCTATATAGCACTTTTTTAAAGAGAAAGAAAAAGTCATAACAGCTGATTAACACATTGAAAAAGTCCAAAAGCTCATGCCTTGCGCAAACCTGTAGGCCTCCCACCTCCAAAAAGGGCTGGAGGTGTCTTCCCATAGATCTTCATTAGAATCTAGAGGTAATAGCAGGCCACCAGAGTTTATTGAATAGGCAGGTGATGTGCTTGGACCTACAGCTTTATTGAAATAACTTTGATATCTGTGGGGATAAGTTTGAGGCAGGAAGATGAAATAGGAGGCTATTTTAGTAGTCCAGGTGACAATGACCTGACTTTGTGCAGTGATTATGTAAGCAGAGAGAAGGGATGATGTATATGAGAGATGGTGAAGGGAGAGGAATGATAAGATGTGGTGACTCAGTGATGGTCCAGGATGACATGGATATTGCAAAGGTGGGTGACTGGAAGGGTAGTGTTGTACGTGCCAATAATATAGAAGTTTGGAAGGTGTGTCCATGTGTGTATGTGTTTGCATGTGTGGTGTGTGTACACGTGCACATGTGCATGCATATGTATGTGCATGCATATGTGTGTGCATGTGTTTGCATGTGGTGTATGTGTGTGTGTGTGAGATGAGTCCTATTTTGGACATGCTGAGTTTGAGAAGCCTCTGTGTTATCTAATTCAAAATGCCAGGAAAGAGAATAGAATATTGGATAAATAATTTGTGAATCATCTGTGACTGCATGGCAATTTACCCATGGGAACTGAGGAGGTCGTCAAATGACAATGTGAAAAGAGAAGGGGGCCTAGGCTGGAGCCTTGGGGGAGACCCACAGTTAGAGGGAATGATGCAGATGATGGTTCAGCAAAGCAGACTGAGAAAGGACCGTTCAGAGAGGTAGGAGGAGAACCAAGAGAGGGGGGTATCACAAAACCCTAGAGAGAATGTCCAGGAGGAGAGGGTAGTCGGCAGTGTCAAATGCTACCCAGAGGTCAAGAAGGCTGACGACTGAGGCTGGCTAACTTTGCTGAGCTGCTTCCCCAACCCCCTCATCCTTTTCAATCTCTTTTTATATAAAAAAAAATTCTTCTCTGGGGTAGAAGAGAAATTTATTTGAAAAGGAAGATGACACAAAAGGAAAAGATACCATAACATTGTTTTTAAAGATAAAAAAAAACCATAAACAAGAAGCATTTTTATAAAGCCATTTGTGCTGTCAGTTTCAGAAGTTCCAACAGCGCAGATCTAGTGAGACCTGGTCTGCCTAAGTAGATAAGACATGCTGTAAGCTTTGATATCAGTAGACCTGAGGTGGGGCAGACCTGGGCCTGCTCATGACATTGTGAAAGGCTACCCCTTCCATGATGGCACAACCATTTTTTTGAAGATCCTGGACTTAGCCATGTCTCTGAAGGAGGAGAGTTGCTATTGGAGATGGGTATACAAGCAAGAGTCAGCTGTAAGCATCTTTACTAGCAAATATCCCAGTAACTCCTAGAGTGAGGAAACCTCCTATTCCAAACTTTGGAATCCACACTTACTTAGTTGGACAGTGATCTCACTGTACTCTCTCTGCGGGTTCAGATCGCAACCCATTCATGCTTGGTTTTCCTTTGCAATTCTTATCTAAGTGCTAGAGTTGTTGCAATTGGGCTTTTAACATTCTGAGACTGTCTGTTATCCCTCACTCTCACAAAATCACCTGCTTAACTCCTTTTCTTCTTTTTTTTAAAATAATATTTATTTTTTTTCCAAATTGCATGTAAAAACAATTTTTAACATTCACTTTTAAAAATTTTGAGTTTCAAATTCTCTCCCTTCCTTTCTTCCACCTTCCCTGAGATGGTAAGCAGTTTGATAGAGGTTATATATGCACAACATGTTTCCATATTAGTTATGTTGTGAAAGAAAACAGAGACAAAACAACCCACAAAAAATTAAGGTGAAAAATAGCATGCTTCAATCTGTATTTGAGACTTCATCAGTTCTTTCTTTGGAGGTGGATATCATTGTTCATTATGAGTCCTTTGGAATTGTCTTAGATTCTTGTATTACCGAGAGTATCTAAGTCATTCACAGTAGATTTTCCTATAATATTGCTCCTACTGTGTCCAATGTTCTGCTGGTTATACTTATTTCGCTCTGCATCAGTTCATGTAAGTCTTTCCGTGTTTTCCTGAAATCAACCTGCTTGCCATTTCTTATAGCATAATAGTATTTGATTACAATCATATAGCATGACTTAAGCCATCCCCCATTGATGGATAACCCCTCAATTTCCAATTCTTTGCCATCACAAAAAGAACAGCTATAAATATTTTTTGTATAAATAGATTCTTTTTTTTTTGTTATTTCTATGGGATACAGACTTAGTAGCTAGGTCAAAGGGTATGCACAGTTTTATAGCCCTTCGAGTATAGTTCCAAATTGCTCTCCAGGAATGGTTGGATCAGTTCACAACTTCACCAATAATGCATCAGTGTCCTTTTCCCATATCCCCTCTAACATTTTTCATTTTCCTTTTCTGTCATGTTAGGCAATCTGCCTAGCTCCTTTTCTAATGATGTTTTTCCTTTATTATGTCTGTTATGCCTCTTAGTGGTTAACCTGTGGCAGTCTATTGATATTCTCAAAGTTTCTCTATTGCCTTTTGGGTTCTGCACAATCTCCATTCTTCAGAGATTATAACTTTCTATTGGCTCGCATCTGGTAACAGCATTAATTTCAGTTTCACACCTGGCTTGAAGCCCTGTTAAGTCTCCTGCATATTTTAATCAGAGAGGAATCCCAAAAGAAGGATACAGATAATGCTTTGAAACTCTCATAGTCTGGTACCCTCACCAAATCTAGTAAAAAATATCCCTCGGGGGTAGAAACGAGCACATTGTTTGTAGACATAGAACTTAATTCTCTAGCTATGATGAAGATGCTAGGCAATGCAAAGGTGAGGATAGCCACTCTCCGCTATGTGAGGGAGTTGCTGTCCGGAATTGCCTTGGGGAGGCAGTGTGGTACAGTGGAAAGAACACTGAATTTGCAGTGGTAGAACTTTGAGTTCAGACCCCAATTCTGCCACTTACTCCTTGTGTGATTTTAGACAAATAACTTAATTTCTCTGTGCCTCAGTTTCTTCACCTGTAAAATCAGGGATGGCCTTCCAGCTCTCAGTCTTTTATCTGAGGATCCAGCTCTTCCATTTCAGACAGGGCAACCAACTTGTTTCCTCCGGTGGGTTGATGCTTATCCACAATCCCAGCCTTTGTCTCAGTATCAGACACCGTTCTTGCTGCTTATGCCCCATGCTTATTACTTTGTTTCCCTAAACCCTAATTCCTCGTTGCCCAGACTGTCCTCGACCACTTACTCCATGTTGCTCAGACCTTCTGTTTAGGGCCCTGCCTCATTGTTCCCTTAGTCTGTACTATGGACCTCGTTTACCCCATCTATGAACTCTAGAATTCATGTCTGCTTAAGTCTGATGGATTACTTCTGTCTCCTCTTCTTTGACATTGATAACTCCTCTGGATTTAACTACTGGCCCAGCTAATTTATAGCATCTGCAACCCCTGTTCTTGTCCTGGACCCCTCAGGCCATTGCCACCTTGCTGCTGGAGAGATGACAGAAATATATGGGAACGGAGGGGGAGAGTCCTAGATTGTCTACAAGGCCACTTGCCCTCAGCTTAAATGCACCAATCCCTGATTTGGGGACAGTCTTTTCTGACCTTATACAGACAATCTGCTTCAACCTAGAAATACGGGATCATCATACCCTCCAATCCTTGAACTTTATTGTAGTTTTTCTAAGAGACTAAAAATGGCAGCTGTTTCTCCCCCTGAAGTCACTCTTCATTAAGTCCAGTGCTAGCCATGGACAGAGGAGATGGTAATTTCAACTGACACAGAGAGATGGCCAATAAAAGCTTGACTTAATAGGAGTAAATCTCTTGCTAATTACCCCCAGATACATTTAAGCCTAAACTTAATGGGCCTTTCTCCACTGTGATGGCTCCCAGGAGGGCATCTGCAGTCTCAGTCAGCTAGAAAGCCTACTGATGGCCAATTCCTACAATCACGGTGCTCAGCTCTGAGTTGGCTTGCCTCCCTCTCTTTCAGCAAAGAAAGTATGAACAGAAATGGAGGCTGGGGCTGCAGAACAAAAAGTGAGGATGGAAGGGATTATATCTCATTAGAACATAGGGGAAGTAGATGACTCTTCTTCCAGTCTGAAATGCATTCACATCACCGAGTTTGAGAGGATCTTCTCAAGTGGAGAGAGGTGTGCCAGTGAGCATGAGTGCCTTTGGGATCAGTGGGGTTGGCACTTGTGCTTAGCATTGCTCTGTAGGGACTAGAACAAGCATTCATCACTGCCTCAGTCAGGAAGAGGATTCATCAGTATGTCCATGGCCTTCTCATATATTAGACAATGTTTTCGGGCAAAGGATTGCTCCTATGAGGGTGGGATAAGGCAAAGTGGATTCTAGACCTTCAGCACAGGACCAGCATTCCTTGAGGTGTTTCTTGCTTGCCAGTGCTGACTGTCCTGAATTCCTTTGGTCTCCTTTGTTCTATCTGCAGCTTACTTGCACTTGCTTCTCCCAATCTTAACTGATGTCCTTGGGGTTGACTGCTTCCTTTTTTAGAGCTTTGCTCTGCTAGCCCTGCTAGCTTAGCTGATTTCCTGATCCTGAGCACCTCCTAGCCAGCCCTATTGCACTGCTGTCCATGAATGGAACTTCTGGGTCTGGAGTCAGAGAACATGGGTTCTAATTCCATTTACTCCTCCACTGTGTGACCTTGGGCAATTCATTGAAACTTTATGAGACTCAATTTCTTTACCTGTAGAATGAGGGAATGGGACTAGATACATGGTCTCTGAGGTTGCCTCCAGTTCTAGAACTAGGAGCCTATGATCTATGAAAATATGGTTCGCTGAAAGGGCAGATGATAATCACACTTCAGCGATCACTGGCTTGGGTGCTCCAGTCTCCTTTAGTCCATCATTTCCCAGCTGGTCTGGTCATCCATTGTGGATAGGGCTGGGCCATTTGGGAAAGCAATTGTGTGTGGCTCTATAGGGGCATAACCTACACTTACCTGACAGCAGAGGGAGCAGATGACCAGGGATTGTCATCCCTACCTGACAGCCTGGCATGCTGAGAGCATCCCTGACCTGCTTTGTGGATACCGCCCATCCTGGTACTGTGTGTCACTCTGTGGTTTATGGGAAAATCAGCCTGCAGAAGAGAGTCACAGAGTGATTATAGAATCATTAGTCCTTTCTTTATCCTGCCATTGGTGATTAGGCCAGCAGCGGGATGAAATTATTTGGCTGTGAGTAAATGTTTGCCCCACTGGGCTCATCTGGATGTGCCTACCTGGAAACTGCATCCTTCCTGTGCAACAGAGAGGATAATTCTGGCCAACAACAGGTCAGGCTTTTGCCAACCACTAACTGGTTGGTCTTGGACAATCATGACCTGAGGCAGGCATCTGATAGATGGAATCTGACAATCCAGAGGCATAGGTGTGAAAGGTAACTTCTGTCCCTTGTCTGTCTCAGGGACTTCTCTGAATTCCAGGGAGAACAAAAACCTCAGGTATCCTGTTTCTCTCTCTCTCTCTCTCTCTCTCTCTCTCTCTCTCTCTCTCTCTCTCTGTCTCTCTCTCTGTCTCTCTCTCTCTTTCTCTCCACTTAACTTTCTGTCTGTGTCTTTCACTCTTTTTCTGCTGTCCCTGTCTCTTCCCCACATGCTCATACACTAGCATATCTATGAGTCTATATAGACACA
>NW_027187359.1:10279660-10282494 GCF_028583685.1 Petaurus breviceps papuanus
CTCTCTCTCTCTCTCTCTCTCTCTCTCTCTCTCTCTCTCAATTTGTTGTTGCAAATAACTTTTAAGTTGCTAGTCCTGTTGGATCCTTCCTAGAGTAGAATTCTCATTATCTTCAACTCAGTTCTTTAGTATTGAAAGTAGATTTCCCCCCTCACTATTTGGCACCTTCAACATCAGCATTCTTTGCATCTGGGTGGCTCGGTGGATAAAGTACTGGGCTTGGAGTTATGAAGACCTCAGTTCAAATACAGCCTCAGACCCTGCAAGTCACTTAATCTCTGTCTACCTCAGTTTTCTCAATTGTAAAATAGGGATAATAATAACACCTATCTCACAGAATTGTTGTGAGATAAAATGAGGTACAATTTGTAAAGTGTTTAGCACAGTGCCCAGCACTGTTGTTATTCAGTTGTGTCCAACTCTTTGTGACCCCTTTTGGGGTTTTCTTGGTAGAGATAATGCAGTGGTTTGCCATTTCTTCTCCAGCTTATTTTTATAGATGAAGAACTGAGACAAACAAGGTTAAATGATTTACCCAGGATCACATAGCTAGTAAATGTCTGAGGTCAGATTTGAACTCATGAAATGAGCCTTTCTGATTCCAAGCAGTGATCTCTCCACTGCACCATCTAGCCACCCCTATTTGCCTGGTACATAGTAGGTACTATAGAAGTCTTATTCCCATTCTCCCTTTTTAGTTAAGACCCAGACCTCTCCCTTTACTACTCCTTTCCATTTCCCCCAACAATAATAAATATATCATTAGGAATTTAATTAATGTCTAATATGTTGTAAGCCCTTGGGGAGAGGGATAATACAGAGAATTATCAGATCCAGTCAGAGACAGTTCATCTTGGAGGCAGGGTGTAAAGTAGGAAGACTCATGGAATGAGTGTTGGGAAGTCTGGCGTGGGGTCTGGTCTCCTCTTTCCTGCTGACTTGCTTTGTGACCTTGAGCAAGTCACATCTCTACTTTGAATTTCAATTTCCTCATCTGAAAAATGAGGAGGTTGAACTAAGTAATCTACTAAGGTCCTTTCTGATTTCAACATTCCATAACTCTGGTTAATAAATAAATAATTACTTTTGGGGAGATTAGACACATTTCTAAATAAACAACTACCAATTTATGCAGCTAGGGGTAGCTAGGTGTTACAGTGGATAGGGTACCAGACCTGGAGTCAGCAATACTCATCTTCCTGAGTTCAAATGTGGCTTCAGACACTGACTAGCTGGATGATCCTGGGCAAGTCATTTAATCCTGTCTGCCTCAGTTTCCTTATCTGTAAAATGAGTTGGAGAAGGAAATGGCAAACCATTCCACTATCTTTGCCAAGAAAACCCCAAATGGGGTCCCAAAGAGTTAGACATGACTTAATCAATTGAATAACAACAACCAATGTACAAGGCAATGCATACTAAATATGAAGTGAGTGTTACAGAAAATGGACATGTCTCAAACTGAAACCATCCCATGCATCTTAAAACCGTTCTTCCTCCTGACTTCCCTGTTCCCTGACTAAAAAAAAAGATTTCAGCATAAGTGCATGTTGTACTTTGTCAAGGCTTTTTAATCCAACTATTGATATAAATGTGGTTTTAAATGTTTTTGTTTTTGACATGATTAATTATGTTGATTACTTTCCTAAAGTGGAACTACCCTGAGTCCTTAGTATCTCTTTAATTTGATTTAGTGAATGATTTATTGAATATATTGCTATGGTGGTTTATTATTTTTTGTCTCTAGTTCTCATTCTTTGTTTTATTGTTCTCCGTTTTAGGTGTGCTCTAGTGTTTCAGAGACCAGAGAGCTCAATGGGGGATGGGGTAGTGAGGAAGGCATTGGGAGAAGGGAGGATTTGACCTTACTTAGCCTTGGACAAAGGGTCTGTCTTTCAGATAGACACAAAATGCACCATAGTACATACTTTACAAATGATTGTCGAGTGAATGGTAAGGACATTCTAGGTGAAGAAAACATTGTACACAAAGGTATAGACATAGAAATAAGTGAAGAGTTTGGGAGATGGTGAGCCGACCAGACTGATGGGAGAGGAGTTTTTTTTATAGGGAAAAAGAATTGAGAGGGGAGTTCAGAAGGAAGAGTCTTTAAGAGAGACCAGTTACAGAAAAAGTATTGAGATGAAAGGGTGACTGAATGGCCATGCATAGACAAGACAGAGAGAAGAGTTAAGGATAACTCAGAGGGCCTGTTTTCAAGTGACAGAAAAATAGGGAACAGGGAAGTCAGGAGGAAGAATGGTTTTAAGATGCATGGGATGGTTTCAGTTTAAGACATGTCCAGTTTCAAGTGATGGCAGGGCATCCAAATGGAGGCATCCATCACTAAGTTGGAGACCAAGGGCTATAGCTCAGGGCTGGTGAGAGAGTTGTCCACATCCAGGTGACAGCCAGAGCTACTCTTATTCTTCCATCATAGCATTCTTTCCCATTCTTTATCCATCCTCAGCTTCTTCTTCATCCTCACTCTGACCTCCACTCTTTCTGCTCCTCAGGACTCTCCCAGGCCTTCACTCCTACTCCAGCTACCCGACCTCACTCCTCGGTGATCCAGCTGACCTCTATGCTGGCCTCTGTCTTGGAATCATTTCCCCGCATCCACCTACAGTTGCTCATATCTTGCCAAACCCTAACCCTGGATTACTCCCACCACCTGCCTCTTTTATTCTTCTTCTCAGATGCTGCTGAATGGAACTGCAGTAACGTGCCAACTGGGCCCTTCACTGTATCAAGATAATAATTTTATTCCTCTAATTAAGAGAGGAGTTCCCCATCATGACTATTTCAAGTCTTCTTTTCTCCTCTCCCCTCCC
>NW_027187359.1:10287494-10289311 GCF_028583685.1 Petaurus breviceps papuanus
CCTCCCCTCCCCTCCCGTCCCTTCCCTTATCTCACAAGCTCACAACAGTTTCTTACAACCCCTTCACACTGTCCCTGCATTGTTTTCTTCTTTACTCCAGTCTCCGATGAAAATACGGGCCTTCTCTTTGTGAAGTCTTTATGTATACTCTTAACGCCCCATATCCTATCTTTTCTAATAGATAGCTCATCCCCCTTCTCACTCTGACTCTTCATTCTCTCCCTATCTAATGGTTCCTTCCCTGCCATGTACAAATATGGCCATGTCTCCTTTATCCTCAAGAAACTCTTAACTAGATTTTACCTTATCCACTAATCCTGTATCTCTCCTTTCTTTCTTCACTAAACTAAAAAAGAAAGCTTTCTACACTCAGTACTCTCTCTTCCATTCTCTAACTCTCTTCTAATCCTGTAATCTGACTTTTGACCTCATCACTCAACTGAAGCTACACCCTCCAAAGTTATCCATGATCTATTAATGGCCAATCTAAGACCCTCTTCTGAGTCCTCAGATTTTTCTGTAGCATTTAGTTGACTTCTTATGTTGACTTCTCTCTCTTGGGAACTCTTTCCTCTGGGTTGGGATATTCCTCTCTCTTGACTTTCTTCCTTCCTGTCCAACCATTCTTTCTCAGCCTCTTTTGCTGACCATATCACTTTATTTATAATATATAATATTATATAATATATTATATATAAATATATTTATAATAAAGTGATATTTCCATATCACTTTATTTAACTGTAGGTCCCATCTAATGGCCCTGGTCCCATTTCTCTTTTCGCTATGCTTTCGCTCGCTTGGTAACCTCATCAGCTCCCGTGGATTCAAAGACCATCTCTAAGCATGTGATGCCCAAATATCCCTTTCTAGTCCTAGTCTCTCTCCTGACCTCTAGTGCAGCATCATCAACTTTCTGTTGGACATTTCAAGCTTGATTCCTGTAGGCATTTCAAGGTCAATATGTCTAAAACAGAACTCATCTTTTCCCACAAACTTTGAAGTAGTAGAAGGGAGTCTTAGCATCTTAGAATTCTCGACCCTCAGACCTCAGCTGGAAAGCCTCTCATCCAATCTTTCCCATATAGGAACTCCCCAGCGAGCGTTTGTCCAGCTTTTGCTTGGACACCTCCAGTGATGGAGAATTCATTATTTCCCTAGGTAGTACATCCCATCATGGGACAGCTCTGAACTCCCCTGGTACTATCAAGGGCAAGACTATCCATCCAGTCACCCAGGTTTGCAATCCTGGTGTCATCCTAGATTCCCCACTTTTAATTACTCCACATGTCAAACCAGATACCAGACCTTGCCATTTCTATCTCCACAACATCTCTCACATATATCTCCTCTCCCCTGCATTTCCTGACCATTTCCATACCATCTCTACTCAGGCCATCAGCTCTCCTTTGGGACCTTTGATTCTAACCCCAGAACCACCTTGAACTCTGATAGGCTAGCTTTAGCTTTATCCTGCCTAGATTGAAGCTTCCACCACACTCCAGGCCAATTCCACACCCTGATTTCTCTGTTCAGGCCATCATCTCTACCTCCTCTCCCCACTGCAACCTTGGATTCCATCCCCGGAACCAGCCTGAGATCTGATAGGCCAATTTTGACCTTGTCTTGTCTTCATCCAGGCATCCATCATACTTTCATGCCGTTTGTATCCCCAGCACTTAGCAGAGTGCCCTGGCCCATAGTAAGTGCTTTATCTATCTATCTATCTATCTATCTATCTATCTATCTATCTATCTATCTATCTATCTATCTGTCTGTCTGTCTGTCTGTCTGTCTGTCTGTCTGTCTGTCTGTCT
>NW_027187359.1:10289321-10458171 GCF_028583685.1 Petaurus breviceps papuanus
TCTGTCTGTCTGTCTGTCTGTCTGTCTGTCTGTCTGTCTGTCTGTCTGTCTGTCTGTCTTTGAGTGTCTTAGGTGAAACTAGCAGATGCTGAAAATAAACCTGCTTGCTGTCATATCTTCACCATATCTGGACCCTTCCTTTTAACCAGTGGTATCTGATCAACTTCAGAGACTTCTCATAATCCTGGTCATAATAGGCACAGAGGGATTAACACAGCTTGCCCAAGGTCACAGAGTTTGGTTGGATTCAATTTAACAAGTATAGATTAATAACCTGCTATGTGCAAAGCACTATGCCATATGCTAAGAATAAAAATAAAAGGACAAAAATGGAAAATGGTTCCTTTCCTAAATGGGTTTATAACATGCAGTCTTTGACATGTCAGTCTTTACTTATTGATACTCTCTAGTTCTTTGGGAAACCACTTTCTCCTGGTTCACTTCCTACCTATCTGATGACTCTTTTCCCACCTCCTTTGCTGCATCTTCATTCAAGTCATGCCTACCAACATGGGTGTCTCCAAAGATTCTCTCCTGGGCTCCCTTCTTTTCTCCCTCTATACTGTTTTGTTTAGTGATTTCATTAGTTCCCCTAGATCCATTTCTCATCTCACTACAGATGATTCTTAAAATTATTTATCCAGTCCTAACCTCTCTCCTAGCCTACAGTCTCACATCACCAGCTGCCTACCGGACATCTTGAACTGGTTTTCCCATAGACATACTAAACTCATTACGTACAAAACTGAAATAACATCCTTTGCTTCCATACTCTCTCCTCTTCTAAATTCTCCTCTACTTCTACGATCCTTCCAGTCTCCCAGGCTCACAACCTAGGTGTCATTCTCAGCTCCTCAGTGTCTCACCGTCCCATTCAATTTGTTGCCAAGATCTATCAATTTTATCTTCATGGCATCTCTTGTATGCTCCCGCTTCTCTCCTGCGATGCTGCTGCCATCTTGCTGCAAGCCCTCATCTCCTCTGCTAGGTCTGTTGCAGCAGTCTGCTGGTAGATCCACCTGCCACAAGTCTCTCCCCACTTCAGTGCATCCTCTACTCAGCTCCCAAAGTGTGATGTTCCTAAAGCACAGGTCTGTTCTGTCCACGTCACCCACCTGTTCAATAAACTCTGGTAGCTCCCTATTGCCTCCAGGATCACATACAAAATCCTCTGTTTGGCTTTCAAAGCCCTTCAAGATCTGGCCCTCTCCTACCTTCCCAGTCTTCTTATACCTTACACTGTTCCACCTACCCTGTGATTCAGGGATATTGTCCTCTTGCTATTCCTGTCTCCCAAATTGGGGCAACTGACTGTCACCCAGGCCTGGAATTCTTTCCTTCCTTGTCTCTGCCTCTTGGCTCCCTAGCTTTCTTCTTAGCTAATATCTGACCTACTCCCAGTCCTCTGTAATGCTAGTGGCTTTCCTCTGTGATTATTTCCTAATCATCCTGTCTATATTTTGTTTGTACGTTGTTTGCATGTTGTCTTCTCCATTAGACTTCCTTGAGTGTCAGGACTGTTTTTTGTCTTTCTCTGAAGCCTCAATGCTTGGTACGGTGTCAGACACCCAGTAGGCACTTAATAAATGCTTTTGTTTTGATAACAGATTGGTGGACATACCAAGTGAAGAAGTAATTAGATTCAATATGAATCGAGGGGGCAAAGCTTTAACGATTGGGGGTACAAGGGAATCAGGAAAATATTTTTTTTGAAAGGGGGAGGCAATGCAATTGGGGCTAAATGACTTGCCCAAGGTCTCACAGCTAGTAAGTATTAAGTGTCTGAGGCCGAATTTGAACTCAGGTCCTCCTGACTCCAGGGTCAGTGCTCTATTCACTGAGCCACAGGAATCTTCTAGAGGCTTAAACTTGAGGAAGGAGAAAGATTCAAATTTGAGGAGACAGCATCTTCCAAGCATGGGGACAGAGAAATGAGGGATGAAATATCAAGTTTGTAGAACAGCAAGAAGGTAAATATACCTGGAACATTGAGTGGATGAAAGGAAATAATGTGAAATGAGCATTAAGTGGAAGGTGGACTCCAATAGCACAGAGATATTGTAATTAGGACCTAGGTAAGCCAGACTATCTCCCAGTTTGTATCTTACCCTCAATGATTCCTTTCAACTTTCCAGGTGACCAAGTATGACATGATTCCTCTTGCTATCCCAGGTTTCTTGATTGTACCAATACGTGCATATAGGTTGGGGCTGGTGCATGGAGTCCAAGGGTGGGGCAGTGGTCAGCTTGACCTTTTGGCATGGTGGAGCTGACTTGGTTTGGCTGACCAGTGGTCAACATATAAGGTGGGAAGCAACAATGGGAGACAAGTCATGACTCAGGTCACTTTTGGTCTTCTTTTCCCCACAGTGCTCGTGACTTCAGTCTACTCCCAGAAACCTCAGGGTGTGGAACGACACGTCCTCCCAGTTCTCTGGTACTTCTTAAACAACATGGTTGGGAACGGGGTCCTGCCGGGACATAGTGGCAACGTTCGCACTGTGGTGTGTCAGCTGACCAAGAGCCTCTATGAGCAAATGGGGACCCGACTGCAGGACTGTGCTGCTGGACAGCCAAAGCAAGTTAGCAAGATGCTCCAGGAAATCTTGGACTCGAACTTTCATGAGGCGGAGTAGGGACAGGGGTTGGGGGCCGGGGGAGGAGCAAATGGGGTGCTGCCCCCCACTTTGAGACCATTGGCAGCTCAAGAACTTTCAGCTGGATAAAACATGGATCTGAGATGGGCAATTAATTTTTTAACTCTTTTTTTTTTGGATGGAAGAATCTACGGGTAGAATAGACCTATAGAGTTTCAGATGTATATAGTTTATTTTGAGGTAGAATTAAAAAAAACACCTATTTTTCTAAGGTTTTCTTTTCTCTCACTCTTTTATCCCCAGAGAAGTTTACACAGGTATTTTTGTAAAACAAACAAAAAACCAAAAATAAACAAACCAAAAACAAAAGCACAAACACAATCAAAAAAAATCATAAACAATAAATTCTAAGTTATTCTGTGATGGTGGTAAAAACGGAAGAGAAGGCAGGACATTATTTATATATATATGTGGTAGTCTATATGTGAACACCTGCTCATTTGCAGATATAGCAAACCCATCTGTGAATGCTCAGATCAGTTATACTCAAATGGGCAGAGCTGTTTAGAGATGTCTAAGGCCATCAGGGACTGTTAGGTCTAATTTGAGATAAGCTGAATAAATAGATGGGGCCAAGAGGGATTAATTCTTTTGCCCTTTGTAGTCATCTAAGGAAAATCCTTAAAGTCTGAAGAATCTTGTTTTGGGCTCATTGTTTTGTGGGGTTTTTTAAAATCATAAATTATCATTAACTTGATATTTGCATTACTGTAGACCAATTTCAGAGTGTATCTGATGGCTTAAGGTCTTTTTTGGGGGGTAGATTTTAAGTAGCCCTAAATGATATCCCACATTTGGTCAGAGTTTTACTGGTGATTCTCTTACATGAGTGTATAGGTTTTTATTTTGTGGAGCATAGCATGGGATTGGGAAGGAATAAAGGAGGAAAGATGGGTCTCAGATGCAAAGAACTAGTACTTGTTGATTTTTGAGGGAATGAGAGAATTAGAGCCCTAATCTCAGGATTAGGACATCTAGGAACTGGATGGATCAGTAGTAATTTGACAGAATTGGGCCAAGGGAAAACTTAACCTGGGGCTATTGTACTGACATACTGATTTCCAGAACCTGGAAATCAAAAGGTCTCTGTGCCAATCCATAAATCAGTCCAAAGAAGTTGGCACCTCTGGAAATTGGGTATCAGGGTACTCAATTCCACACTTCAAGCTCAGGGCCTTTTCCCAGTCTCTATGGCCTCAGGGTTTGAGACAGGTTCAAGAAATCCCTACATGAATAAACCAGCTCTAGACTGGGGACAGTTTCTGGTTGGTTCCTAAGCTTCTCCAAGAGGCTTAGGGAGAATTTGGGCTCGGGGTTAGACCTGCCCAGCTAGAATTGCTTAGCTGTAGCCCTCCAGAAACTGCACCTTCCCACTCCCTGTAAATCTTCAGGTTTTATCCAGGGCTGGATAGGGATTCCCCCCAGCCCCGAGGTGAATGTCTGTGATCATATCAGGATGTTTCAAAGCTTATTTATTTTGGGCAGGCACCTATGTGTGTCCCCAGAGAGAATTGGGTCCTCTGGGTAGTTGCCTTCCAGCTAAGAGCAGGGTAGCAGGGCACTTGCAGCTGTCCTGTCCAGCTCCAGCTGAGTGAGGTCAGAGTGCCAGTGGAGTGGGGTAGGTGGAGTAAGAAGCCTGATAGAGCCCCCGAAGGCACCAAGAGCTGACTCTGTTCTTACCTCTCATCTGACTGATTGATTGTTTGATTAGCTGGGTCATGCTTAATTATATTCCAAACTAACTTCCAGGCTTTCTTCACTTGAGTGGGACATAGCAGACAGAGTGCTGGACTTGGAGCTAGGAAGACCTGGGCTCGAGTCTTATTTCTGACTCTTATTAACTGTGCAGGTTTCCACCTCTCAACTCAAGGCAGGTTTCCAAGACTCTAAGTTACTATTGTGACATGCATCAGTGACTGATAGAATCATAGTCCTTGACTCAAGGCCCTGCATTCTACCCACAAAGCCACCTAGCTGTCTCCATAAACTTTGTCTTTTTCCTCCTCTTCCCACTCCAACACTCATAAGGGTGGATCTAGAACTGGGAAGAAGGTGGAACCAACATTTCCTCTAGAACCTTGCAGCTTATCAAGAATCCAGAATCTAGTGGAGGTTTTTCTAGAGTATTTAGGAATATACAACTTCCAGGGCACATGTCTGGACTCAGTGACAGAATTATATGCTTTCCTACTTTACCTTTATCTCCAACTTCCAAGCCTCTCATCTTGAATACTTAGGTCCTGCTCCAGTGATTAGGGATTTAAAAAAAATTCATTTGAGAGGTCAAGAATACTCACTTGTTGGTGGCTAGGTGGTGCAGTGAATAGAGCACCGGCCCTGGAGTCAGGAGGACCTGGGTTTGGATCCACCTCAGATACTTAACACAAAAAGTAGCTGTGTGACCTTGGGCAAATCACTTAACCCCAATTGCCCTTCAAAAAAAAAAAGAATACTCGTGTACTGAAAAAAAATTAATTCCAAACTCTTAGGTCCTATCTGGTACTTTAACCCACGAACATGGCCTCAAAGACAGATGTCACATAGTAGTACTTCTAGTATGCCTTGGGAGCTTTCCATCTCAAGCCATTCCCACATTATCCCTTTGAAGGCAACAGAGCGGCATGATCTTGGGCCATTTCTCTGGTAATTTCTTGGAGAGTTAGAGGGCAGGCACAGCATGAGGTTTAACTTAGTACCATTGGTTATAAGAGTACCTATCGTTCTTTAGATATAGAAATGAAGGCTGTTATGAATAGGATATACACTCAAGTAGCTTTTATTTTTTTGTTAGTAGTAGGGGTGATTTCAAATAGCCACCCACACTCTCTTGCCTAATCATTCTTGTTGCCAATAGATACGCCTACAAGATGATTGATGGGGATTGAAGATACAGTCTGACTATAGAACAAAGACTTTCTCTGTATAGGAAACACAATACATGGGTTGAACCCACAGCCTTAGTTTCATTAATACCTACCCTACTAGAGTCAACTATTGACCACAGACCAACATAACCAAATAGGGCTTCATGTCCCTTTCCAAGGCCCCTGAATGTTTCTAAAGACATACCTATCCTCCTCTCCACTCCCTTCACTTCCCAGCTTCTTAGGCATAGAAAGATGGTAATGCAATGCCACTTCTTCTGACCACAAAAGCTGCTACCCTCCTTGGGTCCTGCCAGGTGCTAACCTGCGTCACTGCTTTTGTTTAAACAATGAACATGGAGTCAAAGGAGACAGTGCAGTACAATGGGAATACCATTATCTCTGGAGGCAAAGGACCTTGGTTCAAATCCTGCTTCAGATACTACCAGCTGCATGACCTTGGACAAGTCACTTAACCTAAATGGGCCAGTTTCTTCATCTGTAAAATAAGAAGGGTTAGACTAGGTGGCTTCCAAGGAGCCTACCAGCTCTACACCTATAACCCTGTTATCCTAAGTTCTCTGTTTCTGCAGTTCTGTTTACTGTCACAGTCTGGTCTGCTGCTGCTGCTGGGAGTGGATTGGGGGTGCTAGAAGTCCAAGGCCTGGCCAGCTAGTCTGACCAAATGGGTAAAGAGGGGAACATAGATAAAGAAAGAGCAGGAAGAGGAATGGTTATCAAGTCCAAACCCTGGTCTTTTACTGTCAATCCATGTACTCTAACTGATGCCAAGGCATTCATGTCCAACTTTCCATGATGGGATTTTCTTGGCAAGACTATTGGAGTGGTTTGCCATTTCCTTCTTCAGCAGATTAAGGCAAACAGGGTGAAGTGAGTTGCCCAGGGTCACACAGCTAGGAAGTGTCCTAGGTCAGAGCTGAATCCAGATCTTCCTGACTCCAGGCCCTGTGCTCAGTCCACTGAACCGCCCAGCTCCCTCCATGTACTATAAAGAGATGCCTGCATGTGAAGCGATAAGAAAAGATTAAATCAGGCGCATCATCGAATAGCCCGGCAGGGTCCAGCAAACACGGAAAATTCAGTGGGGTCAGAACAGAGTCTGTCAGGTGTGCCTGGAGCAGACTGACATTGTGTCTGCTCCAGAGTTGATAAAAACTGTTGGCTTTTCAAGCCTGTCTTGCTCACACAGGACTGACAAACCTCTGCTGGTGCTCACACCTCTTGGGCCATGTCTTCAACAGCAAAGAGCTGGGATAAAAGAGCTTTTGTGGGTCCCACTGTCCTTAGCATGTGACAGATCTGCAAATGTTTGTTGCCCAATGGACTTTGGGGTATCTGGTACACCCGGGTGCTGTTTTCTTCTGTATAGACCTTCAGAGAATAAAGCGTCTACCAACATTATGTGGATTCTCTCTAGTGTTTTGGTGTCTTCCCACAAAGCGGTTTTATTTGGACAGTCATTTTCTGGTGGTTCTTCAGGACCTTTTACCCCAGAATCTGTGATGGGATAGCTCTCCTCTCCTTCCCTTGTCTTTTTACCCCCTCATCTTCCCACTGCTCCAACACATTTCTCAGTATGGCTTTGGGATAACACTCTTGTCAATAGGTTTTCTTGCATATTTTTCTGCCCCTTTGAGGAATAATACAGAACATTTTCCCCATATAATTCTTCTCCTTCCTCCTCCTCTGAGCCTCAGTTTCCTTAACCATAAAAGGGGGATAATGACTCCTGCACTATTGAACTCACAAAGCTGCTGCAAGGAAAGTATTTTGCAACTCTTGATTCATGGTATAAATGGGTGTTATGATTATTTTTTGGAACTAGCAAGCACGGCTCTAAGCAGGGGGTTAATGGGCTCTTTAAGGCTGGCAGACTCCTCAAGGCTACCCTTTCAAAGAGGCAGAGTAAGAGAAAAAAAGTAGAATAATTCTTTGCTTATGGCATTTCCTTCACTATAACCCATTCTTCCATTTGGAAAAGAAAGAGAAATTATATGAACAAATATAGACTCCTAGTAAAGGTAAGGGAAGACAGGCTTAAAGAAACCAGAATCACCCACACAGACCCTGAGTGCACAACAGTTACTTGCCATACTTTGCAGCTGAGTCTTGGCTCTATCAAGAATTCAGGATGATCAGGACTGCCTCACTGCCACCCCCACTAATAGACCCTGTGAATTCTGACCACCATGCTTGTTGGACACTTGGTCCATAGTTCCTGTTGAGTTTTACCATGATTTTCCCATTGGCCTGTTTTCCCCTTTTGCCTCTCCCTGATAAGCATCATCCCTCTCCTCTGTTTAAGGGTAGACTCTGTTGAGATGTTGGCAATTAAAAACATTTTTTTTTTGTTACTTTGCCTTTTGGATCTGATGCCTCAGTTTCGTTATCTTTTGAGCACTCAACCTGACCTCAAGCTAATGGGTTGATAAACCCAAGGCCCATTGGCATTTTTGAAACTAGCTCCAGCTGTCCCTGATGCTTCTCTCCCTGGCCTTCATTAATGGATTTCATGAATCTTTCTCATCCTAGGCTTGACTGCCCTCTGCCAGTCTCTATGGCAACTGTGGGCCAGTTTGGGCTTTCCTGCAACTGACCTGAACTTTGTGGGGAAATCTAAAAATGTAGGCTTCCTATTGAATTCTGAGTTACCCTAGCGCTCAGAGAGTTCTTCAGAAAACTCTAGTATGTCCTTGGTTTGATATGGTCCCACCTTCAGGGACCAGATGAAGCCTCCAACTGGCTGCTAAAAAAGCTCTGTGGTTAGAGGCAGTGGGCAATCTAACCGGCAAAAAGACTCAGGTGAACTGACTTTCAGCCAGCCTTTAGGGTGGCCAAAAGCTTCTGGTGGTTTACTGACATGGAGCCATCTGTAACAGATTGAGTTCTTGCATTATTGGGCAACAACATGAACACAGAAAGATAAATATAAAGACATAAAGAATAAACAGTAATTTTCATGGTAGGACATTAGCAACTGGGGGATCAGTTCAGGCTTCTCGTAGAAGCTGGTACTTGAGCTGAAATTTGAGAAATGCTAGGGATTCCTTACGGTGGGGTGAATTCTAAGCAATGGTAGTAACCCAGGCAAAGGCCAGGAAGGAAAGTAGAGGAAGCATGTTATATACAGGAAACGCCAAACAGGCCAGTTTGGCCATAACAGAGAGTGTGTGGAGGAGATCAGTGTGGAATAAGAGGAGGGAGGGGTCTAAGAAAGTGAGGAATATTGGATTAACCCAGGTTCAAATCCAGTTCAGACACTTGGTCTCTGTGGGACTCTGGGCAATTGATTTAGCTTGAACTAAACTTGGGTTTCCGTTTCCTCATCTGTATAATGACTGGATAGTGTCTGCAGACCCCTCACTTCTAAATCTCTGATCTCAGTAAGCCTGGAAAGGTAGGCTAGGAAGGTCTTTAAATGCCAAATAGGGGAGTTTATATTTTATCCTAAAGGCAATTGGGAACCACTCTAGCTTCTTGAGTAAAGGAGTGACGTGGTCAGATGTGCTTAAGGAATATCCTCTTGGTCTCTGTGTGGAAGAGAGACTGGAAGAGAGAGACCAATTAGGAGGCTGTTGTAATATTCTAGGCAAGTATTGGTTTTTCATAGGTAAGAAACTACATGCCATTTAAAGTTTAGTCTTACCATTTTTTTTAGTTCCTACAGGTTAATAATAACAGCTAACATTTATAGGGGGCTTTCTATCTGCCAGGCATTGTGCTAAGCACTTTACAATTACTATATCATTTGACCTTGGGAGATTGGTGTCATTATTATCCCCATTTTATAGATGAGAAAACTGAGGCAACCAGATTAAGTCACTTGCCCAGGGTCACACAGCTAGTAAGTGTCTGAGGTCAGATTTGAGCTTAGTTCTTCCTGACTCAAGGCCCAG
Organism: Petaurus breviceps papuanus; assembly: GCF_028583685.1. Classification (NCBI taxonomy): domain Eukaryota; kingdom Metazoa; phylum Chordata; class Mammalia; order Diprotodontia; family Petauridae; genus Petaurus; species Petaurus breviceps. Next base: position 10,298,760 of record NW_027187359.1, read on the forward strand.
CACTCTATCTGTTCTTTCATCAATTGCCTAGCCTAGCTGTTCCTGCTAAATCTACTTTTTTGAAAAAAGTTACTTGGCCTTGGAGTCAGGAGGACCTAGTTCAAATCTGAACTCAGACACTAGCTGTGTGACCCTGAACAAATCACTTAATCCCAATTACCTCTCCCCCCAAAATGTTGCCCTTCTATAATAACCTTCTTGGGGGATGCCATTTGACACTAGGTTCACCTTGAGAATTTTGAGGGTCAGGAAATTATCCAGTGTCAAAAATCATGAATTACTAGACAAATAGCTTTTAAAATCACAAAGGGCTTGTGGTTTCTTCTCAACTTTCTCCCTACCTCTCCAAAAACCCAAATGATAAATAATTTTCATGGTGGTGGTCTTTATTCCCAAGTCCCCATTTCCTTTATGTCATTTCCCCTAGTTTCTATTGCTTCGGGACCCTTTCAATATAAAGCACGTTCTCTCTTGGGAAGGAGGCTATCCCTATTCTGGCTGTTTCTCCCCAGAAGTCCCATCTCTCCTTGTAGTATAAGAGACAACTGACATGGAGAGATCATCCCCTGGGAAAGTAGCAGCAGTAGTGGGGAATTTTGAGAATGGAATATTTCTTGGTATTGCAGGTGGTCTAAAGGGAAGGATGGGAGGGGAGCAGATTGCTTGATCCACATTTATTTGTCTTCCTGGGATGTTTTGTTTTTCCACCTAGGAACAATACAAGACAGAATGGATTAAAGTGAATTGTAATGAGACAGTTCAGTAAGCACAATTCTGGCCTCTGTGTGACTTTGGCCTCATTGCTTAACCTCTTGGATTTCAGTTTCCTCATCTGTAAAATGAGGGGTTTGGACTAGATGACCTTTGTGGTCCTCTCCAGCTTCATTACGCAGGCATACTGTGGAGTCTTCTTAAGAGATAAAGATAAAAGGGGAAAAATGCAAAAAACAAATAACTTTTCTTCTTCCTTCTTTCCCCTTCCTTTTCCTTTTTGCTCCTTTTCCTTTTCTTCTTTCTCTCCCTTTTTCTGTTTCTGTTTCTCTTTCTAGCTCTCTGTCTCTGCCTTGCTCTCCTCTTTCTTCTGCCTTCCTAGGGCCCCCCACAGGCATCACTTATCCCCTCCTGGTGCCATCAGTCAAGCGTGAAGAGATCCTGACTCCTATTGGCTGCCAGATTGTCTCTATATCTCCCTTCTCACTCTGCTTCTCTGTTCCCAGGACTGGTTAGAAGGACCTAGGGAAATTCCACCTAGTTACAGTGTGGACCCTGTGAGTGCAATCAACTCAGCAATGTCAGGAGTTCTGCTATAAAACTGACTTAAAGTGTCGAGGGAATTAAGGACAGCCTCCCCTGTGTGGGGTATGGACCTTTAATTACATTTCATAAAAATGTCCAGATGGATTAATGGCACTTTGTATAAACTTCAGGCAGGTGCCATGAGTAAATGATACCGCAGTATAACAAGGTCTGCTTAATACAGGCACAGACCACAGGCACGGACCACAGTCTTTAGCATGGGACCACTTGAAAAAGTGTCTTTTCTCCACCATCGTGGGAACTTGAGGGGGAGTCAGCAGGCAATGGCAGCCATCAATCCATGCCCATTTCAATGCATATATTATGGGCTGCATTCACTGTGGTTACATGCAAAGGACCATTTTATTTCATAGCAATAATAAATTTTCTTAACTCCTTTGTCAGCCACCCTGCGGGATTTTAGGAGACAGGTCTTGTCAAACATGGGCACTTCAGAATGAAAGAAGGTTAACTTTGTTCCACCTGCCCTTTGTTGAATACCAACATAAAGTTATTGGAGACATGGAACTAAAAGGTAATGGGAGGAAAGAAATAAGACCTCCAGTTATGCTAAAGAACCACTCACCTCCAGACCTGCATTAGGGGCAGAGGAAGGTTGTATTTCATCTTAAAAGTCACACCCAAGCAAAATGCCACTGATATTCTGCCACTATATTCTATTTGTCTCTTACTCCAAGGATTCTTTTGAACTGTTTTAAATATTTTTCAAATGAGATAATATATGTAAAGCTCTTTGTAAATCTTAAGGCACCATGGGATTATAGTTTTAAAGCTGGAAGGAACCTTGAGGTTATCTAGTCCAATCCCTTCTGTTTATAGATGAAGATTAAGGACCAAAGGCTAAAGGACTCCCCCAAGGTCACCAAAGGTAGTAAGTAAATGCTTGAATTCAGATCCAGCTTCTCTGACTCCAAATCCATCATTCTTTCCATTGGACCACATACTTTCTATAGAAACAATCTCTTATCATCATCATCACCATTATTCAATTGTCCTAGGAAAAAAATAGCTATCTTTTTATTATTCTTTTATGTTTAATATTTCGCAGACATGGGTAGATTAAAATGCCCACATTTATTGTAATTGGAAAAAAGTTTTGGGTTGTAAATATCTTCTACAGTCACTCTGAAAGCAGTTAGGGTAGTAGGAATTTTATATATTGCATTCTGTTCCCATGTCATTTTGATTTATTTTACTAGGGTCACTATATTTTGAAAGCTCTTAATTTTATGTAGCTCAGAAATGAAAAATATTTGATATGGACTTTGAGATTTCATTGGTTTAGTTCTTTCCTCCACCTTTGCAGATCAAAATGCCCTCCAAGCCTTAGGGAATAGTATCCTTGAATTACTGTGGTAAGATGACAAAAAAAGATAAATGACAAATGTTGGCAAAGCTGTGGAAAAACAGGCATGTTAGTCCCCTGTTCAACTATGAATTGCTCTAGTCATTCTAGAAAGCAATTTAGAACTGCCTCAAAGTCACCAAATTGTGTATATCCTTTAATCCAGTGAAATCTCCTTTAGGTCTATATCCCAAAAAGATCAAAAAAGAGGAAAAGAACCCCACACATGTGAAAATATTTATAGTAATTGGTTTTATAGTGTAGCAGCCAGCACCCCAAGTGTCCTCAGGGTTTGCTGCCACCACAGGTTCTTGGATCTGCTTTGATAAAGGAAAGCAACTCAAAATGGGTTAACAAGCTTACTTTAATCAGTCAGACATATATCCTTTACCTCGTTCAGGAGAAAAAGGTCAGCACCCCGAACTTCAAAGTATACAGGCAGAATTATCAAGACAGAAACAGATCAAGTAGACAGATTTCCAAACTGTCCAACCATTACATCCATACCCAGTCAACATCTGGGTTTTTCAAAGCCAGGGGGCTCTGGACAACGGCTTCCCAGAATCCAGATCAAATCACAGAACACTTCTCAAAGTGAGCCCCCAATACAAAGCTACACATCAGGGCTTATATAGCCTTCTCCTGGCTCAGAGAATGTAACAACCTTTTGGACCCACTGGCCAATCAAAAAGTATCTACTGAAAAACAAGCCTCCCACCCCAGGCTCCAGGTGCACTTTAGCCTAGGGGCAGGGAAGATCTTTAAAATTTACATTCTCATTACATATAGTGGCAAAGAATTGGAAACTAAGGGGATATCCATCAACTAGGGAATAGCTGAAAAATTGTGGTATTTGTAATGAAACATTGCTGTGAAATAAGAAATGATGAAAGGGATGATTTTGGAGAAATATGGAAAGACTTGTGTTAATTGATGCACAGTGAAGTGAGCAGAACCAGGAAAACAATTTACACAATAACCATCACATTGTAAAGACAGCTTTGATATACTCCATAACTCCTACCAGTACATGAACCAAAACATGATTCCAGAAAATCAGTGAAGAAACATGCTATCCACCTCCTGAAAGAGAGGGTATGATGGTCCTGATGCAAAATGAGACATACATTTTTGGATGTGGACAATGTGGGAATCTGTTCTGCTCGATTAAGTACATTTCAAGTATTTCCTTTCTTTTTTCTTTTAAATTGGGAAGGGAGGATATAAAGGAGTGAAAAAGATGCTTGTTAATAGAAAGATTTTTTTTTTAAGTGCTAGGACCAAAATAAAATCATTAGCTAGTGGCTGCCCTTCCGGTGGTGAGTCTTCCTGCATTTAGTGAGGCTGGTCCTTGTGTGACAGATATTCAGCCTGTGGCTGGGACATGATCGGAATCTTTTCCAGCTCTGTGAAACCTGTCAACATGTGGACTCTGCTAGCATAGCCTTGCATGACCTCCATATGCCAATAAAACTTCAGAGGAGGACTTTAGAGGAGAGTCTGACTATGAAGGTATTTTCTTTCTGAATTATCAGCTTATTGTTAACAGTAAAGTCACTGGAGCAGGAATGGCTGTGCTTTACATCTGCCCAGTGTCAGACCTAGTTCAGTCCAGTATTAGCCCTCAATAAAAAAATAAATCATGTGGGTCAGCAAATACTTCCTTCTTTTATTTTTCCTCGAGTAGGCCATAGGGAAAATAGTGACTATGACAAAACTTGTCTCCTTGTGGTTCTTCCCAGACCTTGGCTTTGACCAGGCATTTCTTATAGGATCATGAAGCTGGAAGAGAGCTTAGGGGTCATCGAGTCATATTCCTTAAGCGGCCTTGGCTGCTTTACTTCCTTTTTCCCTACTCCTATATGAATGTGATATAACTGAAGAAAAAACAAAACATTACATTGTGGTAGTTAGGTGATACAGTAGATAGAGTGTTGGGCCTGGAATGGGAAGAGCAGAGTTCAAATCCATCCTCAGACACTTACTAAGTGTGTGACCTTGGGCAAGTAACTTAACCTTTGTTTGCCTCTGCTTTCTCATATGTAAAATGGAGATACAACAGCACCTACCTCTCAGAGTTGTTGTGAAGATCAAATGATTATTTCATTTGTAAGGTGAGTTGGTATGTAATACCTGGCACATAGTAAAGTCTTTTGTTTTGTTTGTTGTTCAGTCATGTCTGACTCTTCGTAATCCTATTTGGAATTTTCTTGGCAAAGACAGTGGAGTAGTTTTGCCATTTCCTTCTCTAGCTCATTTTACAGAAGAGGGAGCTAAGGCAAACAGGATTAAGTGACTTGTCCAGGGTCACCCAGCTAATAAGTGTCTGAGGCTGAATTTAAACTCAGGTCCTCCTGATTTCAGGGCTGGTGCTCTATCCACTGGTGCCACCCAGCTGTCTCCCTAGTTTGAACTTTTAAAGTCACTAAAGCACATAGTATAGGAGCATAGATTTTGGACTGAAAAGGACCTTTGGGCTAAACTAGACCAACACATTTGTTTTTACAGATGAGGAAACTGAGGCCCAGAGGGGGTAAAAGCCTTGGCCTAGGACACAAAGTAGAAATCCTTGATTCCAAATCCAGCACCTTCCCCCAATTCCATCCAACTCTACCAACCTTTATTAAGTGCTGAATTTGCCCAAGGCACCATTATTGGGCATTGGAGATACAAATGTGAAAAATGACAGTTTTTGCCTTTAAGAAGTTTACAATCTAACGAAGCACTACAAATAATTATAATACAAGAGATAAGGTGTGCTAGGAATCACAGGGGTAAAGTGTGCTAAGAAAAATGGAGTGGTGAGAGATCGTGTCCAGCAAGGGCAATCTGGGAATACTTCCTAGAGGAGGTGGCACCTGAACCAACCTTTGAAGAAAGAAGATTTTTAATAGGCAGAGAGGAGAGACTAGTTAGTGTTAGGCAGTGCAGCAGCACAGAGACCGGAGAACAGCTGATAGTCTAAACCAAAGTCTCTCCCTCACGACAAACCAGATTACAGTCTGGTCTAAATCTGCCTCTTGATGTTCAGGCTGACTTCAAAGGGCCCAGTATTTGTCAGTTGTTAGAACCTTGTACATCAGCATCCCTTTGTGTGAATAGAGGACAGAATCCATTGATCCAGGACTCAGAGAATTCAAATTTAAATCCAATTCTCAAACCAGAAATAAATTTAAAAGTGAATTCTTTCTTTAAAGCATGCAGACCGTCCTGGCACCTATTTTTTTTTTGGAGGGCAGTTGGGGTTAAATGACTTGTCCAAGGTCACACAGCTAGTTTTTGTGTTAAAGTGTCTGAGGCTGGATTTGAACTCAGGTCCTCCTGACTCCAGGGCTGGTACTCTATTCACTGCACCACCTAGCTGTCCAACCTATGAATCTTTTAATGCTGCCTCTAAACATCCCCTCTCTCTTCCATAGTGCTGTCCTGAGCCAGGGGAAAAGGGGAAGGGAAGAGAGACAGACAAATCAAGGGAACAATGGGAGGAAGAAGGGTGTTGGCTCTATCTATATGGACCAAGCCTATCATCTTTATCTTTGTTTTGGGTGTCTGGTAGGGTCCGTCTCACCAGCAATTTGTTTCTTTTTAAAAACATGCCACGTGATGTTTGGATATACCTCTTGGGAGCTGCTTCAGAGAGACTAGACATCATATTTATCATTTATGTCGGGTCGTCTCTTTGAAAAATTACTTAGATGTCTGTTCCCTGTCCCAACATATTTTTCCTCAGTGGTTAGACATTCACAGAATATTAAATTTGAAAGGGACCTCAAAGATCTTTTAATGCCTCATTTTACATAAAAATAAATGAGATAAAAATAAAAAATAATGATAAAGATAAAAATTAAAAAAAAAAAACTAAGGCCCAGGTAGGTAAAGCAATATGATCAACAACACACATCCATTCAGTGGGTAGAGAACCGGGCCCATGCTTTTTCTTCTGGACTTACTTCTTCTACCCTACTTTTTCCTCGCCTTCTTTGTCTCCTTCTAACCTTTTTTTTTATTCTTCCTTCTCTTCTATTTCCTGAGAGAGTGGGCCTTATCCTTTCCACATTCCTTTCTCTTCAGCTCCTTTCTCCCTTCTACTCCATCATTTCCTCCTTTTCATTCATTCATTCATTTGACAAGCTTTTATGGAAAATCTTTCCTCTTTCCCTCCCTATCCCCACCTTTGCTCTCCTGATTTCCATGTCTTCATCTGTCTATAATACAGCCTCTCACTATGTTCTGCAAACCTCAAGGGGAGGTGTGCATGGGTGGGGTGTTTAGGAACATAGAGCAGATAGGGTGTGGGAAGGGAGGGGTAGCCATGGGAAGGGGCCATGGGAGAGGGAGTCCTTGTTCTGGCCCCTTACTGAACTGCTTGGCCTTTGACTAGCTATTTGAGGGGCAGCAGAAGCTCCCTACCCCACCCCCATGACCCCTTTCCCATGTCTGCTCCTCCTTTCCCGTGGCCTTTCTCCATTGCCCTGCTGAGTGGAGCTTGGCGATGTCGCTTCACACTGTTGATACTCTACAAACCCTGTGCTTTCTTCTCTGAATGCAGGCCCTTGTGCTGTCCTGGTAAAAGCCAGGGTCCCCACTGAGCACCCCAGGGGACTTGCCTGCCATGGTCAGTGCCCCATGCCTCCTTCCAGGAAGCTGTTGTTTGTCCCGCTGTTCCTGGACTGTCTGACCCAACCCACTGAAATGTACTTCTCATGTCAGGACACATACTCTTTAACGCATCCAAAACGATAATAGCTAATCTGATATAAAAAAAAAAGTCTGTTTTGATGGTGTTAGTGGGGTGGGGCTAAAGGATCTTAGACCGACAACTGGACCAGATCTTGGAGGCCATCTAGCCCAGCCCCCAGGGAGCTATGGACACTTGAACAACTTCCCAAAATAATTTTGTTTGTGTAACACAAAGGGGTGATTTTGATGATGGTGGAGATTTGGGGCCAAGTGATCATCATAATAAATATAAACAGCTGGGTGGCACAGTGGGTAGTGAGTGTGCTGGGCCTGGTGTCAGGAAGACTCACCTTCTGGGGTTCGAATCTGGCCTCAGACACTTACTATCACTTTGATCTTGGACAAATCACTTCTCCCTGTTTGCCTCAGTTTCCTCATCTGTAAAATGAGGAGAAGGAAATGGCAAACTACTCCATTATCTTTGTCAAGAAAACCCCAAATGGGGTCATGAGGAGTCAGACATGACTGAAAAACAACTAAACAAGACAATCATAATAATAGCTAACATTTGTATAATGCTTGCTATGTGCCAGGCACTGTGTTGCGCATCTCATCTCATCTTGACAACAACCCTGGGAGGTAAGTGCTATCGTTATCCCCATTTTACAGATGAGGAAACTGAGGTTCAGTGACTTGTCCAGGGTCACACAGCTAGTAACTGTATTGAAGTTGGATTTAAACTTAGATCTTCCTGACTCCAGCGCTCTCTCCATGAGCCACCTAGCTGCCTCCAATGGGAGGGTAGGGCAGGGTAGGGCAGAGCAGGATGGTTAAGAAGGTGTTTTCAGTCCAAGGTGACTCTCAGAGCTGCTCAGAAGATACCATCAAAGTAGTTGCCTTTCCTCCTTCTGTCTGCTCCCTTCTTCTCAGTATGAGATAATAATGCAGAAACAGCGACAGTTTCCCTCCTGGGTTTTTGAAAGTCCTATTTCATGAGCCACAGTTTCACCCTCTAATAAGCCTATTCATAGGGCGAGGGAGGGGGTGGTGTTTGCAGGATGTCATTTTCTACCTGGTTCCTGCTGTAGGAAGCACAAAGACTTGGAATGTGCATGACCTACTCACACCGATCCTTTTGCCTTGAGCACACAGCCAAAGAAGAATAGGATCCCTTTGTCTCTGAGACTTTTGGAGGTCCCTTCCTATGCTACGCATATACTGTTTGCTATGGGAAGGCAGAAGGTCTGTAGGTCCATTGAGACAGAGTCATCATAGCTTCAGGGCCTCACCAGAACACATAAAATACTGGTAATTATGAGAAGAGAGGCAAAGTTGAGTTTGGGCGGGGGAACCACCTGATTCTTAGATCCTGCTTCAACCCCATGTCCCCGGAGTAAGCAGCTTTGCTACGTAGAGCCTCAGAGTAAATGCATGTTAAAGACTTTATAATTCCAAGAGAGGTAAAGTATTATCCATATTATTTTTTTGATAGCTCCCATCATAATAATTCCTATTTCTATAGTGCTTTGTGATTTACAAAATGTTTTTTCTCAGCACCCTTGTGAAGTGGGTAATATAAGGATAGGGACTGGGGTATTGTTCATTCTTCATTTCCAAAGAAAATCAATGTCTTCAGGAGGGTGATGTCTTGACTTACAAGTGATTTTAGCGAGGCAGAACTGCTCAGAGTCCTCAACCTTACTTTCTCCTCCACAGTCATCAGAGTGCAGTGTCAGCATAGGTCAGAACAACCTGTGATGCCCCTGGATGCAGGGGGAGACCTCGGCCTTTTTAAGCTAAGGTCTTTCCCAGGGCTCAGTTTGTCTGAACCAACACCCATTCAGAGATTTAAGGCTAGGTAAGAACCAGGCAAAAGATGGTCTAATTTGTCTTCACAAAAGAATCAGTCTGGGAGGGGAAAGACCCTCAGAGTTTTAGAAACAGAATAGAAATAGAAACTCACTCAGGGACTGGGGTAAGAAAGATAATATAAGACTGAGGATGGGTCCTGGTATAGGAAATGCCTTCTATCAATGCAGATCAGACCCTTCTCTGGAACTTGCAGTCTTAGAGATCTGCCCAGAGTCACAGAGCCAGCATGTGTCAAAGACATATCAGGCCTTCCTTGCTCCAAGGCCAGCTCTCTATCTATTATACCACAGATAAGTGTAATGGGGGATAAAACATGGATGTCCATTGAATGATTGCAATTCTGTGCAATTGGGGCCTTGTATTGGCCCCAACCATAAGAAGAAAAGAGTTGGGGGGCAGGGAGAGAGAGGGATATATGATAGCTCCTAGTTATATGAAATGCAGACTGCAGGTCTCAGTCAGAGACAAAGAAAAGAGAAGGGGGAGGGAACATAATAAGCATCTGTATGGTGCCTACTATGTGTCCAGCATTTTACAAATAGGTCATTTGATCCTCACAACGACCCTGGGAGGTAGGTGCTATTATCATCCCCATTTTGCAGTTGGGGAAACTGAGGTAAACAAGGGTCAAGTGACTTGTCCTGGGTCACACAGCTAGTAAGTGACCGGGGCTGGATTTGACTCCAAGCCCAGGGCTCTGTCCACTTCATCACCCAGCTGCCTCCAGGGGGCAAGATGGTGAATGGGACTGCAGCAAGAAGCAATTAAAGTTCTCTTTTAAAAACTCCAGCTATAATGAATATTGAAAACTAAAAATAAATAAATAAATTGGAAAAAAGAGAAAAAACTAAAAAACTCCAGCTATCAGATCATCTGCCTGCACCCTTTTATAGCTCCATGACCCGCAGGAGTAGAGAGGCTGAGATCTAGATCCCGAGTCCCTGGGCCATTCTAGTGACTGGTTCTACTACATTCACAAAAGTCAGAAGCTAGGCTGTATTCTGTATGCTCTTTGTCTACTCACAGGAGAGGCTAAGTCTACTAACTTTGTCTTTGTTAGAACTCCTGGGGCTGGGATTGCCTATGGGCTGGTTAGGGTGTCTTGGGTGGAGCCGAGAAGCAATGGGCATACAGCTGTGGGGTAAATGTCTTGTTATGTACTGTTTATTCCTTTTATTCTTTGGAAAGAATGAAGCACGGTGTACAGTATCCACTCCTGTGAGGAAGCAGGTCCTAGAGGCTAGGACTCAGTGGGCTGTGGCCAGTTCAGGGAGGAGGTGGGGGCTCAGAGGCATTCTCATTGGGTAAATCCATGCTAACTACAGCCCTTAGACCAGTGAGATGGCGCAGCCAACCCGAGAGAATCAGTGCTTGGGGATGACGCACCCCCTTCTGAGAATGAGTTCTGAGTCTAGAGCTGGGCACTTTCCCAGGATTCCCCTTCTGGTAAGGCCGTGGAGCACACAGCCACCCGCGGAGCACTTCCCAGGGTGAGTGCGCGCACACCTACTGCTGAATCCTCCTTGTCAATAGGAACAGGACAATAATCAACAACTGCTGGTTAATTATTTTTAGCCTCATTTTATAGGTGAGGGAACTGTCTCAGAGAGTTTTAAGTTGCAGTCAGCCTAGAATAGCTGAAAGAACACCAGACTGGGAGTTAGGAAAGATCTGGGTTCAAATCCTGCCTCTGACCCTAGCTGTGTGAACATTAAGAAAGCCACTCAGCTGCTCTGAGCTTCATTTCATTCATCTGCAAAATGGGGGGTAACAATCCTTAAAGGAACAGCTTCTTAGGGCTGTTGGGAGGATCAGATGAGGGAGAATTACAAAATGTGTGCAAAGAACTTTGAAAATCGCAAACCTCAAAGTGCTTTATAAATGCCAGTTATTTTTGTTATTCTGTGACTTGTCCAAGGTCACACAGCTAATAAGTGTCAGCTCAGACTCAGGTCTTCTAACCTCAAGGCCTTAAAGATCCTTCTGACTCTTCATTACAGCAGAAACACAGCCAAAGTTAATGAAGACCTTTCTGAGATGGTTTATGTAGATATAAAATGCTACAGAGAGAAGAAATGGTAACAAACCTGGGCCCTCATCCCCAGGGTAAGGCTAGTACTTAAAAGAATAGGCAACATGGCCCAGGGTTCTAAAGGCTCCTTCCTCCTGGATCCCAAGCTCAAGGGACCCTTTGGCTGGAAAGGAGAGGTCTGCAAAGCTGAATTCCCTGGAGATGGCATCCAAACCTCTCTGGGTCCCCTGCTCCCCACAGTGCCCCAGAAAATGGAAGAGCCCAGCTCAGCGTTGGGCAGCATCATTTCAAACTCAGGGCAGGTCTTGGGTGGCTGTTAGTTGGTCTTCACCAGCTCAGTCTGGCTTGGGGTCTGAAAGAGCCTCCCCAGTGGACTGGCTTCTCGGCGGCACTTTGACTTGGTCCAGACCTTCACTCCCTCTGGAACCCTCGACCGACCACGTACAGGTCAGGGTGGGATGCACACTTGCTGCTTCCCTTCATGTCCGATAAGCAGAGGGTATTCCAAGGGGATGCTTCCTTTGGAGGACTCTCCTCTGAGCTGCAAAGAAGAAAGACAAACAACAGGGTAATAGAGGTATATAGGGTTATAGAAGGCATGGTGGATATGTGATCAGCCCTGATGCTTAATTGACTATGTGACCATGGGCTGGTCTCTTAACCCCTTTGATCCTCAATGTCCTCTTCTAGAAAATGCAATTTTAATACCCCTAGAATCTACTTCACCGGAAAATTCAATCAATTGGCAAACATTTATTTTTATTTAATAATGATATATAATATTATATATAATCATATATTATATGCAATATTATATGATAATATATAATAATAATAATAAAATATTTATTTTATAAGCACTATGTGTCAGGCCTTATGCTAAATGCTCTTTGAAAAGAGGCAAAAAGCAGCCCCTGCCCTCAAGGAGTTTATAGTCTAATAGAGTTGTAAGGACAGTGCTCTGTGACCCTTACATGGGCATTGTGGTTATGATTAACCCTTGGTACACTGGACGTCCTTTTCCCTTTTGTAATCAAATGTAGGTTCTTCAGTGTAAGAACCGTGTGTTACTCTCTCTGTTCTCTCCCTCCACAGTACCTAGCCCAGTGTTTGGCACTGTAGAAACGGGAATAACTCAGTGTTAATCTACAACAAAAGATCACATCCTTCTGTCTATTGATGCCCAATACCTGCAATTCTCAACCAAGCAATGCCCTTTGGATGCTGTAGGGGCTGGAATTTTATTCTGGTTTTTCTTTTCAAAAGGCAGCTTTCATTTATTAAATGTAAGGCTGAACCTGGCTCATTTTGCTGACATAACCCTACACATGTGTACCCAAAGGCCCCCGTCAAGTGGCACAGTCAAAGAATGAAACCCAATGGCAACCCATTGCAAGTCCCTAGGCCAGTGCTGAATGAGAGCCCATTACTATTGGAGCCAGCCTTGCCCTCTTCCCCCCAAGAAGAGATGAAAAGAGGAGCTAGGGCTTAGATGAGGCCTCCCTCTATATCCAGTCCATACTAGAGGGGGGTTATTTTAAAAGACACTCCTAGTGGATGACAATTACCCAAGAGATCCAGTTACTCCAAAAGGGCATATTGCTGCTTCCCTCTCCAGTCCATCACCCATAGTTACCAAAATAACCTTTCTAATGCATATGGTACAGTGAAAAAGAACACTGTTTCTGGAGTCAGAAGACCTGGATTTAAATCCTGCCTTAGAATGAGTATTACTCATGTTACTCTGGGAAAGTCACTTCACATTGCCTGGGTCTCAGTTTCCTCATCTGTAAAATGGGGTTGGTCCAGATGGCTTACGAGGTTCCTTCCAACTTTAGATCTATGATTCCATGAACAAGTCTGAATGACATTGCCTCTCTTCAGTTCAAAAAGTTTCAATGGCTCCTCTTGCCTCCAGGAGAAAATGTAAAATCCCTGGCATTTAAAACCCTCGATAATTTGGCTTCTGCCTGCCTGTCCAGTCTTATTTCATATTACTCCCTTCATGCTATTTTTCTCTCTTCTGGTCAAACTGTCCTACTAGCTGTTCCCTAAAAATGACGACCCATCTCCTGACCTTGTGTGTTTGCTCAGGCTGTGTCCCATATTTACAAGGCCCTCCCTCCCTCCTTCTGCCTTGAAGAAGCTGTAACTTTCTTCTATACATGACTGAGGCCTCAACTTCTGCTGGAGGATTTCCTGATCCCCTTGGTAGCCAGCACTCTACATCCCCCTTGAAATTACTTAGTATATCCCTTTGAATTTATTTGTGTATAGCCATTTCTTCCCCATAGAAGGAAATCTACCTAAGGGGAAGGTACTAGTTAATTTTTGTCTTTGTATCTTAAATGCCTAATATTGTTGTTTAGTTGCTTTCAGTCATGTCCAACTCTTCATGACCCTTTTGGGGTTTTCTTGGCAAAGATGTGGTTTGCCATTTCTTTCTCCAGCTCATTTTACAGATGAGGAAACTGAGGCAAACAGGATGAAGTGACTTGTCCAGGGTCACACAGCTAGTAAGTGTCTCAGGTAGGATTTGAGCTCAGGTCTTCCTGACTCCAGGCCTAGCCCTCTATCCACTGCACCACCTAGCTTCCTCAATACCTCAAACTGCCTGGCAAAAGGCAGGTCCATGATGAATAATGTTATTGAATTGAATTGATTACATCCTTTCTTGGACTCCCACCTGATAGCACTTCCATGAAAAACACAAATCCTGTGCTTTCCCTACATTACTCTCCTGTGTCATTTAGATGTACTGTCTCCCCAGCTGGGTTGTCAGCTCCTCCACAGCAGACATGTTGTCTCACCTTCATCTTTGTTTTCCCCTTTGTGCCTAACACAGTGCTGAGTGCTCAGGGGGCTATTTGTTGGGTCTTAGTATACAATGGAGAGAACAGTTGTAACTCATGCCTTGGGCAAATAGCACTGAATGTACCCTCCATGTTCCTAGGGAGGCCAGAGGGTCAGGCAGCTGTTGGGATGCCATCTGGTAACTTACTAGCTCCAGTAATTATTTTGCTAACTAGGTGCTGATCTCAGTTATTGCTGTGCTGTTGAAGGATTAAGAATGCTGTCAGCCCTCTCAAAATTTAGTTACCCTGGGTCAAAGACCCACTTATGATTCCCTGGTTATGTCTCTGGGAAAGAGCAACAAAGGAAGGGATAATTTAGCAAGTTCCTGGACTTGGATTCTGTTCATAGACCGTTGATTCTGACATGATTTTGTTTAAGCAGATCTGTGATTTCATCGACATAGGTAGTACCAGTATCATTACCTCCATTTTATGGACTAGCAACCTGAGGCTTAGTAAGATGTCCAGGACCGCACAACTATAATGAGTGCGGAAGCAAGGGCTCAAATTCAGGCCTCCTGCTTTCAGAACAAGTGGTCCTTCTACTACACTTCTTTTTGTACTGGAAGTACCTTGTAACCATACAAGGAGAGAGGAATACAAGCTGGAGTAGGTCCACATTCGAGATAACAGATGAGGGGCTGAGGATCTGTTTGTTCTGACTTTCCCAAGTTCCTTTGTAGCTTCCCACCCACAAAACCCAGTGAATTCCATTGTGGTGGAATTCCATTTATTGGCAGTCATACAAACAAGGATTTTCAAGCATCCACTGAGATGCCCGTGGTCCCCTCCAGCCTTCAGGCCTCTATAACCTCACTGGGGAGACCAGACCTGGATCTTGACATGAACAATTGTAAGGCAGTGTAACAGCAAAAACCCAAAAGAGACAGTGTGGTACAGACAGTGAGCTGACCTCCCAGATGATTCTGGCCAGGATCATTTGTTCCTGAATAGGTCCAAGGCCCAGTGGATTTATGGGCCATTGTTTGCTCTCTCTGCCCCGACCCCCTCCTTAATAGGTATCTCTTTGAGGGAGAAAGCTTTTGCCTTTGGTCTCCATATCTCTTCTACCTTTCTGCTCTGTTCCTTGATCCAGTATTTAAAGGAGAGCATATTAAAAACAGAGCATGGATTAATAGTCAGAAGTAGAAAGATTGCTGCCAGTCGCTCCTCCCCACCAGGCAATGGGGGCTAAGTGACTTGCCTAGGGTCACACAGCTAGTAAGTGTCAAGTGTCTGAGGCCACATTTGAATTCAGTCCTCCTGACTCCAGGGCCAGTGCTCAAAGGATTGCTGTCCAAAGTGCTGATTCAGTATCTGCTCTTGCTACCTACTGGTCAAATACAAGTTATTTGACCTCTGGGCTTTTGGTTCCTCTAAAAAAATGGGTGAATTAGATTAAATGGATTGTAAGATCCCTTCTACCTCTGAAAAATATAATACCATGTGTTGGATGAGAATCCTAGATCTGTTACCAACTAGCTGTGTGACCCTGGGCAAGTCGTGGTATTTCTTTGAGTTTCAATTTTTCTCATCCGTAAAATGGGAATGATAATATTTACTACCTTTTTCCCACCTTGAAGGTTATTTATGATCATACACACATATACATGCACATACACATATACATTAACACATATGTACATACATATATATGTACACACACATAATACACATACACCTTAAGGCATTATAAAAATGTGAACCAGGGACAACTAGGTTGCACAGTACATGGAGCACTGGTTCTGGAGTCAGGAAGATTCATCTTCCTGAATTCGAATCCAGCCTCAGATGCTTATTAGCTGGGTGACCCTGGGCAAGTTACTTAACCCTGTTTGCTTCAGTTCCTCATCTGTGAAAATGAACTGGAGAAGGAAATGGCAAACCACTCCAGTATCTTTGCCAAGAAAGCCCTAAAGGGGGTACAAAGAGTCAGACATGACTGAACAAGAAGAAAAAGAAGTATTATATTGAATCTGATTGCCCACTCTACAAACTGAGGCAAGAAGAAAAAGTTGTAGCACTCAAAAGAAGGGATCGAATAGTACTGACTTCCTTCAAGAAGAGTGAGGGGACAGGTAACCCTTTGCCAAATTACTTGAGGACTGATGGGAACAGGAGGACCCAAGCCCATGCTCCTATAAGCTTCCTTTAAATTTCATAGTCAGATGTGATTTCCCTGAGTTATGTTACAGTGGCAAACCAGTCCATGGATTGCCTAAGACTACCCATTTTTTACCCCAGTTCTTCAAGGGTTACAGTAGAAAGATTGGAAGCATGCAACAGTAGAAAGAGCCCCAGTCCTTGAGTCAGAAGACCTCAATTCAAATCCTAACTCTGCTTCTTGCTACCTGTGTGACCTTGGGTAAGTTACCTAACTTTTCTGGGCTCCAGTTTCTCCATCCAGCTCTAGACCCATGATGCTTTCTGATGGTACCGTCCCTTTTCCTAGTGTTTCAAGGACTCCATGCTTCCCACACACTTTGCAGCCAGCCTTGTATGTAACCTGACTCAGGAAGGTGGGTGGTGAGTGAGAGGGGTAAAAGCGAGCAGGTGTTGGAGGGACCTGTGGCAGAATTCTTACTTTGTATTTAAGGAAACAGGCTGATCCCCTTTTGAATTTATGAAATCTCCCAGAGCCTGAAACCTTAAGACTCATCAAAGGATTTAGAAGTGAAGGCTTAAAGCTTCCTCCACCCACAAAAGAACTGTCATTCGAGCTGCTGATCCCTAAGTACAGGATATAAACATCATTCTCCTTTTCTGGAAAAATAAGAGAGGCCCAGAATTTCCACCAATGAAGGTCAGGGAGCTCAGGCAGACAGAGTTTGGCTGTAGTTGCATCGACCTGCACTCACAGTTTCAAGGTGAGATGGGGAAGTTGCCATGGGTTAGATAATCCTGCCCTAAGTACAAACTACATGGCCTTTTTGCCACTGTCTCAAAGCATGACCCTAGGGTCAAGCAGGGCCTACACCTCAGCTGCCCCAGGCCCAGAAGCATACTTGATATCTGTGGTTCTTCAAGATCATAGAATTCAAATCTACCACCTCACTATGGGATCTTGGGCAAGTCTAAATTTTCCTTTGTGAGGTTAGCTTCTTCATCGTCAAAATGAGGGTGTCAAACTTTATGAACTTCATTAAATATCCATCCCTGCTCTGAAATTTTATAAATTTGTGGAAATGCTACCTCTGAGATGATTATGTACATTTCTAAATCCCCCTTCAGTTGGTCTGCTTCTGTTACAAGTTCAGGGGTCCCCTTCACAGTCCTTAATACTCAGTAGCCAGCTTTATACTTGGAAGACCTAGAGGAAATCATGGGGGACATGAGAGGGGGGCACAGTACAGGAGTCAGAAGACCTGTGTTCCAATCCTGCTCTTTAATTTACTGCCTGTGTGCTCTTGGAAAATGTAGTACATCTCTCTAGGCCTCAGTATCTTCCTCTGTAAGGTGAGGGGATTGGCCTAAATCTGTGGCTCTCAAACTTTTTTGTCTCAGGAACTTTTTAAACTCTAAAAATTATTGAGGGCCTCCCCCCAAAGAGCTTTTGTTTATGTGGATTATATCCTATTGATAATTGTTGTTGTTGTTCAGTAGAATTTGATGACTGTGATCCCATTTTGGGGTTTTCTTGGCAAAGACACTGGGGTTGTTTGCCATTTAACACAACTAGTGTCTGAGGCTGGATTTGAACTCAGGAAGATGAGCCTTTCTGCCTCCAGACCCATCACTTCATTTATTGCACCACCCAGCTGCCAAATGATGTTCAATTGTTTTTCAGTAATGTCCAACTCTCTGTGACCCCCTTTGGGGTTTTCTTGGCAAAGATACCGGGTTGGTTTTCCATTTCCTTTTCTAGTTCATTTTACAAATGAGGAAACTGAGACAAACAGGGTTAAGTGAGTTGCCCAGGGTCACACCACTATTGAATGTTAGAGGCCAGATTTGAACTTGGAAAATGAATCTTCCTGACTCCATGCCAAGCACTCTGTCCATTGCACCCCTTAGCTGCCCTATTGATAATTCCTTAATTACCAAACAATTAGAAATTAAAACATAGTATTATCATAAAAATGTTTGCCTCATGGATTCCCTGAAAGGGTCTCAGTGATGGGAGAACCACCCTTTAAGAAACATTGACCTAAATCTCTGAGATCCCTTGTAGATCTAAATTGATCCCATAATCTTAAGGAATCATAAAAATGCAGAGTTTTGAAAGACCTTCATTAGGTGCTGTGTTGTCTGGAGACAGGGGAGTAGATTAAGTAAATCCTAAAAATCTCTTTCAACTAAATTAACAATAATAATAGCAACATTTGGGTAACACTTTAAGATTTGCAAAGAGAGGAGCAGCTAGGTGGCACAGTGAATAGAGCACTAGCCCTGGAGTAGGGAGGTCCTGAGTTCAAATCTGGCCTCAGATACTTAACACTTACTAGCTGTGAGACCTTGGGCAAGTCACTTAACCCCACTTGCCCTGCCTTTCACCCCTCAAAAAAAAAAAGCAAAAAACCCAAAAGACAGCAATAAAAATAAGATAAAATGGAAAAAGAAGATATACAAAAAGCTTTCTGGTTAGGTTATCTCATTTGTGCTCACATCAACCCTGCAAGGGAGTTGCTGTTATTGTCACATGGTTAATACATGTCTGAGGCAGGATGTGAACTCAGGTCTTCAAGACTGAAGAACTTCGTATCTCTTCTGTATTACTACTGTTCCAAATTTATTAGGATAATCTAGTCCTACTCCCTCATTTTACAAAAATTGTTTTATGGGAGAGATTGAAGGCAAAAGGAGAAGGGGATAGCAGAGGATGAGACAGACAGATAGAGTCATGGAAACCATGAACATGAGCCTGGTCAAACTTTGGGAGGCAGTGGAGGACAGAAGGGCCTGGAGTGCTGTGGTCCATGGGATCCTGAAGAGTCAGATATGATTGAATATGAGCTTGGTCAGACTTTGGGAGGCAGTGAAGGACAGAAGGGCCTGAAGTGCTGTGGTCCATGGGATCATGGAGAGTCAGACATGACTGAACAACAAAGAACTTATTTGCCCAGGACCATACGGGTGGCACCATAGCAGAGCTGGTATTTGACTCAGGTCCTTTAACTACAAATTAAAGTGCTCTTTTCATTAGCTTTTCTATTCCTAGAAAAGAAGAGTGGGATTTTATTCCTGCACCATTTGATGTTGTTTGATTACTGGCTCCTGACGCTTGGAAGTGCCAGAGTTTCTAATCAATGCTTTTAAAAAATTGTTCCTCCTCAAGCCAGTAGTTTCCAGGAAGGCTTCTCTTTAGAGCTCTAATGATAAAACAAGCTAATTACTGAGGAGTAACATTAATGATTTGCTCCCAGATTCCCAGCTTTGGGCAACTCATCTTTGGTTTAAGAAATAAGCAACATCACAGAAAGATTCTTGTAAATAATACATACTTCACTTCCTCCAGGGGCCTGGAAAACTCATATAGTTTTTAAACTATGATCACGTACAATATTCCATGGATCACGGTATTTTAGTTAATGTTGGCTAAAAAATAGAAGTAAGCTCCTTGAGGACAGGGATCGTTTTTGTTTTTGTCTTTGAATCTCCAGAGCCTAACACAGCATCCAGCATGCTTTAGGGGAGGGAATCTCAGCTTTGTGTCATGGACCCCTTGGGCAATCTGGTAATGGGCCTTTTCTCAGAATAATGTGTCTAAAAGCATGAAATAATATGCATAAGGTTACACTGGAATTACATTGAAATCAAAGATGTATTTTTTCCCCATCCAAGTTTATGTACCTCCTGAAATCTATTCTCTGACCCCACCTTAGGTAGGGATATGCAGTCAGCAGAGTACAATGGAAAGAGACCTGAATTCGGAATCACTCTGGTTCAGCTTTTAGCTCTGTCACTTATGTGATCTTGGGCAAGGCTCCAAACATAATCTAAGGTAAAGCTAGACCTCCATTTAAATCCGTCCTCTGACAGTTACTGTTTGCTTGCTATCTGAGTGACTTTGGAAAAGTCACTTCACCTTTGAGCCTCAGTTTCCTTATCTGTAAAATGAGAGGCATGGGTTAGATAACCTCAGAAGTCCCTTCCAGTTCCAGACCTGTGATCTTCTAATGTAAATCTTCCTTTCCCTGGTGCTTCAGGGGCCATAGCCTTCCCACATACCATTTAGCCACTCTTCTTTGTGAGCTTCCAGGGATAGTTAGGTGGTGCTGTGGCTAGAGGGCCAGTGCCAGGAAGTCCTGAGTTCAAATATGGCCTCAGATACTTACTGACTGTGTGACCCTGGGCAAGTCACTTAACCCTGTTTGCCTCAGTTTCCTCATCTTTAAACTGATCTGGAAAAGGATATGGCAAACCGCTCCAGTGTCTTTGCCAAGAAAGCCCCATTTGTGGTCATGAAGAGTCGGACAGGACTGGAAGAACTGAACAGCAGTAACAATTTTGTAAGCTGACTTAGGAAGGTGGGTGGTAGGGTGGGAAAAGTAGAGAGAGAGAGGTAATTGACCTGGAAAACGAGGCTGTTGGACTAAATGACCTAAATCTGTGATCAAAGGGTTTGAGTTCAAATTGTGACTCTGCTACCTCCCCTATTCAGCTGCTATGGAAATCAAACATGTCTCAGTCCATAAAGCACTTCATGACAAGCCCCAAGGGCAGTGTGAAGGGTAATTCAGATCTCATGAATGAGTGAGCACTGATGAAATAGATGGGACACGGGGCTGAAGGCCTGAGGTCTACCCCTGCCTCTATCATTAATCAGAAACATGACCTTGGGCAAGTCCTTGCAAACCATGCTGGGGGTGACCTAACTCGTAATAACTCCCACATCCAAAAGGACAATGGATTTGGAGTCAGAGGTCAAATTCTGACTTTGCTACTTATTTACCTTATTTGCCGGGTGAGTCAGAGAAGTAATTTCCTCTCTCTGGGCCTCAGTTTCCTCACTGGGGAGGCTGCCCTACATGACCTCCAAGGTCTCTTTCAGCTCTAAATCTAGAAGCTTTTGACCAATCCATCTCCACCACGTAATGACAATAGTGGACATTTTACATAGCGCTTGAAGGCTTGCAGAGAGCTTGACCTACAATATCTCAACTCAGCCTCACAATCATGATGAGGTGAAGGCTGCCATCCCATCACTGATCAAGTGAGGAGACAGATGAACCCAGAGAAGCTGAATTAGAGGCAGAACTTGCCCAGATCTTCTTGCATGCCGTGCTAAAGGGGCAGTCAGGACTTGGTTATGATGATTACTGCTCCAGTGGCCTTCCCACCTCTAACATACTATGACCCCAGGGAACAGCAGTCAAAACAGACTTAAAGCCAGACATCCCTTGAGACTTTATTTCTCCCCTGTATGAGAGTGAAAAGCTAGGTTCAGTTTAGAAAGATGATAGTGTCTCTGCCTCTGGAAACAGGAAGGCCTGCTCGGTGTCAGGATGGGGAATCTGCACATTCCCTAACACCCAGACCTTCCCTGCTACTGAAGCAAGGGCTGTAAGAACTGCCTAGGTCAAGTTCTCCTGCACGGAAACCTGTTTTCTAGAAGAGGGAATAGGGAGCCCAGGGAGGCCACATTGTTGGGTGAGTTACCCTTTCCATCCCTTTCCTATTCTGTAAGATGTAAAATGAGGGGCAGCTAGGTGGTGCAGTGGGTAAAGCACCAGCCCTAGAGTCAGGAAGACCTGAGTTCAAATCCAGCCTCAGACACTTACTATCTGTGTGACCCTGGGCAAGTCACTTAACCCAGTTTACCTCAGTTTCCTCATCTGTAAAATAAGCTGGAGAAGGAGATGGCAAAGCACTCCAGTATCTTTGCCAAGAAAACCCCACCTTGGGCCATGAAGAGTCCAACATGACTGAAAATGGCTGAACAACAACAACAACAACAACAAATGAGGGGGACGGGGGTAGAAGATTTCTGAGGGCCCTGTTGGCTCCAACATTTCATGCTTCTACCTGGGTTCAAATCCTGACTCTACCTCTAACTAGCCGTGTGAACATGGGCAAGTCACTCAGTCATCAAAAACTCATGTTTACATATCACCTTAAGATCTTTTTTTTTGCCCTTTTTTTGAGGGGGGAAGGCAGGGCAACTGGGATTAAGTGACTCGCCCAAGGTCACATGGCTAGTTTTTATGTTAAGTGTCTGAGGCCGGATTTGAACTCAGGTCCTCCTGACTTCAGGGCCGGTGCTCTATTCACTGCGCTACCTACCCTCCACAGCCTTGAGATCTTGTAAGGCCTTTTCAATGCAATAACACTGACATTTAAATAGGTTTGTAAAGGGCTTCATCTACAGTATCTCACTTGATTCCCATACTAGCCCCATGAGGTAAAGGTGACGGTTATTCTCCTTTCCATTTTAAAGATGAGTAAACTGAAGCCAAGAATGGGTAGGTGATTTGCCCAGGGCCACTAAAGGGCTGGAGATAGGGTTTGGGTACATGTGTTCTGACTCCCCACTGGGCATCCAATCCACAATACCATGCTGTCTCAATTCCCCTGTGAGGTAGGTCATGCAAATATTAGGCCCATTTTATAAATGTGGAGACTGAGGGTCAGAGAAGGGAAAATTGGCTTGCCTTGATCCCCAGTTAGTCAACATCAGGACTCTTTCCATTGCACTATACTGCCTCTTAATGAACACTTTGGCTTTGTAGCCCTGTTTCCTCACCTCTAAATTGAGACTGTTGGCTAGAGGCTCTTTAAGGACCCTTTCCACTTTAACATCCATGACATGATACAGTTATAAGACAATGGGCTTGGGGCCAGTCTTACCTGGTCTGGCTGCACAGTTCACTCATGGTCCCGACAGAGGCTGAGCCCGGCAGCCGGAGGCGTACTCTTGGCCGATGGTCAGAGGCAGTCCTTCTGATGAAAGGCTGAGGGTTGAGAGCACACAAGGCCATCCTCCTCTGGGGCTCCCCCCACTGCCTTGGCAGCACCATGGTTCTCCTAGACTCTGCTGCTATCTCCGGATGCTCCCCACCCTCTGTGGGTGATCCTTTGGGGGAGGGTAGGGATTTGGCTTCAAACAGAGAGGAGGTTGCAGGACAGAATATGGAGCAGGTGTTGGGGGTCACCTTGGCTGGGGCTGGATCACTCTGCCCACATGGGCTTGGCTTCTTGGGTTCCTGGGATGGGGAGATTGGAGGGGTAGGGGTGCAGACAGAGGAAGAAGGGCTCACTTCTCTGTGACTGACCAGTGGGCTTGAGAGCTCTTGGGGAGCTGAGGGGCTCTGAGGGACTTCTATGGGAGAACTGGGATGTTTGGGTTGGAGGAGTGGAGAAGCTGATTTTCTTGATGCTGGGGGGCTTATTGTCTTGGGGCTTGTTGGGGGGCTAGGAGTCTTGGCCCTGACTGGAGGGCTTGTCCTAGGGCAAAAGGGGGGGCTAGATTGTCTTTGTACATGGGAAAGGCTCTGCTGGGTTGGCAGCCCTGTGGGTCTGTGTGAGGCAGGTGGGCTAAGGTTTCTCTTTTCGGTCCTGTGTGCCCAGTGTATCCTTGTAGGGGAGACTTTCCTGACCAGAGCTGGGCTCTTCTCTTGGCCCTGCCTCAGCTCTTCGGGTCGGGGTGGCCTGGGCATGCTGGCTTCCTTGTTTCCATTCAGCCCAGCTGTGCTGCTGGGGTGGGGCAGAGGTATCACCTTATGGGGCTGCTTGTTCAGACTTGCAGCCTCTTCTGCTTCTGACTGTCTCTGGGCCACACCTAGTTTCTCTTGGTTGTGGCTGGTTCCAGGTGCCTGAATCAGTTCTAAGGATAGATTTCTGGCTTTCCTCTCTGTTTTGGTGTCCGCTGATCCTTTGCCACTGGGAGGGATGGGGTTGGGCATATTTTTACTAGGCAGTAAGTCAATGGGATTCAGGGAAGCCTTCAGCCTTTGGGAAGCTGATGTTTTCCTGGTGGGGGGAAGCCCTCCTGGATTAAGCTTGTTGGGCACTTCAGCTGGACACCTTCCAGACTCTGGATCTCCAGGGGTCTTCAGTGAATTGAATGAGTTGTCCATCAGGATTTCTGGAGGTGGGGGAGGGAGATCCTCTAAATCTTCCTCTGTTTCACTGTTTGGAGCACTCCTGGAGACTTGAGCCACTCTAGGGAGAGGTGTGAAGATTGGTGCAAAGGGCCTCCAATTCTGGCCCAATTTGGGGGTTTTTCCAGCTGTTCCTGGAGAAATCTGGTGCTTGGGATACAAAGGAGCAAGTCCTCTATAAATAGGAAATCTGGAAGGCATGATGGGAACGCCAAATTTCTTGGTGCC
Organism: Petaurus breviceps papuanus; assembly: GCF_028583685.1. Lineage (NCBI taxonomy): Eukaryota > Metazoa > Chordata > Mammalia > Diprotodontia > Petauridae > Petaurus > Petaurus breviceps. The sequence goes on from NW_027187359.1 coordinate 10,323,129, forward strand.
ACTGACCTCCCCCGAGGGTCTAGGGCTCATTGGCGTCACCATCTCTTCAGTAGGACTAAACGTTTCGATGAGTTTCCTGACAGATGGTCGAGGGCTACATCCCTCACCATTCCACCCTTGGGTCTCAGCAGCCCCGTTTTCTCTTTCCCAGGATATATATTCCTGGACAGGTGTGGTAGCCTTTGAAAATGTCTCAGCTTTCCCTTTGCTGGGTTGCTGACTCTTAGAGTTGGGATCAGGTTTCTGCAAGACAATCTTTTCCTGACTAGGCAGAATGCTGAGGTTCTTGGCAAGGGAGGCCTTCAGCTTGCTAATGGAGGAGCCCTGGATGGGTCTACTTCTGCTGTCCAGACACAACATAGCTGTTCTGGGGACATGGTGCTCCTCTTTGCTCTGCGTTTTCCTTTTCTTACGGAAGCCATAAAACATCTCTAGCCTCTGGCTGAGATCCTTCTGGACCCTCTGCAATTCCAGGAGTGTGGGGTCCTCAGTGTGACCCTTGAGAGATTCCTCTGACTTGGATCTCTTCAGTCTCCCAGACGACCTCCTGCCCTCGCTGACTGTGCTTGGTCTAGCAGGGAGGATTATCTTCTTTTCTTCATCCTCCATCCATTCCTTGTGTGCTGGCTGAGCAGGGACAAACTTGATTCTTTCACTAATTGCATCCTTCATCTTGAGAATCATCTCCTGGGCCTGGGGGCTCTCGATTCTTTTGAAATGTGGCCACAAAATACTTTCCGTGAGAGCTGGGGAAGTGGTTGGCCTCAAGAACCAAGTCTCTCTCTGACTGTGACTCAGGCCAGTGGTTCTGTCTTCATCATCATTGTCCTCCTCCTCCTCTGAATGGCTGTCTTCTTCATCAGTGAGGAGCGGAGGAGCTGTTGACCTGGAATCTCTGAAATGTTCTTTCTCAGGGGCTTGGGTTCTTAAGGCATTATGTGAAGACCTCTTCCCCAGCTGGAGAGACCAGGAGGGTGTATTTGCTAGAGTTTCATCAGCATATAAAGGGATACCCAATGCAGCAAGGTGAGCTCTTTGTGTTTCAAGAGCACAGTCTTGGGGTCTGCTGGACCCTGGCACCGATGGGTGATGCTGCCAGGCCTCTGCCAACCCCTTGGTCTCCCTGTGGGTTGAAACCCAAGGCTTCCTTTCTGTGGGCTCATCCAAAGAGTCCCAGCTGACCTGTTTCCCCAGTTTGTCCACAGAATGCAGAGACTCATTGTCAGCCCCGATGCCACTGTCTTCAGAATACAGAGGTCGATCATCGACCTTGGGCACACTGGAGCCAGCCACGCAGCCTTTGAGGAGCCTGATAGCCTTCAGGAGGCATTGGTCCAGTTCTCCTGTAGCCTCTAGCTTTTTGTCCAGATGTTGGGCAGCAGAGTGGAGGTAGCCACTGGAGTCCTGCAGAACACTGGAGGTGAGGGAGGTCACCGTGTGATGGAGAATGTGCATCCTGTCGGCAGTGTATTGTAGCAGTTGTTGTAGGAGATCCGGCTGGCATGGTGGGTCCTCCTTTCCAGCTGGCCAAGCCAGATGGGCTCCAGCTTCTTGGAGGAGGACTTCTCCATCATTGGCGATCTCTCCCAAGAGCTTGTTGATCTCATCAAAGCGCCAGAGCAGGAATTCCACCATTTGCTGGAGGTACTGTTGGGTTTGGGCAGCCTCATGGGCTATGCCCAGGATTGCTTCATACCTGGAGAGACTAGGGTGCAGAAAGGCATAAGCCCTATGGTGAGCCTTCACCAGGGGTTCAGGGAAATCTACCTTGTCTTTGGGCCCATAAGCAGGAAAGTCTTGGGCTTGACAGTAGCAACTCTCTTTCCCTGATATGTGGCCGGTGGGGGTCTTTCCTTTCTTAGAAGACTCCTTGGCACCGTATCCCTTCTGTTCATTCCAATAGAAGTCCTCCCTGGAGGAGCTCTGACTCTCTAACTGCGTATCCTCAGTCAAGTGTTTCTGAGAATTGATGGTCTCTGACATGGCTGCTTCAGCTTCGAGGGCCGTATTTCCAGGTTCTTTCCTGCCTGGAGAGGGATTCCCAGGGAACAGATGGAGACTTGGTGCCATGTTTTGTTCCCTTCTGGAATCCTGATGTTTCGTCACCTGCTGCCTTTGCCCCTGAAATGAGGCTTCTCCATTGCCATAGCAGGTAGAACCTTTAACCAGCAAAGGGATAGACAGTCTTTCGGGGCCTGCTGGACGTGCTGACAAAATTGTCTTGGGTTTTTTCCAAAACTGAATACCGCTCCTGGTCATATTGTTGACAATATCATTATGGGAAGGTGCACACCCCATGGTTCTGAATGTTTTTTTTTTTCTACTCTCCCATCTTTAGAGAATCATATTAGAAATAAAAGCAAAAAATCACTCTCACCATTTCATCCAGCAGCATTGAGTATATCTTGGGCAGAAATCCAGTCCCCTTCCTTTCTCCATCCCCCCCAAACCCCAGCAACAACCCATCCATGCCAAGTTTGGTGCAGTGACCCATAGATTACAGTCAATGTCCTCTTGTTTCTTTTAGCCCCCAAGCTGAAGACTTGTTTTCCTTCTCGGTTTTGGGTTCTCAGCGGCCAGTGAACAACAGGCAGATTCTAAAGGGCTTTACCCTATGGAATTAAAGGACCCTAGGGTTTTTGCCTGTATCCTGACAGATGTGAATGGCAAATAAAGTCTTAAGCCTATTAGGTTAATCATGCTTCAGGCAGTCGGCATCTGCAGTGTGTTTCAACATACAGCGTTTCAGCATTTACTATTTCTGGAGTTGGATTATTTCTGCACGTGTTTATGCTTTTAATCCTCATCCAACACTGTGTCGGAAATCAAGAGAAAAGGGCTATAATTGCAGGAGGGCTCTTGGAGAGATGTGCTGGAAGAAGATAGAATAACCCTGAAAGAGAGGACGTGACCTTTGAGACTTAGCTGGAGCATGTCAGCAGAGCCTGCCAAGGTCCCATCCATGGCAGGAGAAAAGAGCTTGAGCAAATGAGAGTCAATAATCGAAGAAGCAGCTTGTTTTCTTTCTATGGTATAAGGAATAGAACTGCATTGGTGAGAAATTCCCTAGGACAAATGGGCAACAAACAGAAGTTTCCATATTCTTTATGGTAGAGATGAAAAGAGTCAGCTATTATAGTAACAGACTCCATTTGATTGGAGAAGTCCAGTGGGTACAAAAGCTATTCTGGGAAGCTCAAAGTCAGTCAGAATACAAAAACAACAAGACAGAAAGGGAACAAACACTCAGGGAGAGAGAGAGACAGAGAGAGAGAGAGAGAGACAGAGAGAGAGAGACAGAGAGAGACAGAGACAGAGAGACAGAGAAAGAGACAGAGAGACAGAGAGAGAGAGGGAGAGAGAGACAGAAAGAGAGAGAAGGAGAGAGAGACAGAGAGAGGGAGACAGAGAGACAGAGAGAGGGAGAGAGACAGAGAGAGACAGAGAGAGACAGAGAGAGAGAGAGACAGAGAGAGGCAGAGAGAGAGAGAGAGAGAGAGAGAGAGAGAGAGAGAGAGAGAGAGAGAGAGAGAGAGAGAGAGAGAGAGAGAGAGAGATCCTTATAAACTCTCACACAAGCAGCAAATAAGTTGAGTGACCTTGGGTCATGGGCTTAACCTCTCTGGGCCTCATCATCCTCATTTATCTCCATCGGTTTATGAAAACAGCTAGAGCTGAAATCTGTGCAGTGTTTTAGGCTACTTGAAATAGGACTTGACATTAAATTTGTTTTCCCTTCTCAAATGATAAACCACTTACTCAAAAGTCATTGTGCGAGAAAGCAAGGTATAGGTTTGCCATGGCAGTGGATCCTCCAACATATAAAAATGTAGCTACCCTTGTATTTGACAAATATAAAGACTTAAGATTTGGGGATGAGAATTCATTATTTGGTAAAAAATGTTGGAAAAACTGGAAATCAGTCTGGCAGAAACTGGGCATTGCCCAATATTTTACACCATTTGCCAAGATGAGGTCAAAGTGGATACATGACCTAGATATAAAGAGAAATATTACAAGAAAATTTTAAGAACATGGAACATATTAATTATCAGACTTAGGAACAGGTGAAGAATATATGAATAAACAAGAGACAGCAGGGTGATGTCTATGAAAACTCCCTCCAGGGCCAAGGAGTCAAACCACAGCCCATTCCTGGTGAACAATTTCTGATTACACTTGCATGGCCAGAAACCAATGCCCACTCTTGGATGTAGAAGCACTGGAAGTTGGGAATCTTCCTTTCCAGCTGCCATATGTGGCCCTGGCTTGACAAGACAGACTGTTCTGGAGGTTTTAATTCAATTCAATACATTTCAACCAATAATTATTCATCACCTTTCAGGGATAAGACACTGGGGGTGGGAGGGATGGTGGTTATAAAGACAAAAAGAAAACAGTCCCCATTGACCCTTAAGGAGCTTATACAATCCTGGGGAGCAGGTACATGGAAAGTAAACATAAGGGAAACTGAGGGAATTGGGAAAGGCTTCCCATGGATCTTTTTTTTTTTTGCTGGGGGGAAGGCAGGGCAATTGGGGTTAAGTGACTTGTCCAAGGTCACACAGCTAGTAAATGTGTCAAGTGTCTGAGGCTGGATTTGAACTCAGGTCCTCTTGACTCCAGGGCCAGTGTTCTATTCATTGCACCACCTAGCCTCCCCTTCCCATGGATCTTGAAGAAAAAAAAAACCAACAAGAAGTATTTCTTAAGCACTTACTAAGTAAAACAAAATTCTGAGAAGAGGAGATGAAGAGCAAATGCATTTCAGGCCTGGGGAACAGCCTGTATAAAGGAAGAAAGAAAGAAAGAAAGAAAGAAAGAAAGAAAGAAAGAAAGAAAGAAAGAAAGAAAGAAAGAAAGAAAGAAAGAAAGAAAGAAGGAAGGAAGGAAGGAAGGAAGAAAGAAAGAAAGAAGAAAGGAAGGAAGGAAGGAAGAAAGAAAAAGAAAGAAAGAAAGAAAGAAAGAAAAAGAAAGAAGGAGAAAAAGCTATCAGATAGAGGATGCATCAAGCAGACCAATTTAGTTGGCACCCAGAGAATGGGATAGGGAGTAATATGCAATTCTTGGAAAGGCAGACTGGAGCCTAGTTGTGAAGGGATTGAAAAAGAGATTATATTTTATCCTAGCAATGATAGGGAGCCATGAAAGGTTATTGAGGAGGGGAGAAATATGGTTAGACCTATGCTTTTGGAATATCATTTTGCCAGTTAAGTGAAAGATGGATTGGAGGGTGAGACACTGGAAGCAGGGAAACTGGGATACCAATAGAGTCCAGGGAAAAGTGGTAATGATCTGAACTGGAATGGTGACTGTGAGTGGAGACAAGGGGATGGCTGTTAGAGTTGTAGTGGAGGTAGAATCAATAGAATTTGGATATTCGAGGTGAGTGAGACGGAGGAGTCAAGAATGACTGAGTCTGATACCAAAACAATACTTAACCATCCATTGGCTATAGAGTGGCAAGAGATACTGAAGAGCAAATCACAGAAACTCATCAGATGCATAATCATAATAACTGTCTATACTTTGCCCTTAAATGACAGGCAGGGAACAAGGGAACAAACATTTATTAAGCACTTACTATTGCCAGGCACTGTTCTAAATGGCAAGCTTGAGGTTGGTCAGCAACATGTTGCCAGTGCCCACATCCCTGCATATCTGAATCTATTTATTGCTCTTAGCTTCCTTATCTTCTAGTCACTCTCTTCTCTCACTCACCCTGAAGACTCCTGCCAAATGAAGCATCCTCAAACATTATTACAGCATTCTTCTGCTCAAATGGCTTCCCACAGACTATGGAATCAAGCCCGAGTTCCTTAGCCTGGCATTCAAATCCTGCCCAGTCTGGTTCTAGCCTATTGTTCCAATATTATCTTTCCTTTTTAAAAATTAATCTTTTTCAATGTATTTTGTTTTTGCATCACCTTCATTTTCCATTGTATCCTTTCTCCCTCCAGTGCCCAGCAGGCCATCCCTTGTAACAAAGAATTGGCAAGATTCGGCCAGTGATTGGCAACATCATAAATATTTATTGTTTAACGAGTTTGCTGTGACCAAAATATTTATTATTATCTACAGTGCAAGATAATTGGCATGTAAACTCCAATATTCATGTTGACTTGTGTTTTTTTCCCAGTAGGGAAGTCTACCTGAGATACAAAGTTCCTGTCAGAAGGTTGCTGGGCGAGTCCAGAGTCAGGACAAAGGGAAGGGAAGAGCCATCTGGTCTGATAACACCCCTTCTCCATTGTTAGGATGGATCTATGTACCAAACAGGCAGAAATATTCCTATCACCCCCTCAGGGGCCCTTTCTACCCCTGCAGCCCTTCCCACAATGCCATGCCCCACTCCCCACTGTAGTGCTGGACACGAACTGGAAAATTCCTTGCACCTAACTTGCTTTTCCTAAAGTCCTTCCAGATGCTCTGATTGATTTGTTATCAACAAGTCCCAGCTCCTAAGATGGCAATTTATCTTGTGTTAGTTACACTTAGATTGGTGCTATTTTGGGGTCTCCCTGATGAGACATCAGACGACGCCTACTCTAGGCTCACTAATAAGCACATTTGCCAAGACAATCGTCATATAATACCCAAGCTAGAAGGGAACATGGGGTCCGGCATCCCGCTACAGATGATAAAAGCTCCTCTGTGCCTGGCTGTAATGTCATGCCAAGGAAAGGCAACTTCCCAAGGTTCAGAATACCAGCATAGGCGCTCTCCATTTTATTCAGTGACAAAGTAAGAACAGAGAAGGTCAAAACATGACATCATTCAAAATACAGCATTTACTAAGTGTGATTAAATAATCTCCAAGTACTACCCCACCCCAGGACCTTCCAATCATTCAATCAATTACAAAGTCCCTGTTCTAAATACTTCTCCACCCCTAGGCTGTACCTTCATTTAGTCCACCACAAAACCCCTCTTCTCAAATGGAGATTAGTTTCCAAACATAAGTAAATTACCTTCATTTGTTCAATCACAGAGCACAAAAAGGTCCCCACCCCTGGATCACAATTGAATCTACCCCAGAGTTACATCAAGTTTAAGCACAGCACTTAATACCCAAATGGAGGTCTTTTCTTCATCTTGACAAAAGGCAAGTTCTCAGCAATCTTAGTTCCTGGGGAGACAAGGCTTAGCAAGGCCACAAGATACATTGCTAGTCTCTTCATTAATTCAGCCTCTGTTTGTAGAACAGTCCTAGAACCCCTGAAAACATTAGCAAAACCCTCTCCCAGGATTTCTGCAAACATACAACAAGAAAATCCTTCTTCAGGGCTTCTGAACCAACAGAAAGGTTCCCAGACCCCTGCAACAACAGCACTGTCCTTCACCAGTGGACAGTATTCATTGTCTGCAGGACAGTCTCCAGACCCCTGCAACAACAGCACTGTCCTTCACCAGTGGACAGTATTCACTCTCTGTCTGCAGGACAGTCTCAGGAGCTCTTAGCCAATAGCCAGGTTCCAGGACTTCTTCAACAACAGGACTGTCTTTCACCAGTGGACAAATCTGGCAAAACAACATCAAAACAGACAGACAAAGTACCAGAAAAACAGCCATGTCTCCTCAGTCCTTGGCAGCTCAGGGGGCAGGTCTCAAAAGTCCAGGGCAATTCAAAGTGGCCCCCAGCAATCCTTCTCAGTCTCTCTCTCTGCCTCCACGTGGGTGCTGCTTCCAAAAAGTTCTTCTGCCTCTCTCTTGTCTCTCCAAATGTATGTCACCAGCTCCTCCCAGTTCAGGACTTTCTTTTCACATCAACAAGTCCATCCCACAGGTGGGATTAACAAGCTCTGGGTTTTAACACAATCAGTTTGAAAACCAAGCCAATACAGGGAAATCTTTAATTGCCATTACTATCACACTGGCACAGTGGGTAGAGCCTGGAAGATCTGAGTTCAAGCCTTTCCTCTGACACATAGGGGCTGAGTGACTCTGGACAAGCTGATGCTCTAAATGTTTAAGGAGCTCTCTAAGGCTCTAAGTTGAAGAACAGGGACTGGCTTGCATTGGAAGAGGGAGTTCAATCACTAGGGAGCTGAACAGGTCACATTATTATTTTTCTAATTTTGGAGGGGGGAAGGCAAGGCAATTGGGATTAAGTGACTTGCCCAAGGTCACATAGCTAGTAAGTGTCAAGTGTCTGAGGCTAGATTTGAACTCCTCCTGATTCCAGGTTCAGTGCTCTATTCACTGCGTCACCTAGCTGCCCCACAGATCACATAAAAAAAAAATGTATGTGTGTGTGTGTGTGTGTATGTGTGCATGTGTGTTATGTGCTCACAAGCGCATGCACCAAGTAGCATAATGAATAGAGTGCTGGACCTGGAATCAGGAAGACCTGAGCTCAAATATGACCTCTGACACTTACTAGCTGGGTGACCCTGGGCAAATCATTTAATCCCGATTACCTCCCTCCCTCCCCCCCCAAATTTATAGCTAGGAAGATTGGTGTTCAAATCTGGCCTTAGACATTTACGAGCTAAGTGACCCTGGGCAAATCACTTAACCCTGTTTGCCTTAGTTTCCTCATCTGTAAAATGAGCTGGAGAAAGAAAGAGTAAACCCCTCCAGTATCTCTGCCAAGAAAATTCCAAGTGGAGCCATGAAGAATTGGACATGGTTGAACAACTGAGCAACAACAACAAAAATATATATGTGTGCATATAGACATACAGATAGATTAGACAGAGAGATATGGAGAAAGCTGTGGGATAGTGGGCAGAGTACTGAGATTGGGGTCAAGAGGCCTGACTCTGAGATCTGCCTCTGACAAATTGTGACCGTGTAACCTGGGTGAATTACTTTATGTCTCAGGAGGTGGTGTGGCGGACAGAGGATAAGCTTTAAAATCAGAGAGGACCTGAGTTCAAATCCTGCCTATGCCATGTGACCTTGGGCAAGTCAGGAAGCCTTTCTGGGCCTCAATTTCCTCAGTTATAAAATCTGGGGATTGGGCTAGATGACCTCTAAAGCCCTTTCCAGTTCTAAATCTATGATCCTATAAGTCTCTAGGGCTATAAATTGAAGAGCAGAGAAGCTGCATGGGCAGAGGAAGTTACTGCACTGGAAGTTGTTCAGTTGCTTTTCAGTCATGCCCAACTCTTCATGACCCCATTTGGGTTTTTCTTGGCTGATACTTGAGTGGTTTTGCCATTTCCTTCTCCAGCTCATTTTATAGATGAGGAAACTGAGGCAGAGTTAAGTGATTTGACCAGGGTCACACAGCTGGTGTCTGAGGACAGATTTGAACTCAGGAAGATGAGTCTTCCTGACCCCAGGCCCAATGCTCTACCCATTGTGCCACCTAGCTTCACTGGGAATACCCCATGTCGATGAAATCACAAGGCCAGTAAAAAAACAAACAAACAAACATTACTAATAATATAAACTGACATTTATATGGCTCCTTAAGGCCTACAAAGCATTTTATATGCCCTATCTCATTCTAGACTTAAATCAACCTTATAAAGAAGACACTATAATTACTCTCCCCTCTGCTCCCATTTTGCAAATGAGGAAATTGAGCCTCAGAAAAGTTCAGTGACTTGCCAAAGGTCACCTATCTAATAAGTACCTGAGAGAGAATTTGAACACAGGTCTTCCTGATTGCAAGTCCAGCACTTTATCCTACTATACCAATGCTATGGTAATAAAGATGAGAAAACTGAGGTCCCTGATTTTGGCAAAAATGCCCCAGCTTCTGCACCAAGTAAGCAGCAGAGCCAGGATTCATACTCGGATCTCTGGACTCCACATCAGGATTTGTTCCTGCCTCGCTTCTTCCCTCCCTCTCCAAACGATGCACCTCGCACATGGTCAATGCCATCTATTTCATACTGATTTTTGAGGGTGACGTGCTCTGACTTTTGTGCTACATACATTCTGACAGTGCCCTTGTCTGTTTGTGAGCTCACTCCAGGCGCCAGACAGGCCTGAGGCCAGAGGTGACAAGGGCCTGGGTTGGGGAGGAGCAAAGGAGGCCTTGTGGAGGCCGAATGGGCCACACTGGAATGTGGGGTCCAGGGTGACTGAGGTTCGGGTCCTTGTGGCGCCAATGACAGAGACAGGGAGCTTGAAGGGTTATGCGTGAGCTTGGGGAGGGGAGGGGCGACAATACCCCCAGCCCCTGGGTCTGTCATTGAGAGATGTCTTGGCTTGGAGAAGCATTGTCTGCCAGGAGGAAACGCTGTACACTGGAAGCTGGTGGCTGAACATGAGCCCCAGCGTGCATCACTGCTCTATGCCCCAGAGTGCATAATTAATTGAGTTCCCCAATCTGTTTACTAGAAATGGAGGCAGTGGGAAGCAGAAAACAGAGCTGGTGCCTGGGGGAGAGCTGCGTTCAGAAAGTGATGTTGCTTTAATGCCTGTCCCAGGGCTCGGCTGCACCAGTAAACAGGGTGCCAAATGGGGAACAATTGCATTTTTTTTCTCTTCTCTCCTTTTACTTCTCTGATTATTACAGCGAGAAGCTCGTTTAAGGGCTTTGTCATGCAGATATTCTTTCTCTCAAGCTTCAGGTCTAGGACTTGAATCATCCACCATGAAAACCTTCGGTTCAAGTGGCTCATGGGAGTACCAAAGCAAGCATCAAATTCTAAGTTTAAAAGGAGATAAGAATTACCTGCTTATCTGGGATAGTTCTGGCACTCTCTGATTTGTTTTTTCCATGTCATTCCCAGGCCTCACTCACATTCATCCTCTCATGCATTGATTCATTCATATATTCATTCAACAAGCATTTATTAGGCACCTACTATGTGCCGGGAATTCTCCTGGGCCCTGGTGATAGATACACTGACAAAAATGAAAGCGTCCTTACTCTCAAGGAACCTATATTCTATGGGATGAAACAACATTGGCATAGAAAGATACAGAGTAAATTCATAGTGAGAGACAGCACTGGGGAGTGACTAGAGAACTAGCCTTGGAATCAGGAGATCATGGGTTCAAATCTTGCTTTTGATGAATGCTGACTGTGTGATTCTGGGCAAGTTACATCATCTCCCATTGTCCTTGGGCAATTTTTGAAGGTACTAAGTTGCAGAAGAGGTGGTATTCTGCATTGGTAGAGAGAGTTTTGTCACTGGGGAGCTCTAGACACCAATGAAATAATAGATCAGGACCAAATATACACATATAGCATGTACACACACATACATATATATGTATACACACATGTACACATATACATACACATGCATGGATATTTGGTCATTTCAGGAAATGGGGGAACACTTCACAATTCTTCATCAAGCCTTTTTTTCTTGTCTTTAAATGAGAGTGACTACCAATAAAGACTTCCCTAAAATGTATGCTGCGGGATACTATAACACAATAATCCCAGGATCATAGATTTAGTGCTAGATGGTCCCTCAGATGCCATCTGGTCTAAACCCCTCATTTTACAGGAGAGGAATAAGCTGACTTGTGCAATAATAGCCCATGGGTAGTGAATGTCACAGGTGGGTTTTTAACCTGCATCCTCTGACTCCAGAGCTTATGTTCTTTCCACACTGCCACACTGCCTCCTTTCCTCAGTAGGGGCTTTGCAGCTCTCAAGGATTGCCATTTTGAAACCCTGATCATTTTATTTTTTTACTGATTACCGCAACGAGGAACCGTCTTTCTACTACCAGTACCTTCAAATCCTTAAGAATATCCTTTGTGGGAGATAGAAGGAGTAGGAAAACAGTGGCTTAGGGAGATTAAGTGATTTGCTGAAGACCATGTGGGGCTATCAGTGGCAGGGACAGGAATAGAATTCTAGGAATAGAGCTCTCAGGTCCCAGGCCAGTGCTTTCAGTAAAACTTTCTACCTTAATTTAGTGGGTACTTACTGACTTTGGGACACGACTGGGGATATATGAAGTAATGATGCTGATTTTTAAAACAGACTTGCCTGTACTCCTACATCCAGATGAGTACTGTAACCTCCCCAGCAGGCCCCCTCAGGAGGGAATACACTCTTTCCCAGGGATGCTTTGCTGTGGCACAAAACTCTTTTGGCACTTTTCTTTGGGAATGAGTTGCCTTCTGAGAATGTTCATGAGCCTGGCATAAGAAAATTAACCTCTGAAATTTTGTTCATACCTTTCAAGCTAGAGATCTAGTTGCTTGACATATGCTCCAAGGAGATCGTTGACAAAAAGAAAAGCTCTATACATACCAAAATATATCTGGCAGCACTTTTTGTGGTAGTAAATAAGTGGAAACAAAGTTTGTTTTGTTTTGACTGGGGAATGACTAAATAAAGAGTGATATGTGAATATTACTAGGCTGTAATACAATGCATTGTTACTCAGCTATGTGAATGAATAAATGAATAAAAGAAGGAAGGAAAGAAGGAAGGAAGAATGGAAGTAAGGAAGTAAGGAAAAAATACTTATTAAGAGCTTATATATGCAAAACACTGGGGATAGAAATGGAAAAATAACACCACCTTCCTCTCAAGAAGCTTGCATTCTATTCATAGAAAGTTTCAGTTGGAAGTCAGGAAGAAAGGTCTCATAATTCTTGGGGTACAGCAGGAAAGCAGAGGTTATGACTCTTTTTCATGTCATTTCCAGTAATAAAATTGCATCTGTCCTGTATTGAATCATTTGATAGTACCAAGGACTTTAGTGGTGAAAACTTCCTTTTCTGGATCTCCCAAAGGTTTGGCTGCAGCACCACAAGCAGCATCACTCACCGGGTTTCATCTCCCCAGGGTTTGTTTCTCTAGATGTTGACTGTGGGGTCTGGGTGGTGCATTCACTCCTGAGGCTTTGGGACTTGCCAATCTGCTGGTGGCAGTTATGTAGATATGATGAATGTGATGAGTACAGAGAAGCATGGGAAGACTTGTATAAATAGATGCAAAGTGAAGTAAGCAGAATCAAGAAAACAATATACATAATGTACATGTGAAAAGCAAACATCAGAAAACAATAAAAAATGAATGTTGCTAAACTATAATATATATGTTGCTAAACTATATATATATACATATACATACACACATACATATATACACATATATACATATATATACATACACACACACACACACACACACACACACACATATATATATATATATATATGTAAGCTTGTTCCCAAAGAAGATACCTCACCCCAGTCCTTTAGAGAGTATGGAACATTGTATATAATGTCATATTCTCTTGACTTATTGATTGCTGTGGAATTTTTTTCCAATTTTTTCATTCTTGATGTTTTGTTTGACTGATTCTTGGCTCCTCATAGAGTTAGTTATTCGCTTCAATTTGGTTGATTCTAGTTTTTAGAGAATTATTTTCCTCAGTTTTTGAAGTTCCTTTTCCATATCACACATTTTTCTTTTTAAGGAGCTGTTTACTTCATTGTAATGTTTTTCTAATTTTGCAATTTTGATTTTTAAAGAATTATTCATTTTATCTTCTATCTCTCTAATTTGGTTTTCAAAGTTCTTTTTAGCGAGCTCATCTAAGAATGCTTTCTATGCTTGAGACCAGTTGCCTGTTGAGGCTTCAGCTGTGGGTGTGGAGTCTCTGAATTTGGTTCCTCCCTCTCATAATAGGACTCCAGAGTCTTTGTCTTTGCAGTCTGCTTGTTACCCATTTTGAGGCAAAGCCCTAGCCATGCTCTTCCTCTAGGGTTCCCAAGCCTTTATGGTTTAAAGTTTTGCTTTGGGGCAATAATTCCTGTGTTTTTAGGGTCAGAGGGGGGGAATTGGAGCAGCCAGGGTTAACTCTGCCATCCTGGCCCCTGGAAGTCCAGTTAGGGGCTTTTAAAATTTCTAGGCTGTGGGTTTTTAGTCCCAGGAGTAGCTGCTGCCACTGCTAGGGGCCTTGCATTTGACTCTTACCCAGCTCAGTCCAGTTCCAGCCCTGCAGTGATAGGCCTGGCAATGGCCCTTGTGGTTGGTGGGTCAGCATACTGCCACATTGATCAGGCCTTGTCTGGGCCTCTGCACCAACCCCAGTCATCTTCTGGGCCTCTGTGCCAACCGAATTTTTTTCTACCTCTTTAAAATTTTTTTTTTCTTTGTTAAAAGGATGGCTCTCTAGGAATGGGAGAGGGAGAAGTAGAGGGGACAATCTAGGCAATGGTAAAAATGAAATTTATTAAAAATGTTTTTTTTAATGAGCTTCATGACTTTATTCCTTTGTATCTCATTTCTGACCCAGAATAACAGGATAATAGATTTAGATTTGGAAAGGACCTTAGAGCTCATCTATTCCAAGTCCTTCATTTTATAGCTGAGAAAGCTGGGACCCAGAGAATTAAGTGGCTTGTCCAAGGTCACACAGGTGGCAAATGACAGAGCTGGAATTCATACCTGGGTCATTGGACTTCAAATCAGATGAATTTTCTACTGTAAAATGATATTTCGAAAAGCATGCTCAGCTGTTTCATACACTGTATTCATGAATATGGCTCAAAGTGACTGTTGGCTCTTTCCAAAAAATCCAATCTGCTTTGAGAGGATGAAAATATGCCATCAGCAGAGCTATCAAAAAAGAATGCCTGCAGTCTCTAAAGGCAATTTTGAGTTGCTAATGTGCCTCTAGTAATGAGTCCATCATTGGTGTAAGGCCATAGCCTTGTAAGGTGATCCCTTGAAAGGGGCAGTGCCATTTAAATTAGTTAAGTTCCGGTCTGGTCTGTAAAAGCCGTCATTACTTTACAGTCATTCTATGTCTTCTCTCTGCTGCTGTATTTGCTAATTCAGGTACCTCAAGGAGCATGAAAGGAAGTGAATCCTTTGATCATGAATGAATGAATGAATGAAAGCATTTGTTAAATGCTTATTACAGAGTTTTCAAACAGCACAGTAAAGGAAGAATATTCAGAGAAAGGGGAAAGATCAAAGTTTGAAGACCATTCAGTTAACCGTAATATCACCATTATTATCCACCTAACAGAAAGTAATTTTCCCCTCTGAATTAAGCAAACACATGTACTGTTCTTATTGCATTTCCCATTCTACCTTGTATGGTAGATACCTAGATGGCCTATTGCTCCATTCAGACTGTAAACTCCTAATAAGCCAAGCTCTAAACAGCTAGGCGGCACACTGGATAGAGCGATGGGCTTGGACTTAGGAAGACTCATCTTCCCACGTTCAAATATGGCCTCAGACACTTACTAGCTGTGTGACCTTGCAAATCACTTCACCCTATTTACCTCAGTTTCCTCATCTGTAAAATGAGCCGGAGAAGGAAATGGCAAACCACGTTGGTATCTTTGCCAAGAAAACCCCCAAATGTGGTCATAAAGAGTCAAACATGACTGAAATGATGCAACAACAGGTGGGTAATGCTAGAATCTTATTTTTGTTTGTATTCTTTTAGTCTAGACTATCTGATATATAAGTGCTTAATAAATATTTGCCAGTACCAGTCTCTTTGCTGAACTCCACTCCTTTAACACCAACCAAATACTAGAAATTTCAAATCCGATGTTCTGGTTCTAAAACTCAACACATTCAAAATGGAACTCCTTATTGTTCTGCCTGTTTTGGTCCTAAGCTTGATTTAGGTCACTTTGGTGGTTCAGGCTCACTATTGGAACAAAATGAGAAACATAGACCATGTGACTTTTAATAAAAGGACTTTAGTTAATAAGGGGAAATTTAGCAAGGCTACAGTATTGTTTCAAGTTGACTGAAGCTCCCCTTGTCTCCAAGGGGAGATGGGTCCAGTTAGGAGACTGTGTTGTCTCATATAGCAGCATGAGTCAATGAGCAAAGTTTATTAAACCTCTTGTTTTAGTGGGGTTGACTTTTTATCTTTTGGGTAACCAGGAAGCAATATAAACACCTTTAACCTTAGTCCACTGTACAAATTAAGTCTCAAGGACAGTTTCTTGTTTTGGGGGAAAAACTGGTCTAGCCTACAGGAAATAAATGTTCCTAACACATACTACCCTTTGGTGGCAGTCATAAAAATCTCTTGGAGGACCTTCTTCTACCACTTAAATGGCCTTAGGACTATTACTAGATAATCTTGACTTTAGGCATGAAATAAACCTTATGTAGGTATCGATAAAAGAAGAGCTTGGTTCAGGTAAAAGTGAAACAAAATCATAAAGATAGCCAATGACAACAATGAAAAAGCAAGTAACATAATGACCACCGAAGGGGTAGAGCACACTACCAAGGAATACTTCTAAAGGAGTATGGTGCCAAGGTGACTGAGGTAGAGAAGAAAGTCTAGAAATCCCAGGCTTCCACCCCTCCCTTTGAAAGGGTGGAGTCCGGAATCTTAATGATCTGGTCCACCCAGACGATGAAGACAAATGTTTGCAGTTTCTAGTGGGTCTTCCTATGTAAAACAATGCTGATGAGCAAGGACTGCAGCAGGAACAAGTGCAGAGTTGACATTTCTGGCACAGTCATTGGTCCTCTTTGTGGGTCAAGGTCCCTCTTTGCACACACCCTGTTCTAGAACTAGGGTCAGTACTACTTCCCGCTCTGTATTCTCCAGCCCTTTATACAGCACCTCCCACTGATTTCATTCCTTCCTCCTTCGACGCAAGGCACCCACCTCTCAATAATTCTGCCCTTTGTTCCCTGGGTAGAGGATAATTATGATACTGACCGCAGGGTAGTTCATTGGCAAACATTGTGGAATGACTTTATCAGTTCCAGAGTGCAGTAATAAAAGGGTTACTATAGGCCTGCCTGAGTCTTTGCTGGGGCATATGCTACTGCTAACCCTCTACTGGGGTTACGCTGCTGCCCACTGCTCTGGGTCCTATGAGGAGGCTCATTCCACCGGAATCATGGTTGTCAATAGTACTTGCTTCCCACGCTTCCTGCACTGCTGCCAGTGCCCACAGGCCAGAGTGGGCATGTGCTTCTGACTGTTCCACCACACGCAGTGAGGTCAGGAATGACCGAAGCAGTGATGAACTTGGTCAGCAATCTGTAGTTCACTGAAAGTTACCCAATGAGATCTCCTTTTCTCATTAGACATTCATTTTATTATTTAAAAATTATATTATTTTTATATTTTAAAATATTATTTTATTATTATTTTTAATTTTTTAATTTATGGAATAAAGCAAACATTTCTATAACATAGTATAATAAAAAGATGATTGCACATGAAACTTCCAATCTATTATGTATAACTTGCTATTCCTTTTAAATGTATAATAAAGTGATTGTGCAAATTTTTTTTCCTTTTTTTCCTTCCCTCCTCCAGCACTGCCCTGGACATGACTAATATTAGACAATATAATATATATATACGCACAATACATATGCATGTATGTATGTATTTATACACATATATGCATATATAATCATTCTATATATACTTCTATTTATCAGTTCTTTCTCTGGATGCAGATAGTGTCTTTCTTCATGTGTCTTTTATTTTTAATTTGGGTATTTATAATAGTCAGAATGACTTAATCACTCAAAATTGTCTTTAGAACAGTATTGTTCCTGTATACTGCGTTCTCTTGGCTCTGCTCATTTCACTCTTCATTACTTTGTGCAGGTCTTTCTGTTTCTCTAAGATCACTGAGTTCACTGTTTCTTATAGCACAGGAGTACTCCATCACAATCATATTCCACAGCTTGTCCCGTCACTCCCCAATTGATGGACATCCCTGCAGTTTCCAGTTCTCTGCCTTTATATTCTTACAAGGACTTCCTCAAGGTAAATGTCTTCTGGCAAGTCAGTAGAAGAGCTTTGATCCTCCTCTTGTGCAGACCTTCAAAAAGCATTGTAGTAGTTGCAGGGGACACTTCCCATAGCGTAGCCAGTATTGACTAAGAAATCTAGGGGCTCTCAACCCCTTGAACTCACAAAATTGTCTCCAGACCGGAAATAGATGTTTCATGATCACTGCTCAGTTAGTTATGCTCAGGCAAAGAAAAACAAAGCAAAAGGGGCTACCAGAGGTCCTAAGACCAGGTTCAAGTTTATTTGAACAGTGCATGATTTTAATGTTTCTATAACTGCCAAGCGTTGGAGAAGGGGACCTTCTCCCACCCCCTCATGGGAAGTCCAAAGAGAGAGAATTGCATTGTATATATACTGGAACTAGAATGGAAGCTGCCTTTTCTTTTAAACTGACACAGCCTATCCCCTTTAAATAACTGGTCTCCTCAGGATATCAGATGTAGTTCATTTGGCACGTTTGTCCATGTCCCCAGTTTTGAATCGTTCTCTGGGACACTGAGGGTGGCTTGAGCACTGACCTTCTAAGTACCTTCTCCAGGGATCCTGGAGAGTTCCACCAATATCCACATGGAATGGCCTTCTATATCCATTGAAAGAGTCCCAAGTAGTCCATTTAGGACTATTCTTAGATAATCTCAAATGTAAGAGCCTTTAGTAAAGGGAGGACCCAAGCTTGCCTTAGCTAGTGGGCTAGAAATCACGATCCCCCCCCCCCAAATGCAAAGATATGGAAATTCAACCAATGACTAAGTCTATGGGTTGCCCCTCTGAGCTCGGTGCATGTCAGTTCTTAAAGACCTAGAATAAATTCCCATCTACTGCTAGTTGTTTACTACAGATGGATAATTTGCTTTCATATTCTTTATGCTTGTAATCCAGGTTTTCTTTTTCAGGTTCATCAGTAGGATCGGGCATAGGAGTCCTTCAGCACAGGACCATAGGGTACCAGGCTCCCAGATCAGTGATCATCTGGTATTTTGCTCTCTCTCCATCTGCCTTTGCCCACATTAGTACTGAGCTTTTTCCATTCCAGTCCTGCCAGTCACGCTTAATATTCTTGGCCAGGGCTGATGAGAGTCAATCTAGGGGTTCAGGTTTGGGTACTGAATGAAATGACATAATTTGTAGACCATGTAATCTTTATTAAAAGGACTCTATTTAACAACAGCATGGAAGAGGTGGGTAAAGGGAACAGGAATTTATTAAGTACTTCCTATGCGTTAGATACTGCAAGCACTTAACCAATATAATTTCATTTGTTCCTCACAACGATCCTGGGAGGGAGGTGCTATTATGATCCCCATTTTACATTTGAGGCACTTGAGGTAGATGACTTGCCCAGGGTCACACAATTAGCAAGTGTCTGAGGACACATTTGAACTCAAATCTTTCTGACTCTAGGCTCAGCTCTCAATTCACCTGAGCTACCTAGCTGCCACTTAACATAGAAAGGATATTCAGCAAGGATACGGCATTGGTTCAGCTGACATTGCCTACCCTGTGTGGTTGCTCCATTGGGAAATGGGATCTGGCAAGAGATCATGAGGACTTCAGTTTACCTTGAATTAATTTTGTATATTTTTATAGATATTTATGTACATGTAAATAGGATGTAAGTTCTTCAAAGGCAGAGATTCTTTCATTTTTGTCTTTGTATCCCCAGTATCCAGCACCATGCCTGGGAAATAGTAAAAAGCACAAGCTTTTTTTTGTTGTTGTTGATTGCAGTCTCTAACTTACCAACTAACAAGCTTAGTTAGTTGATTGATTGAATCAAATATTTCTAGAATTGTGAAAATGTGCATTTGGAATCATCCTCCTGGCTTGTGAAGGAGAAGATTGTGTGGCAGAAGGGATACAAGAGAAGGACTTGAGCTGAATAAGAAGCTTAAGGATATCAGGATGGTAACCTGGAGGGCCTTTGACATGGGCAGTTGCTTAGAGATTGCTTTGGGGAAAATTTGAGGAAAAGATGAAAGAGAATAAAATCAAAGAAGAAGAAAGGCTAAATCTGCATGGAAGAACAGTAGGAACGAGAAGGTAAGGAAATAAAAATAATGATAATAAAAATTATAAACAATAATATAAAGTAAGGCAAGGGAAGAATAGGTGAGTAAAATAAGGCGGTAAGACAAAGGCAGAAGTTCTAGAAGGGCAAGGAAGTTGGATATGACCGTCAAGTCAAGAGGTGACGAAATGAGTAGAACCAGAAGAACGATTTCTATAGCAATGACACTGAATTACATTGTAATCTGGTTGGGGCTGTACTTAAGAGTGTTGTGAGCAGCATGAATTTTTTCTTTTTTTGCTTTTTTTGGAGGGCAGTTGGGGCTAAGTGACTTACTCAAAGTCACACAGGCTAGTAAGTGTGTTAAGTGTCTGAGGACGGATTTGAACTCAGGTCCTCCTGACTTTAGGGCCGGTGCTCTATTCACTGCACCACTTAGCTGCCCAGAGGAGGATGCATTTTTAACACTTCTGGTCTAGACAACAAAGAAAACAATAAGTCCAGGCATGATTTGTAGTGTTTACTGGTGTCTGAGTTGTAAGTGCTCACTCTGAAAATTTAACAATTGGCTTTTGTGAGCTACTGTTCTGGTAAGTCCATGAGGAAAAGGGTAGGAAAAGCGATTGGACTTATGATTTAATTGTTGAAGAGAACTCCCAGGTGAGGAAAGTCCTTCTGCCAATACTGATCAACAACTTTTTGTAGGGGTGATACAAAGTAAGACTTCTAAAGTCTCAATAACACAAGTATGTGACACAAGTGTAGGTGCATCATTGTCCCTTTCAGAAAAAAATTTTAAGACACCTCTACTTTGTTAAAAATCCCCCAATAATTTCCTTTCCCCCCAGTGAAAATCACTATATTTATAGGTCGTAAGATAATAAGATCACAGATTTCAAGCTGGAAAGGACATTAGAAGTAATTAATTTAGCTCCTTCATTTTACAGATAGGGAAACAGAGTCACAGAAACATGAAATGACATTTTCAAAGTTTCACTATTAAGCTAAGAAGCAGCAAAGCTGGAATTTGACCCTTGGTCCTCACTCTAAATCTGCTTCTCATAATCTCTACATAGTAAGCTCCTTGAGGGCAGCAAATGCCTTGTTTTCCAGATCTTTATGTGTCCATAGTCAGGCACTGTTTACTGAATGATCCATCATTTGACATGACCAAGATTTGTTGTAATGAATTCCAAGAAACTGCCCACATGCTTCCATTGTATTTCTACTTTTATTTATGGAATTTGTGTAAAAATAATTTCACTTTGGCTTGGAAATATCACTACTTCTTCTAAGATTTTTGCTGCAATGATTTTCATTGTATTTCAACATATTGAGCACATGGTAGAAACACAGTAAGAATTTAATAAAAGTATGATTGATGGATTACTTTGAGCTCCAGTAATGATTCTCATACAATATAGCAGTCTTCAGTTTCAATAATGAACCACAGTTACAATGAAATCTTATTATAATACAACTTCTTGTTATCTAAATTCAACTGTATTATAATTCAAATCATGTTGTCTCCACTGTAATAAAAATAACCATGATAATAATATCATTTTATTACTACAGTTCTTCAAGATTTTATACAATAGTTTCCTAAATTACCCCTGTGAGGTAGGTAGCCTTAATGTTTTTATCCTCACGTTTTTACAGATGAGAAACAGATCAGAAAAGTGACATGACTAGGTTCCCATGGTCAGTGTCCGAGTCCTACTTAAGTGAGCATCTGATACAGAATTGTAAATGTATGGAGGTTAGTCATTCCCACCATACTTTGTTTCCTGTCTGAACTAGTTGACCAGAAAGAGTTCTCTTATTTTGTCAAGCTAAAGATGACTCCACTACAGGATTGAGTCCTGGATTAAAATGAAGGTCATTTTAATATCTGCAAAGTGGAAACTTAGATGGGATTGTGAGGCGGGATGCAAGCGTAACAATGGCTTCCTCGAGTTCCATTGGCTTTAACCAAGAGTCAGATGTTCAAAGACAAGGTAATATCATCAGGAAAGTGACCGACAAACCTGGCCTCCCTTATGCCAGGTATGATTATGGGTATGCTGGGTGCCAGCAATTACAAATACAAAAGTGAGAGAGTCCCTGCCCTCATGGAGCTTACACTCTATATCAACCTTGAATTCTTGAAAAATATTTGGTCTTTTCAGGACTGAAGTGATGGTCATCACAAAATAGCTCCATTGATTCAGAATAGGCTAACACTGGGATGAAGATCAGGGTCTAAGGTATAGCAACCAGAAGCAGAGAGCTACAGAAGTAGCTAAAATCCAATGTGCTGGGTGTTGACAGATTAACTTGATGCCCACTGGAATTTTAATTACATATGCAATTAGCAGTCACAGTCAGAATAAGGAGGATGGTGATATGTTTTCATGGTGCCCTTAAGAATGTATCTTGGCCGATGTTTTATAAGAGGAAGGACCAGTTAGCAAACTTCTAAATTGCATTTCTTCCTACATTTCTATTCCTTGGGTAATTTGGAATTTTTCGTTTAATTAAAAGATTATATTTTCTTCGGTACTTGGTAAATGCAAGGGTATTTTTATTTCATAAGTACGTTTAAATTGCACAAGATTTGCATTTAATATAGATTTTTAAAAGGGAAATAGTGTGGTATGGTAAATAGAGAGCTGGCCTCAGAGCCATGAAGACCTAGATTCAAAGTTAGTTCTTAAATACTTTGAATTGAATTGAACATATTGTGCTTATAATCCTGGTCACATTACCAAGTGTCCCAGTGCTCTAGGCCAGAAGGGTCAAACAAGAAGCCAAACCCAGTTTAAAATGGAAAAAAATGGGAAATATTGAATAGAATAAATAAAAAATACAATAGACTATAGATAATATTTATCTATGGTTTTCTCAGTCAATATGCTGCCTGCAGAGATCCTTGTGTATGATATAGTGAACTCTTCTATGTGAGTTTGGTACAGCTAGCTGGCACAGTGCATAGAGTGTCAGGCCTGGATTCAGAAAGACCTGAGTTCAAATGTGACCTCAGATTTAGCTATGTGACCCTGGGCAAGTCATTTAATCCTGTTTGCCTCAGTTTCCTCATCTGTAAAATGAGCTGGAGAAGGAAATGTCAAATCACTCTGGTATCCTTGCCAAGAAATTCTCAAATGGGGTCATAGTCAGACGACTGAAAAACAAACAAAAAAACAACCAACTCTGCTCTAGGCAACTCTTTAAAATTCTAGGTTGCAATGAATATGCCAACCTGAATTTATAAAGAGAGCTTCCCTCTAGAACACCTGGGACCTCCCTATACCAATGAAATCATAATTATTGATTTAAAAAAACAAAATAAAGCTAATTCAGAATCTCTTGTTTTAACACTTGGTCTTAAGACTGGAAGTAAAACCAAAATATAATTCATAAATTTTCCAATTGGTTCCCCCTGCTACAAACATTAGCCTAAACCTGATCTTAATAGTAATAAACATACATATGCACACTCACGTATCCCATGGGCAATGATGTAAATCGACAAGGAAGAGGGTGAGAGAGTACAATATGTACTTCAAGGCAAAAGACAACAATGACTAATGTCTAAAGCAAGGAAGAATAATGACTGAATCGTTAATTATGATCCTAATTATACTTCTGCTGCCAAATAAAATCATTTGTTTAAAGTAAGACTTTTTGCTTTGATTAAAGCCATTCTCATTAACTGAAATGTGTCAGTGAGTGAGTCAACAGACATTTATTAAGTACTGGTTATGTGCCAAGCAAGGTGCTAAGAAGCATTGTGGATACAGAAAAAAAAGGCCAGGGGCAGTTTAGGTGGCCCAGTGAATAGAGCACTGGCCCTGGAGTCAGGAGGACCTAAGGTCAAATCCAGCCTCAGACACTTAACACTTACTAGCTGTGTGACCTTGGGTAAATCACTTAATCCCAATTGACTTGCCTTCCCCCATCCAAAATAGAAAAAAAAAAGAAAAAACCGTGGTCTCTGCCCTCAAGTAGTTTACTTTCTAATGGAGGAGATAACATGCAAACAGCTATCTACATGTGAGATAGATTCTGTATAATTGGAAACTAATTTCAAGGGAAGGCACTGGTTGTCAGGGATCAGGGAATGGCCAGTTACAGTAGATGGGATCTAAGTTGAGTCCTGAAGAAAGTGAGGAAAGAAAAGAGGTGAGGAGGGAGCAAATTCCAGGGATGGGGGGCAGCTAGTGAAAATGAAAAGAATCCAAGCATCAAAGCCAGAAGTGTCGCTGATCAGAGTATATGGGGAGGCATAAAGTGTAATAAGACTAGAAAGGGAAGAAGGCGCCAGGTTGTGAAGGACTTTATAAACCAGAGGATTTCATATTTTATCTTAGAAGTAATAGGGAATATTTTTAAATTGGGGGTGGAGGGGGGGTGTCATGGTCAGACCTGTGCTTTAGGAAGATGACTTTGATAACTGAGTGGAAAATGGATTGTATGTGGTTCAGAGATGTTGTGGACAAGGAATCCCATCCCATCCACTTTTCTCCACCAGGTTTTCCTCTCTTTCATCTCCACCTTCTCACTTATCTTTAGTCTCTGCCTCTCTATTGGTCTCTTCTCAAACATGCCCATGTCTGCCTTCCAAAAAGAACCTTCACTTGATTTACCCAACTCTTTTAGTTATCGTTGTCTCATAACTCTCTACCCTTTTGTGGGCAAACTCCTTGAGAAGTTCTACTTCCTTTCCTCTCACTCTCTCCATTTTCTCCAATCTGGCTTCTAACTTCATCATTCAACTGCAATGACTTTTTTTTTGAGGGGGTAAGGCAAGGCAGTTGGGGTTAAGTGACTTGCCCAAGGTCAGACAGCTAGTAAGTGTGTCAAGTGTCTGAGATTAGATTTGAACTCAGGTCCTCCTGACTCCACAGACTGTGCTCTATTCACAGTGGCACCTAGTTGCCCTGCCCCTGAAATTACTTTCTCCAAAGTTGTGAATGATTTCTTATTTGCCAAACCTATAATTTCCTTTTCTCATTCCTCATCCTTCTTGACCCCTCTTCAGTCTCTGACATTATTGGTCATTCTCTCCTCCTTGATAACTCTCTTCTCTCTCGACTTTTGTAAGACTGCTCTCTTCTGGTTCTCTTCATACCTGTCTGATCACTTCTTCTCAACTTCCTTTCTTAGATATTCCCCCAGGTTGTACCTACTAAGTGTAGGTTTTCTCCCTCTATAATATTTAACTTGGTGATACCATTAATTCCTACCCATTTAATTATCATCTCTCTATACTGATTATTCTCAAATCCACTTAACTAGCTCTAACCTCTTTCCTAAACCCCAGACTTGGATCTCCAGCTACCTATTGGACATCTCCAACTGGATGTCCTATATACATCTTGAACCTAACATGTTTAAATTGGAACTATCTTTTCCCCAAAACTATCCCTACCTTCCAGACTTCTATATTACTATTGAGAACCCTACCATCTAGCACCATCATTCTCCCAGTGCCCCAAACTCACATCCTATGTGTTATCCTCAGCTCCTCATCATCTCTCAACCCCCTTGATTGGTCTCCCTACCATGAGTCTCTCCCCATTCTGAAGTTCATCATCTACTCAACTGTCAAAATACTATTTCTGAAGCACAGGTTTGACCATGTCACCTGCCTAGTTGATACATTTTAGTGGCTCCTTGTTATCTCCAGGATCAAAGAGAAAATCCTGTTTGTTATTCAAAGCCCTTCATAGGCTGCCCTCCCCACCTTTGCAGTCTTCACCTTACACCCCTCCAAGTACTCTATGATACTGTGGCATTGGCCTTCTGGCCATTCCTCGCATGAGACACTCTCTTTCCTGACGCAGGGCATTTTCACTGACTGTCCTCTATGCCTGGAATTCTCTCTCTGCCTCTGCCTCCTGGCTTCTCTGGTTCCCTTCTAGGCTGATATCCCACCTCCTATAAGAGGTCTTTCCTGATTCCCCTTAATGCTAGTGTCTTTCTTCTGTTAATTATTTCCAGTTTATCCTATTTGTATCTTGTTTGCATATAGTTGTTGGACTACTGTCTTCCGCATTAGGTTGGGGGCTCCAGGAGAGGAGCACAGTCTTCTGCTTTTGATTGTATCCCCAGTTCTTAGCACATAGTAGAGACTTACTGAAGGTAGACTGGCAACAGATTGGATATGTTGGATTATGAAAGTGATGAGTTAAGGATGACAGAAACACTATGGGCCTGAGCAACTGGAAAAATTATGGTGCCCTACAGAGCAGTAGAGAAAGTGGAAAGAAGGAAGACAATCAGAAGAAAGATAATGCTTTGTTTTGGTCATGTTGAGTTTGAGATGACTTTGGGGCATCCAAGTTTGAGATGTCCAATAGGCAGTATGTGATGTAAGGTTGGAAGTCAGGAGAGAGGTTAGGGCTAGATAAATATATTGAGAATCATCTGGATGGAGAAGATAATTGGACTTGTGGGAGTTGATAAGATCACCAAATGAGATAATATAGTGGGGATGGGATAATATAGACAAAAGAGGTTCCAGAATGGAGCCTTGGGGGGGGAGCTTTTAATTTTAATTTCATATGGCTTTTCATTTCAGAAGAGGATCCCATAGTTTCCCATTCTGACACTTGCAATCAAAAGGGTTTTACTTAAGTTAACAATCTTCATAATAAACAGAATGTCATTTCATTAATTTTGTAATTGTTTTTCCTTGTCTCAAACATTAGTTGATATCTATCTTTAGCCATAATACATATGTAAAAGAATGTTAATTTCAAGATTTGATTACAAACTATGCCACAAAGACCTCTTCAAATCAGATAATTCAAAACTCAGGTTACTATAGAGCTATTCAGCATTTGATCTTGGCCTGACAAACTCCAGTAGACTTGCTGAGGACAGCACACAATAAAAAACTAGGGGAAAATTGTAAGGGTAGAGTTGAAACTATCCTATTTGACTCTATTGCCTTGACTACATGAAAACACTTTTTGATTGAATTAATTAGAATTGAGTATGAACAGTCTCTACACCAGCTTGAATCAATAGAAGCTATTGCATGGCTCATACCCTAAATAATTTCTATAAAAGAGGAGAAAAAAGAGAAAAGCTGTCTCAGAACAGCCTTAGCAGAAGAAGAGATTCTGACGGTTTGGACTGAGAAGTTGGACCATCAGTGGAGCAAGAAAAGGACTAAGTTATGGTAGAGAAGAGATATACCCAAGAAAGTCATTGGTTCTGTGGGTACCTTGGATCCAGGCTGAGGGAAGTCTCAAGAAAAGTCCAACTTTCTCTGCTGACATCTGTCTATCTGTAAATACCCTAAATTCAAATGCTTCCAGTGAACTAAATTTTGCCTCAACCACAAATAGGCGAGGGGGTTAACAGGCAGCTAGGTGGCATAGCAGATAGAGCTCTGGTCTTTTAGGCAGGATTACTCATCTTCCTGAGTTCAAATCTGGTCTCAGATACTTCCTAGCTGTGTGACTGTGAATAAGTCACTTTAACCCTGTTTGCCTCAGTTTCCTCATCTGTAAAATGAGTTGGAGAAGGAAATGGCAATTCACTCTGATATCTTTGCCAAGGAAACTCCAAATGGGGTCATGAAGAGTCAGACATGACTGAAAAATGACTAAACAACAATAACTGAGATAGATATGAACAAATTCAACCTCTGTCTAAGGTATAAGGGATGTTTCCTTAGAGCAATTGTGATTGAACACAGAACTTATCTAAAATTCTCTAAAAGAAGGAAAAGATAACCAAGTGGACCTTAGGGGCCATTGTATTGCCCAGAGTCTTAAATGAGCTAAGTATTGTAAGAAGGTATGTTACACAGATATTGGGAAGTAGTTTTGGTATCTTATGGATCTCATAGCATCTTGATACTTACATGACTCTGTAATCTGATTGATGTGTGTCTACCTTTGGTGTTGAAAATTAAAATTTAGGGATGGCTAGCTGGCACAGTGAATAGAGCACCGGCCCTCGAGTCAGGAGGAGCTGAGTTCAAATCCGGCCTCAGAAACTTAACACAAAAACTAGCTGTGTAACCTTGGGCAAGTCACTTAACCCCAATTGCCTACCTTCCCTCCTCCACAAAGCAAAAGAAAGAAAGCAAATTAAAATTTATCTAGGCCTTCTTATCTTGTCCACATCTTCCTATGAATCTTCCACAGGGATGACCATTCAGTGTACCAGAGTTCTTGGTCTACCTTGTTTTACATCTGGCATTTGCTGCTGCTGGGGAAGAGATACCTTTATCTCTCTTTGAGATTCACTTCTGATTATTGGATACTTCTTAGAAACCAGGTAGGATATTCATGAAACCACAATTTAAATATTTGTATAAATATTGTGACTTCTACGCTCATTATACTTTCTTTTGATTTGTATTACCTTGTGAAGATTTGAGAGAAATTCTTTTTCATTTAGGAGATACTCTAGGCCCCTTAGTGAGTAGGGCAAGAAAGAAGAGAACAAAGACACTTGTTAGAATAATTTAGGTTCTAATAATTGAATAATTGAAATAATAATTGATATAATTGAATCATTGATATTTAGGTTGAATAATTGAATTTTAGTGTATTTTCATTTTTAAAAGTATTTTATTTTCTGGGGGAGGCTAGGTGGTGCAGTGAATAGAGCACCAGCCCTGGAGTCAGGAGGACCTGAGTTCAAATCTGGCCTCAGACAGTTAACACAAAAACTAACCATGTGACCTTGGGCAAGTCACTTAACCCCAATTGCCCTCCAAAAAAAAAAGCAAAAAAATATTTTATTTTCCCCAATTACATGTAAAAACAATTTTTAACATTTATTCTTTTTTTTTTAAGTTTTGAGTCCCTCCCCCTCATCTCCACCACCCCCGATAAGCTATCTGATATAGTTTATACATGGGCAATCATTTACAACATTTCCATGTTAAGTGATTTGGTGGAAGAAAACTTAAAACAAAACAAAGATAGGAAAAAAGAAAATAAAAAATAGTATGCATCTCTATATTCAGATGCCATCAAGTTCTTTTTTTAAATATATTTTCAATAGTCACCAAAACCTTATTTAATTTGATGAACTAAACCATATAACTACATGTTTAGTCATCTACATGTCACTGTACAGAAAATAAAACATGCAATTTTAATTCTACATTTAAATATAGAAATAGACCTATGATCTTTAAAGCAAATTACTCTCATATATAGTCTTCCAGGGAAATTCTTCCTTCCAAAGTCCTTGGCATTGTCAGATGGCTCAACATCAGAAGTAGATATAGATGTGGTCTTATTGATAGAAATGATAAAGTAAACTCATTGCCATCTGCTTTGTTGCTTCTTCCAGTAGACTGCTAGACCTTCCTGGGGACTTTCAGCTAAAACCCCTTTCCTTAAGAACGTGCTCTCCTTGAGAGCAGGGGATGTCTGCTTTTCTGTTTGTTTCCCCAGAGTTTAGTCTAATGCTTTGCATAAACTAAGAACTTAATAAATGCATTTTAATTCACTCATTCATTCATTGTGTCATACTTACCATTCAGGCAAGTCCTGTGAATGGGCAAGATTATTTTAGGGGCAATTGGGAAGTGCCCCTGTGTCCCCTTCTTCCTCTCATTCTGTATCAGTCCTCTTGTTTGCTTATCCCTAAAATTCTTTTAACTTTCATCGTCCCAGTAGAAATTAAGAACTTTAAATGACAAATAACTGGGAAAAATGACACAAAAACCAGGTGACTCAGACCCCTCCCCCCAACCGCCACTTGTCAATCATCAAAGATAAAAAAAGACAATCAGTTGGGTCAGAGGAAAGATGCTTGGATTGCAAGTCAGAAGATCTGGGTTGGAACCCTCATTTTGTGACTTATTTCTTGTGTGATCTTAGACAAATTACTTCACAACTCCAGGTCTTAGTTTTCTCATCTGTCAACTGGGAGGGTGACAACCTCCAAGGTCCCTTCTTACTCCAAATCCCATGCTTTTGTGATGGAGGGTAGGCTAGGAAAAGGAGAGACAGAGAGAGATAGAGACAGAGAGAGACAGAGACAGTGGGGGGGGGAAGAGAGAGAGAGAGAGAGAGAGAGGAAGAGAGAGAGAGAGAGAAAGAGAGAGAGAGGGGGAGGGAGAGAGAGAGAGAGAGAGAGAGAGAGAGAGAGAGAGAGAGAGAGAGAGAGAGAGAGAGAGAGAGAGAGAGAGAGAGAGAGACACTTGTCACAAGGGCTATCCCATGGATCATGCTCTGAGTTGACCTTCCTGCTTCTGGTTGACTATGTAGAAGCTTTGTCTGCTTCTGCACATTTGGTGACCCAGCACTGAAAGGAGTTGGTGTTTTGGCATGATGTGGTAAACTCTGAATGGTCCTTTGTTCCTGCTCTTCCCTGTGACATTGGCAAGCTGGTGTCCAGCTGTGTCGTAGCTCTCAGGTCAGATTCCCATACTTTGATGCTTCAGGAAGTATTGTGTAACTACTAGATTTCAAGGGTGGGGTGAGGGAGAGATGATTCTCTCCATCCCAGTATCATGGCAACTGCAACCACAAGGCACTTACTATAGGGATACTCGACTGGAAGTTGTTTGGACAAAGCCAGGTGAAATATAAAATTCCTAATTAGCAGCCCTATAAACCATTGGTGTTAAAAGAAAATAGAAATGGTGTCCCTAAACTGTACTTGATGATCCATGATAATGACTCAGAAAACCTAGACAAAAAGTTATCTACTTAATAGTAACATATTAATGTTATCTATATCCTATGATATTTTTGTTTTGTTAAATATTTCCCAATTCCATTTTGATCTGGTTTATTGCTAGTTTGACCCCTCTGCTATAATCTTTTGAGATTTAAATATCAATGTATCAGTAGTTATAAGTTAAGTTACTGATTCAAGTTGTTCTATTAATGCTGCTGTGCGTCTTTGAGGTTTAGTGTTTCTTTTGTTTATAGGAATGATTTACCTGTCCCATACCAGGTTCATATTGCTCTCCGAGTACCTCTCTACTTTCCCTTTTTGGGGAAACCCTAGAAGTGAGCCCTAACCTAATCCATAAGTATATTTGTCCCTGTGGTGCTGGAGGGCAGAGGAAGGGTTTCACCAGTGGATGAGTATGAGGACAGGAGCCTAATTAATTGTCTGTCATTAGAGCCCAGGCTCCCCAGGACTACACCTAGAAGCAGCTACAGGGGCTGGCTGCAGTACTCTAGTCCTTGTGAGCCAAGCAGTAGTTTCTTGATGTTAAACATTAGAGCCAAGATGATGGTTTCTTCATCACTGGAAGAGATTTGGGAATATTGTAAAAGGGTACAGTTTAATTTTTTGCTCTAGCTTCTGAGACCCTTCCAGCTTTGTGATTCTGAGATACTTTTCAATTTTGCCTATTTTTCTTCAATGGTGTGCAGAAAAAAGCAGTCAAACATGGAGGTATTTAGTTTATTTTTCTCATGTGTGGACTGGAAACCAATCATGCATGTACCTTAGCAGAAATTGTTGATCATGAGGAACCACAGTGGGCAGATGCAAAATAGCTCTATTTATTATTCTAAGCAGCCTTGTATTTATAACATCTAAGTTCAGAACTCAGAGTGTTTACATCTAGAAGAGATTATAGATGTCATCTAATCCAACTCCATAATTCCAGCGATGAGGAAATTAAGGGCCAGAGTGAGGCAGTGACTTGTGTCAAACCACATAACTAATAAGTAGCAGAATGGAGATTTGAACCACTTCTAATTGGGACTAGAACTCAGATCCTCTCATTCTTAAACTATTGTTCTTTTTGCCACAAAACACTGCCTGCTGCATTTCCTGATTAAGAATTTTTCTCCTTGCCTTTTTGCTTGGTCGGAGATTTTTAGACAGTCATTACCCTTGGTTTCCACTGATATCCCAATTGATGGGATAGGAGGAGAAGGCTGAACCCCGTTCTACTTTCCCCTTTCAGAACAAATCCTTCTTAAGGGATTTCTGTTCTGTCCTGTGTGAGTTATAAGCAAGTCTGGTGGAAACTAGAAAGTCTGCTGTGCTATGTGATGGGAAGTTTTTGCCCCATTCCCCAAAGGAAAGAGACAGCAGAGACACTATGTTCAATATTTAGCTGGGTTGTTTATGTATTTAATTTTAAACAAATATTTAAGGCTTTGGGAAAGTGCCTGTACTTGTACTACAAACTAATCTTAAAATAGTATCTTCCTCCTAGTTGCTGTTCTCTGGGTTTCTTGCCAAACTAGAGGGAAAAAAATCCACCAGAGATGAGATAAATTCCAGTTGGTAGGTAAATCTTTGGAATTTTGTCTGCTTGATTTCCCCAGCATTATCATAGGACGATGGATTGATCTGATTTCCTTCGGATACTAAGGTACCATTCTGTGTAGTTTTCTCTCTATCTTTTAATTATGTAAGAAATGATGTAGCATAATGGCTAGAAAGTTAGGTTTGGAGGGATGGAGACCTGGATTCAAATCCTGACTCTGACACTCAATAACAGCGGTACCCTGGGTAACATCCACTTATCCAACATGGACCTCAGCAACTTTGTAAGACTTGTCTACTAAGTTGTCTAGTGTGTTGTGATCTGCAATGGTTAAGGGTGTTACTATACTAGGTCTTCCCCACACTGATGAGCAACCAGATCACTGGTGTTTAATTTTGTGGAACTAGGAATGATGCACATATCTTTAGCCCTTCAAGGTTTAGGAGAGTCAGTACAACATGTAGAAAAAACTCCAGATTTGGAGTCAGGGGAATTCAGTTCAAATTCATTTCTTTTTTTTGTGTGTGTTGGAGAAATAGTTTATTGTTCAAATACATAAGTTAAGAAATTAAAAAAAAAACTTTCACACTATTATTCTATAGTCCTAAAATTGTTAGTTATAAAAATAAGAGAATGAAATTAATATAATAACAGACAAAAAGTTGGTAAAATAGTTCCTGTTTTAGATATGACAATATACTTAAAAATCCTAAAATATCAATGAAAAAGTTAATTGACATAAGAAACTAATTAGCTTCAATAAAGTAGGAAAATACAAAATAAACCCACAAAATTACTACCATTTCTGTATATTGTGAACAAAACCAGGAAGAAAAGATTAACAGTAAAATTCATTTTTTTAAACTTTATAGTACCAAATTCATCTCTGACACTATCTTAGTGACCTTGTCCAAGTCACTTATGCTTACAGTCAGTTTCTTCCTCTGTAAAATGAGGATTTTGGACCAGATGGCCTCTGAGGTTTCTCCTAGACCTAGATCTATGATCATATAAATGCTTTCCTGACCATAGTCCTAGAAGGCAAGCAGTGCAAATCTGATTTATTTATTTAATTTTTTGGGGAGGCAAGCAGGGCTAAATGACTTGCCCAGGGTCACACAACTAGTAAATGTCTGAGGTCAAATTTGAACTCAGGTTTTCCTGACTCCAGGGCCAGTGCTTTATCCACTGCACCCACTATCTTTAACTACAAATGATTTGCTCAAGACCACACAGCTAGTGTGTGTTGGAGTTAAGCCCTTGTTTCTCTCCATTCCTAGTCCGATGCTTTTTTCATTATATGACAGTGCTGTCTCACAAATGTTGTTTATTTTATTAATAATGTGAAAGTGTGCATTCAAATGTACACAGTGCTTTGTATAATTATATATATATGTACAATATATATACATATATATATTTTCACAGCACCCACACAAGGTAAGTAATGTCAACTGATTTCATTCCCACTTTCCAGATGCAGAAACTGAGGCAGAGAGGGGTTAATTGATTTCCCTCCCCACCCCTCCTCTCCTCTCCCTTCTCCTTTTCTAAAAATGCATCCTGGTTTCCAAACAATAAACTTTCTCCTCATCTTCTTGAACACAATTAATTTCCAATTTGGGAACAGTCTGTATTTAGAAACATGGAAGGGGTCAAGGGCTTAGTTTCTCCATATTCAATCTTAAGGGAAACAAATTAGGCAAGGCTGAGACTCAGCCCCACCAAAGACGACTAAAATATTCTGGCCACTAGAAAGGAACATGTTGTTGTTGAATTGTTTCAGCCATATCCAACTCTCCGTGACTGCATTTGGGATTTTCTTGGCAAAGATACTAGAGTGGTTTTGCCATTTCCTTCTCCAGCTCATGAGGCAAACAAGTGACTTGTCTGGAGTCACAGAGCTAGTTCGAGGCTAAATTTGAATTCAGGTCTTCCTGACTCCAGAGCTGGTGTTCAATCCACTGAACCAACTATCTGCCCTCAGAAAGGAGCATATCTCTGGCTTAATATCAGGTCACATTTAGAAGACTTTACAGAGTGGTGACTGGCCATTCTAATTTCAAACAAAGATTAAATTGTAAATGAACAAAGCTGAATAAAAAAAACTAAGAACAAATATCCCTCCCATTTTTTACCAACTACTGTACTTTCAAATCTTTTGTGACAAATCCAGGGGCATGCTGGAGAGCCCAACCTCAAGTGACTCCCAAGAGCCAACTGATAAATTCCTGTTATGAGCATTAACACCTTGGAAATCAACATTTTTCTACAGACCAGAATATAGTTTATTATTTCATTGGTTGCATAGACTTATGAAAGTAACGGAAAGAAAATACTGATAATGCAGATCACACTTAGGAATATGTCATGAGTACTTTTTTTTTTTTTCCAGAGAGATGGTTGCTAAACAATTACTGGCACTCTCCTGCCAATTTTCTATGCAGGCATAACCTGGTCTTATTATACGTTACTTTATTGCGCTCTGTGGATGTTGTGGGTTGTTTTTTTTTTTTTTGATTGTCTTTTTACAACTTGGAACTTTGTGGTAATCCTGTAGTCGAGCAAGTTTGATGGTTCCCATTTTCCTGACACCATGTGTTCCCTTCAGGTCTTGGTGCCACATTTTGGTAATTTTCCTAATATTTAAAACTTTTTCATTATTATTATATTATGGCAATCTGTAATCAATGATCTTTGATGTCGCTGTTGTAGGTGTTTTGGGGCAACACAAACTTATATGAATAAGACCGTGAACTCAATTGATAAATGTTGCATGTGTTCTAATTGCTTCACCCGATTGACCATTCCATCTCTCTCCCTCTCCTCGGGCCTCCCTGTTCCTTGATACACAACAATATTGAAGAATATTACATAAACTTAGTTGATAAAGCAGCAGCCCAAGGTTTGAGAAGATTGACTCCAATTTTGAAGGAAGTTCTACTGTGGGCAAAGTGCTATCAAACAGCGTCACAGGCTGCAAAGAAAACTTTTGTGAAAGGAAGAGTCAATCTATGTAGCAAATGTCATTGTTGTCTTATTTTAAGAAATTGCCACAGCCATCCCAGCCATCAGCAGCCACCCTGATCAGTCAGAAGCCATCAACATTGAGGGAAGACCACCCTCCACTACCAAAAAGATTGTTGTTGGGTGTTTGTCCTATGTTTTTGAAGAGGACCAATGACATCATGAGGTGATATCCTGACTTGAATTGAAGTGAGGCAAAGTTATCGGCCTCACTTTCTCTTCCAGAATCATCCAAGTCTGGGGACAAGACAAAAGTTGGGATGACTGGCGATGGCATGATGGATGACCTTGACTTCTTTGATGTCTGACTCATTTCTAAGTGCTCCACAGCATCTGCTTCAGCGCTCCACAGCATCTGCTTCAGCTGCCTGCATGGCCATTGGAATAAATTGTTATCATCTGCACATTCCCTGGGGGAAGTCTTCACTTGCTTGGAGTAGACGCTCCCTAATTCAGCCACAAGTTTGAGGTCTATCAGTTACCTTCAACATGGTTCAGCCCATCTGATGAAATGGTTTCCTGGGGTGTGGCCACCATGCATGCTACAGCTTCTTGGAGTCATTGGTGAGAGTTGGGTGAATCAGGTGGATAACAAAGTAGAAGTGCATCCCTGAAAAGGGCTTAGCAAGCCTTGATACCAGAGGTGCTAGCTCTCCCCGAATGACTTACTGAAGGCTCAGAACATGGTTAGCAATGGGTTATTTTAGACATAATATTGCACACTTAATAGACTACAGTATAATGCAAATGTAATTTTTATATGCACTGGAAATCCAAAAAATTAACCTGATTCACTTTATTGCCATAACCTGGACCCAAACCTGCAATATCTCCAAGCTATGCCTATACCTTTTCTTTTAATAGTCTTTAAATATAGGAGGCAAATTACAATGCAGAATAATATATCATATAGCATTTTAAGAGATTTACAAAGTGTTATTCATATATTCCTCACTAGATTCTCACAACTTGCCTCATCCCCCATTCCGGTCCATCTTCCATTCTGTTGCCAAAGTGATTTTTCCTAAAACACAGGTTTGACCAGGTTACTCCCCTACTCAATAAACTGCTATGGCTCCCTATCAAATATAAATCCTCTGTTTGACTTTCAAAACTCTTCATAACCTAATAATCCTCTTCCAGTCTTCTTCCACCCTTCCATGTAGTTCTTTGATTCAGTGAAACTAATCCCCTTTCTGTTCCTTGAACAAAAAAATTCCATCTCCAAACTCCTGGCATTTGCACTGACCTTCTACCCCCCCTCAAATTCACCTCCTCACTTCCTTGGCTTCCTTCAAGTTTCATTTAAAATCTGACCTTTTACAGGAAGCCTTTCCCAATCCCCCTTAATTTTAGTGCCCTCCCTCTATTGATTTTTTCCTATTCACGTTGCATGTAGCTTGTTTGTGCTAAATTGTCTGTCTGCATGTTCTCTCCCCCATTAGATTGTGAGCTCCTCCAGGGTAGTGGATGGTATTTTGCCTTTGTAACCTCAGCCTTCAGCATACTGCCTGGCATGTGGTAGGTGATTAATAAGTGTTTATTGACTGACATCCCCTGACATGAAAAGGAGGTAATAAAGAAATCATTATCTTTATTTAAAAGAAGAGGAAAAAAAGGTCAGGGACTTGCCCAAATTCACAGAGCTAGTCAGCATCAGAAATGCATGATTGGAATCCAGGTCCTCTTGACTCCAAGTTCGGTGCTTTTTTCTCTGCAGCCTGTTGGGTCAACTGAATGGTTGTGCTTTTAACTCATGAATATACTTTTTACTCTTTACCTACCAGCACCTCCTTGGTAATATTTATGGTATATTTATCACTACCCAAGTTAGTATAGAGTTTATTATAACCTAAATTGTTCATGGAATTAATTAAACATTTTGAAAGCCATTATTCTGTGTGAACTTGTGTGTTGTTGTTGTTATTCAGTTCAGTCCTGTCTGACTCTTGGCGACTCCATATGGCATTTTCTTGGCAGAGATACTGGAGTGGTTGGCCATTTTCTTCTCTAGCTCATTTTACAGATGAGGAAACTGAGGCAGAGTCAGGTGACTCGTCCAGGGTCACGCAGCTAATGTGTCTGAAACTAGACTTGGTCTTTCTGACTCCAGAGCTGATGCTCTATCCATTGTACCACTTAGCTATCTTGCATGTCTTCCAGTTGATCTAGTAGAAAGAGTTGTTGTCATACTTTGGACAAGCTAGCATCATGGAGGTATGCTCCTTTTAACTTGGAAATTGAATAGAAGTTGCAGATTTTCATTGTAGTATAGTTTGAGATTTTTTTTCAATATAAAAAGGTAGCAGTACCTCATATAGCACTTTAGTAATGAAAAGGAAAGCTAAAATTCAACTTTTTTTAGTCAATGGGTAATTGGGAAATATGTCAGAACCAAATGATACTGGACCAAATTAGTCACCAAGAACTTAATAAGCACTAAATTTGTGCCTAGGTTTATGTGAAGTTCTGGGAATGAAAATATGAACAAAAAGAAAGACATGCCTGACTTAAGGAGGTCACATTCTAATGGGCAAAACACATACCAGTAAACTAAAAAAGAGTGGAGGGAGGGTAGGGAAGGTTCCCTGCAAGGAGGGTAGGGCATATAGGAGAAGTAAAGAGGGGTGAAGCCTTGTAGGAAGGGGAGAATCAATAGGAAGAACTCAATTTAATACTTCAATAAGTTCAGTAACATTTAATAAATCCAACAAACTTTTATGTAAGTTCCTACTGTGTGCTAGGCACTGTATTGGGTACTGGGAATATAAAGATAAAAATAAAGCAGTTTCTTCCTCTTCAGTAACTTACATTCTACTAGGGATCTTGAGAAATCTGACAATCCAAGCTCTCACTATGTATGATTTGGCAAGGTTTTAAATTCTTATTCCTTTCTTTTTAAAAATCACTTTCTTCTATGGGAGTATTTCTAGGAGAATATAGGCAAGAGTTGTACATGACGATGGATAGGCATGGATGTGGTATATGCTATACCAGTGGATTTTTTTTCTGCACCAACTGTTGTCTAGACTCTTCTCCCCATCCTATACATGCGTAGTTAATTTTTTGAACCAAAGTTCAGGAATTTTTTTGTTTATCTCTATTCAATCTGTTCTTATTAGATTTGACCCAGTGTTCCAGTTTGCCAGGATCTCTTTGGGTCCAAACTCTGCTGTCCAATGTGTTTACTAGCCCTCTCAGCTTTGTGACCTCTACACAATTAATAACCATACAATCTGTGCCTTTACCCAAGTTTAAAATGTTAAGAGGAACAAGGTTAAGGGAAGGCCACTTTTAAGTATAGCTATAATACTCAATACAAAACTGGTCTTTTTTTTTGGACTGGTCATTTACTGAGTTACAAATCTATCTAAATGTATTGTCATTGAAAGTAATTAAAATATGTAATTTATTATTTTAATGTAATATTTTAAGGTCTGTGAACTGCTTTATATAGGATGTTTCCAAAATCTTATAACTCTTAAGACTCATCTAATTTAATTAAAACTTAAAACTGCACTAAGACTTTTGGGACACTTTGTTTGATATCATTAGCATCACATAACAACTTGGCTAGGTACAATTCTCATTTCCCCCATTTTACAGATTAGCATACTGATGCTCAGAGAAGTTAACTGACTTGTCTGTGATCAAACAGCTACTAAGTGGTCAAAAGTGGGATTCAAATTCAGATTTTCCTAAGCTCAAATCTGACATCTCTGGCTTGTGAATCTTTGTCTGGTCTACAAGGACACTGAAAGGGCACATTTTGTCAAATGGCTTTGCCAAAAACCAGGACTAATATTTCTATGACATTCCCCCTTTCTACTGGTTTAGTAACCTTGGTGTAACACAAATAAACACAGCACACAGGAAGGCTGCTAACACAGGTTCAGTCTTGATCTGGTCAGACAGGAAAGACACCAAGAAGGGGTTAATAATCTTGCTGTATTCTAGTCTAGTTTTCTCAGAAGAGGATTTCCGATAATGGGAGGACAAACTCCTACGGCATTCACTAATCACCCTTCTCACAGGGTAGGCAAGAAGGGGGTTTTGAACCCTAATTGTGGGAACTCATATCTAACACCTGGGAACAAGAGATTGTTATGGTTATGGATCCTGGGAAACTGAACTCTAAAAGATAATTACAAAAATCCACTTTACACACACTAAAATCCACCTTACTTACACTTGGTCCAAAAGAAAATGAGATGAGGTTGGTTGGCACAACCTGGTTTTGATGAACTCATACTGACTCTTAGTGGTCATCACTTCTGTTACTGAATACTGACAAGTTAATCCTTTA
This sequence comes from Petaurus breviceps papuanus, assembly GCF_028583685.1. NCBI lineage: Eukaryota > Metazoa > Chordata > Mammalia > Diprotodontia > Petauridae > Petaurus > Petaurus breviceps. The sequence continues at coordinate 10,362,371 of NW_027187359.1, forward strand.
AGAATAAGTTCTAGAATTTTGCAAAGAATAAAAGTCAAGTCCTCTGGGCTATATATAAACATTCTCATTCTCATTCTCATTCTCATTCTCATTCTCTCTCTCTCTCTCTCTCTCTCTCTCTCTCTCTCTCTCTCTCTCTCTCTCTCTCTCTCTCCTTCCCTCCCTCCCTCCAATCAGGACATTTGTAATCAACACTATTATTTCAGCATTAAAGTATGTTTGTATGCATAATTCTTTCCTGAGATGGTATTTCTGGGATGGAGTGATAGCCAAAAGAAGTGTCCCATACCTTTGACCTGAGGGAGAGACTTGTTGCAAATTTGTACTGGGTCAAAGAAAAGGGTATTTCAAAACCAAGTATGGGGGAAAGGAGGTGCACTGAATTGGTAAACCATCCCATTATATTTAAAGTAACTACCTTTTCCAGTTAAGAATACCTCCACTAAGTCAATCAATCAGAGGTTTGAGCCAGGTGTGAACCAAGCCTAGATATCCCCATTGAATGAAGGGTATTAGAGTAAGTGTAAGAAGATCTTGAAGGCGATAGGATGAAATGGAGTGACTCTAGGTAGGCATATTTGGATAGTATATAGGAATGCATTCGTATCCTGCGGGTCCTGTATAAAATAGCAGACGGTTCAGAATTTAGGGGATTCCCATGGCAAAATGGAAGAGAACAGTTCTAGTCAATCAGCAGAGAGGAAATTGCTTGGGACTGTGGGAGGGGGAGAAGGAGAACACTTCTGTTACCTTCCTCTCCTCTCTCCTAGACCAGTGGAGGAGCTCCTAGGATGGCTGTGGCTGGTGGCAGTGTTAGTATTGGGAGTCAAAGACAAATTAGGCGCACCGAAGAAAGGTGGCTTTAAGACTCTACAGAGATCCTACCAGAAATTACATACCGAAAGTAAGAGAACTTCATAAGTATCTCCACCCCAACCCCACCCAAAAAGGAGAAAAAGATTTCCAGAAATCAGGACCAGTGAGTTCCCACTTACCCAGAACTGCGTGAGAAATTGTCATGGACTCTTGGGCAATGTGGCTTTGCTTTGTTTTGTTTTACTATTCTCATGCTACCACCTTAGTGAATATCTCTTTTAAAAAAGCTAGTTAAGCCTGGCTGACTAATTCCTTTCAGCTGAGAATCAGTGGGAGGAAGGAAGCTCCCACAAGGGACTAGAGAACTCTAAAATTTGCAAACCGCCCCCAGCCCCTCAAGATTAACCCTAGAGCCCTGTGGGGATGAGCTAGCTGCTCCCTGGGTACCTTGGTATTGGGAAAGTAGCTGCACAACCTGCGCTCTGGGTCTCAAAGGTGTCATTTAAGATGATGTGTTGAGTGTCCCGTACACTGCTATTCTAATTAGCTGAGTCAGAAGATAACAGGTTTGAATCCCTCTTTTGCTACTCACTGTGACATTGGAAAAGAGCCTCTTACACTCATATATATATTCATCATATATAAAGTGGCAAGGTGAACCTATGAGCCAGTCCTAGAGTTGGAAATAACCTGTATTTAAGTTCCGCTACTGATGCTTATTGGTTGTGTGACCCTGGATGAGTCCCTTGACCTCTCAGTGCTCTTGACAGTTCCCAAAGACTGTAAGTCGTACTTACATAAGTCCACTTCTCTCAACAGAGAGAGATGGCTCATCCATAAAATTCTATACCCGAGAAATTACAGGTCCACTCTCTATCCCTTTAAAATATTTATCATATTGATTTATTGTATTGATTAGATACGATTTTATTTTCCTTTTTCTAAATTTTAAAACCAGTAGTTTAACTTTTTTTTTTAATGTTTCTCTCTTAAAGAAAAATATCCAACCCCAAATCAAAACAAGTAATGAAATTTCATTTGCTTTATACTTCCATATGATCTTCAATGTTTCTTTTTGCTCCCAAGCAGTAACCTCCAGAGCAGGAATTATTAACCTGGAGTCCATAAAAGGGGCTGTAAACTTGGAGGGGGAAAATTACAGCTTCATTTTCATTAAACTCTGGTTGAAATTTAGCATTACTTTCAATTATCTACAAATATTCTTTTGAGATGGGGTCCATAGACTTCATCAAACTACCAAAGACATCCATGATACATCAAAGATGAGACAACAACAAAGATTTCTTCTCTGAAGTAGAAAGGTTTCTAATTCAATCATTCAGCAAAGTATCTATTAAGCATCTACTAAGTACCAGGTACTGTGCTAGATCTTGGGGACACAAATACAAAAGTGAGATACGGCCTCCCCTCAAGGAGCTTACATTCTACTTGGGAAATGCCACATGTTACAAAGAAGCAAATATCCTATATACAAAAAGTTAATACAAAGTGAATTGGGGTGAAGGGGCACTAGCAAAGGACTCTGGGAAGAGGTAGCATTTATGTTGGGATTTGAAGGAAGTTAGGAAGTTAAAAAGATGGAAGTGAGGAGTGAGCGCATTCCAGGGATGTAGAACAGCAGTTCAAAGACAGCTACTGGTGCCGTTAATGGGCTTGAGTTCAAATCCAGCCCCAGACACTTGCTAGCTAACTGTGTGACTCTGGGCAAGTCACATAACCTCTCTTTGTCTCAGTTTCCTCATCTGTAGAGGTAAAAATAATACCTACCTCCCAAGGTTGTTGTGAGGATCAAGTGCAATAATATTACCAACCTTACAGCTCCATATAAATACTAGCTATTATCATAGTCAGACTTGTACTTCAGGATCATCAGTTTGGCAGTTGTGCCAAGATGGATGGGAGAGGGAAGAAACTTGAATTGGGGAGACAAATTAAGGGACCACTACAATAGATGAGAGGTGATGGAGGACTGAGGATGGTTGTGGTAAGTGGAGAGGAGGGGAGGGATGAGAGAAATGCTCAAGAAATAGTATTCACCAGGCAGGGTAACTGCTGGGGCATGGGGGCAGGGCGAGCAGGAGGAATAGCTAAAGGTGATGACTAGTTCACAGACCTGTCATTGGGAGGATGGTGAAGTAATAGTACAGAAAATTCTAAAGAAAAGACATCTTGTTATTTACTCATACATGAAGGTTTGTTATGCTGAAAAAAGTGGTGCCCACTTGAGTGACACATGACAAGAAGGACTAGTATACTTTGAAGGATTTTCTCACTCTCTTGGCTCAAGGACTTCACCCAGAGAAGCTGGAACAATGCATGCCTACTTTATACCAGTCTACCATGACCAATTCTTATTAGCACCTAGTTCACAATTTTGCAGAATAAATTTTATGAAGTTTAAGGAAAAAAGCAAAAAAAGGGTCTTTTGAATGAATAATTATTTTCCTCAAAGATATATTTAAGTCCTCAGAATTATGTCTCAGTAGGTAAAACCCAGCTAGGGCAGGTTTTATTGCATTTCCTTAGGAGAATGTAAGCTCCTTGAGGGCAGGAGCTGCTTCATCTTTGTCTTTGCATCTCCAGCACCTAGAACAGTACTTTTGTACTTTGTATGATATTAATAAATTTTTGTTGAATTTATCACTATGGGAATTTTTGGTTCATTGTCTGTGGATCTCTCAGTGGGATAGGAAATTCAGAGAAGGAACAAGGTGAGGTAGATTTGGGGACATTTCTACCATAAAGGACTGCCCTAATGGTGGTTATGCTAGTTCTCTTAGGACCAGGGACATTATAAAAGGATAGTGATTTTGATACATGTTAATCAGGATTATTGGCACCATCATTCCAACATAAGAAACAGCATGGGAACAATCCTAGCATCAAAGGAAAGAAATGGCAGGGCCAGGTGTTGTCCAGATTTTGCAGACTGAGGGAGCCTTGAAACACTTCGCTCCTCTCCTCTCCTTTGTTCTCGGGGGTTTCAGCCCATGATCTTGTCTTTTCCCATCCTCCATGGGTTAAGAGTATGTCAAAATTCTTCAGGCCAGAAGAGTTGGGGAAAGGAGAAATAAAGAGGCAAAGAAATCTATCAGAACCTCTTAAACCAATTTGTCCAATGTCATCATGCCAAGCTTTCATGACGTTAGAGTGATTTTCTTTGAGTAATACTAGCTACTTCTTAATACCATATTTGGGATCTGTGACAGACTGGTATATTGCACAGCTCAAACTTCTGGCATTGTCTCAAAATCTGATACTCTGAAATTTTGTTTCCATTTTTACTGCTATCATGTTGAGTCTCCAATGGCAAGTCATTGAATTTGTCCTGGGTTTGAGCTTAATAGAACTATGAAATTCAAGGAATTGTGAGCAGTTAAGTGGCAAACACTAAAGTCAGAGAGCTCAAATTTATGTATTTTTTTTACTTTTGTTTTTAAAATAAATTGACACATTAAAAAATAAAACAGGAGTAAAGCTAAGTGGGGAGTAGGAGAGCGGGTCTCTTGATGAAACCATAGTAACTTGTATGTTGTTTGCTTGAATCATCAGGTACAGCAGTGGAATGAAACTGAGAGAGACAGGAGCATTTCAAGGGACGGGGGCTGAGCCAACATTATTAAGTAGCTGTTGTTTTAAATATTTTACTGATCCCTTAAACATGAACTCAAGATGTTGTCATGCACAAAACTGACATGACTCTTAGCGGCCAAAAGGGAAAGACAACTGCTTAACTGCCACTGCATGAAACAGCTCAGGCTATTAGCACCTGCTAGGCATGACAGGGGATATTGCAGGCTGCTGAAACATGGAATAGGGTTCAGTCCAAACATATTTAACAACTTGAGCTGTTTAGGTCCCCACCTGGTGGCTGATTGGGTTATTGCAGGATGAATTACTCCAAACCTCTTGGACTAGATTTTAACCAATTGTTGTAGTTATCTCGGAGTATATTAAGAAATGCACCACGGAGTCAAAAAGTGTCGTTAACTGAATTAAATTAAATGAGGTGAGGTGAGCTAGGACCTGAGGCAGTTTCCTCAATGGCCTTCATAGGAGAGGACTTAAACTGGCTCAATTTTAGGGCCAAACCTGACCTTTTCTAGGGCTAGGACCATCCAGGAACCCATCTGGAAGTGGAATCCAAGTGTGTACACCTGATATTGAAAAAGAAAGTCTTTGTATATCTTCAAGTATCCAATTTTGAAACTGATAAACTCAACAAGTAAAAGCAAGGACAAGAATTTTATTAAAATGGTAACATTTGCATTTTAATTGTTTTGCAAATGAAGTTTCTTAAATGTTATAAAAATCTAATTTACTTCACATGCAAAAATGGTTCAGTGTTGTATTATCTTACTTGGACTGAAGATGCCCATGGCTGAGCAATTTCACCCAGTAATTAGGTGACTGAGCTTTGTTATAACTAGTCTCATATGAGGGTTCTGAAATGCAATCTATAGGGCACTTCATTACCGCTTAGTTCAGGGGTGGAGAACCTGCAGCCTCATGGCCTTCTAGGTCCTTGGGTATAGCTTTTTGACTGAGTCCAAGTCTTACAGAATAAATCTTTTTATTAGGGGGATTTGTTCTGTGACGTTTGGATTCAGTTAGAGGGCCACACTTGACCTAGAGGTTCCCCCCGCCCCGATAGTTTCTTAAATGTAAAATCATGAAACCATAGAATCAGATCTGAAAGGGACCATTAAGGCCATCTAGTACAACCGTCTCACTTTATAAATGAGGAAAGGTGAAATGACTTATCCAAAGACACACAGGTAATGAGTATCCTAAGTCTAAATTAATCAAGACAAGATGACTATATCCCATGAAAGGATGCTTCTTGTTATCTCTCGGTTTAGATGAAACCAATCCCTCTAGTTCTTTTCTTTACTGCTTCAAGGAGAACCAAGAAGGCATCCTTCCATTTATTTGTAAGTTCTTTATATCTCTTGGTTTCATTTTGAAAATTTCAATGTTGACATGGTTTCATTCCTTTAAGATTGGAGTGCTTAGATTTAGAGCTAGAAAGGAATTTTAGAATTTAGAGCTAGAAAGAAATTTAGAGCCTACTCCAAACCCCTCATTTTATAGATGAGAACCTGAGGCCCAGGGATATTAATTTACCCAAATTCATGCAAGTAAAATACAGAAGCAGAATTTGAACCCAGGTCCTCTGGTTCCAGTTTTTGCCTTTTCCATTCTACCACACTGACTCCCTGGTAGTACTTTGACTAGTTCATTGCCAGACACCAAGGGTACTAGCAGTGAAACTCATGTTTACAGATGGCCTAAACACTGTGTTATTCTTAGCACCCTCTGTCCCCTTTCCTGCTCCCCTGCCATGGTCACTGCAAAAATAGGAGGAGTTCACATAAAATTGAGTGCTGTTTTTCTTTCTCTTATTTGTTACTCAGACTTAAGAATTTATCCTCAAGTGACCAGCTTGTACCAGGTGATGGGGCTCACTATTCTATTCTTACCTAGGCTGGTCTAATTTTTTTTTTCACAGTCTGTGACCTTCCTTCAAGCCTTTCCAACTTGGCAGAACATGCCAGAGCTTGCATGGCCTTTGAGAATCCAGTATCCCCACTCATAGGGCAGCTAGGTGGATAGAGTAATAGGCTTGGAATCAGGGAGGACTTGTCTTCCTGAGCTCAAATCTGGCCTTAGACAGACACTAGCTTTGTGACCCTGGACAAGTCACTTAACCCTGTTTGCCTCAGTTTCCTCATCTGTAAAATGAGCTGGAAAAGGAAATGGCAAACCACTCCAGTATCTCTGCCAAGACAATTCTAGATGGGGTTGGGAAGAGTCAGATAGGGCTGAAAAATGACTGAACAACAACAACAACAAAACTATCACAAGTCACTGCTAGTGGAACTGGGTTTTTAGAAAATCCAACTGAATTCACATTTAGCTAGCACTTTTTCTTGAAGAAAACTGATGAAAGAAGAGAACAAAAGAAATTAAAGTGGGAAAATACTGAGAAAAAAGGAGACACAGAATCTTTATCCTTGTATTGTCCAAACTTCTACTACCCTACCTTCCCACCCTCTTATGGAACTTTCTCCATCATTTTGCTTTTATTTTTTTTTAAGCAATTGGGGTTAAGTGACTTGCCCAAGGTCACATGGCTAGTAAGTGTTAAGTGTCTGAGGTTGGATTTGAACTCAGGTCCTCCTGACTCTAGCACCTGTGCTCTATTCACGGCACCACCTAGCTGCCCCAATTCAAATATTTATTAAGCACTCCCACTATGCACAAAGTGCTGTGCTATGTGCTGAGGGTGCAAACACAAATATACAATAGTTCCTATCCTCATGGACCTTATATTCTACTGGGGCAATGTTGTAGGCAAAGTCTTTTGTGTACCTGAAAGTGCTTTATAAATGTAAGTTTTAATTAATAACATTAGGAATTCAATTTAAAACTAATAATGAAACCTGGGAAGATTTGAATGAACTGATGCATAGTGAAGTGAGGAGAACCAGGAGAACAATTTGTACAATGACAACAGTGGACCACTTATATTTAGGAACTCTGATCAGCACAATGAACGACTACAATACCAGAGGACTCAAGATGTAACATGCTGTCCCCCACTCCCTTTTCTGACAGATGATGAATCCACAGTGCATACTGAAATATATTTTTTTGGTCTTGGCTAAGGAGGGGTTTGTTTTGTTTGACTATGCAGTGTTTGCATGGTTTGCAATGAAATAGCAAAATTAATATTACCTCTAGTTTCTAATATATGAATTTAACTGGTTTTATGCTATTCTAATTTTATAATTGCGTCAGCTTTTCCCCTGAGTTAATATAAAGTTACAAATTAATTTATCATCCCCAAAAGTTTTATTTTCCATCCTTGCCTGTCCTTATACAATTAAGGAGGGTCTTATCTCCTTAACAGGCACCAGGGCATCTGCTAACTCAGGCCCATTGATAAGGCTTGCAAGAAGCTGATGAGTCCCATAAAACAATGAATATTTCTAAATTGTCAGAGAGGGGTGATCACTATCCCACATGGGTCTTCAAGCATACTTTAAAATAACCAGCCATGTTGTCCCCACCTCCATGATGCTGTCTACCCTGTAACTAATAACAATGTCTTCCTCACCTACCCAACTTTGTTACTTCCCAAAACTACATTAAGGCTGGTGAGTCCTACCTGAGGGTCTTTGATCATTGAGAGAGACCACTGGTTTTTTTTGGTTACTGCTAGCTTATCATACTTGCACCATCGTCTCTCTGTTTACCTTAATTTTCAAATGCAACAGTAACAGAAGTTTTGTTTTTTGTGCTTTCTCAATGGTTGGGTGGGTGGAGGAGCAGGAAGGAGAGAAAGTAGATCTTATTTTGAAATTAAAATAAAATTTAAAAAATAATGTGTTGCTCAGACTCATTTTCCTCAGCTGTAAAATATGGGTAATGACACTTGTCCTACTGTGTTTCCCCAATAATAAGACCTATCCCGAAAATAAGCCCTCCCCTTACTGTGTAAGATTCCTCTAAAATAAGCCCTCCCCCCAAAATAAGCCCTATTGAGATTGCTACTGTAGTGAAGGTGATCCCCTGCGCTACGTGCTACATTACGGTACCCTCTGTATGCACCGTCATCCCCCCCCCCCGGGTGAAACGCACGCCGCGCTCCGAGCTGCATCCAATTAGAGCTGCAGCAGTGAGCGCATCATCCTGTTCTTCCCCAGTGATTTGCTTATTGAATAAAGGTACATTTTTTTGTTCACATTTACTTGCTTATTAAAATTGCTGTCAATGTTCATTAAAATAAGCCCTCCCCTGAAAATAAGCCCTCTGGTGTTTTTCTGTCCAAAAAAATAATAAGACAGTGTCTTATTATCGGGGAAACACGATACCTGCTTCATAGGGTGACTGTGATAAAAGTGCTTTATACATAAGTGTGAGCTATTACTTTTTTTTTTTTAAATGCCCAACTCTTCTCTTACCTTCTCCAGTTCTCAGCAGTGGCTCCCTACTCTTAAGGCACTTACTTATCTGTATCACCAACATACATAACTAGACTTGTTGTACTGAGTATCCAAGAGGTGATTTGCAGTTATGGAATTTGAATACAGATCTACTGATTCAGGGGACATTTCCCATCTTCCCTTGGGGGAAGAGAAGGAAAAGAAAATGAATATTTATATAGTACTTACTATGTGCCAGACATTGTGCTAACTGCTTTTTATGAAGCATTTCATTTGAGTCATCTGATCCTCACACAAACCTGGGGAGTTGCTGCTATTATTCCCCATATTATGGTTGATGAAACAGGTAACCAGAGGTCAAATGACTTGCCCAGGGCAACACAATTAGTAACTGTCTGAGGCTGGATTTGAATTTAGGTCTTCCTGACTCCAGGTCTAGTACTCTATCTACTGAGCCACCATCTACCTCTAGCTTATGAATTGCTCAAGATATTTAGCATAGTAGTATGCTAAATAGTAGCCCCACATGTCATCTTTACATAAATATTGATGGAACAATCCCCCAATAATCATACACAATCACTGCTACAGTTTAGCATAATGTGTTTCCATTTTTTTTTAGATCAGAGCCCCTTTATAGTATTAAAAATTATTGAGGATCCCCAAAAATTTTTATTTGTGTGTGTTTGTCAAAATTTACCATTTTAGAAATAGAAAGTGATAAATGTAGAAATGTTAATTTACCTCAATAATAAGCCCATTACATGTTAGCCTATTTCTTTATGAAAAATAACTGTTTTCCAAAACAAAAAAAATATTGAGAAGAGTAATATTATTTTAAAAATTTTTGCAAATCTCTCTAATGTCTGGCTTAATAGAAGACAGCAGCATTCTTATCTTTTTCTAGATTCAGTCTGTTGGGATATGTTGTTTTGGTTGAAGTTGGTCTCACACAGATATGTAGGTAGAAAAGAAGAATATTTTAATAGGAGAATAACATCCTAGTGTTATTATCAGGGGTATACAAGCACCAGATTATACTGGCTAATGAGAGCTGATTTTAAAATTTTCAGTATTAATATATATGCCTCAGAAATTGGGAATCGCCACAAATCAGGACTTGATTTATTGTTTTGATGATTGTCTAAACTTAAAGTGATGGAGAAAATGTTAATAATACAGATTAAGCTTAAAAGTTTGTTGTACATACATTTCCCCGCAGAAAGCCAGTTGTTAAACATTTACCAATTTTTCAGTTCAATTCAGTAAATATTTATTAAGTGCCTACTGTGTGCCAGGGCAGGTAGGTGGTGCAGTGGATAGGATGCTGGGCTTAGAGTTAGATTCATCTTCCTAAATTCAAATCTGGCTTCAGACATTTATTAGAGGTGTGACCCTGGGCAAGTCACTTGACCCTGTTTGCCTCAGTTTCCTCATCTGTAAAATGAACTGGAGAAGGAAATAGCAAACCATTCCAGTATCTTTGCCAAGAAAACCACAAATGGCATCATAAAGAGTTGGGCATGACTGAAAAATGACTGAATGCCAGGTATTGTGTTAGCACTGGGGATATTTTTGATACCGATTTGCTTTGTTATATTGCACAAGTTGCTTGTGGCCCACTTCTCTGAGCCTCAATTTTGTCATCTGTAAAATGAGAGACTTGGACTAGATGGCCTCTAAGTTCCCTTCCAGCTATGATACTATATATATGTATATATGTATGTGTGTATATGTATATATACACACATATAAATACAGATATATATATATACTATATGACTATAACTTTTATATAATTTATATTATATATTGCTATATATAATATATTATATATAATACACATTATAAAACATTTATATAATATGCCCAACTTAAATCTCATTTAGCAGTAATTAAGTTTAATATGATTCCCCCTCTCCCTAATCCATAAATCATAGGAGTGGTCAAAGAATTTAAACCTATTGCTGTGTTCTACTAATCTTACTGCTCCTTCCTGATTTTCTCAGTCACTTGAGAATAGTTTTACTGATGTTCTGTTTTGAGAACCTTTGTATTTACTCCCACAGGGTTGCTGGGAGAAAGAATACTTTTTTGGGAATCAAGAGAGACTTGGGTTTGAATCCAGCCTCTGCCACTCCCTAGCTATGAGACCCTGGGTAAGTCTCTTAATCTTTTGGAGCCTTGGTTTCCTCTTCTGTAAAACAGGGATAATAAAGCCTGTATTACGTTTCTTACAGAATCATTGTGCAGCTCAATTGCAACAATACATATTAAGTGCTTTGCAAACCTTAAAGTGCTATATAAATGATGGCTAATTGAGCAGTGGAAAGGAGTCAGGAAGTTCAAATTCTGCTTTAGATACTGTTTCACTCTGGGCAAGTCACTTAACTTCTCTCTGCCTTTGTTTCCTCATCTGTAAAATGGGGATAATAACAGCACCTATCTCCTAGGGTTATTGTAAGGATAAAATGAGATAACATTTGTAAAGTGTGTTACAAAATTTAAAGTGTTATATAAACATTAATGATTATTATTAGAATTATTTTGATAACATGGAAATATGTGCTATTTCTATAAAATGTGTACAATTGTAAACATGTACAGAGTACCAATTGATCAGATGCTAGCTAGAAGAGACTCTTATCCTGGGGTCCAGAGACCCTTGTCCCCAGGTATAAATTTCAGGAGTCTATGAACTAGGATAGGAAAAAAAATCTATATACATCCTATCTATCTTTTTTTCTCCGCTAACCCTGAAATGTGGGGGTAGCTAGGGCAGTGGATGGAATACTGTGCCTGGAGTCAGGAAAACTTCTTCCTGAGTTCAAATATGGCCTCAGACACTGACTAGCTATGTGACCCTGCACAAGTCACTTAACCCTGTTTCCTCATCTGTAAAAGTAGCTGGAGAAGGAAATGGCTCCAGCATCTTTTCCAAGATCCAGATCCAGCATTCTATCTATTGCACCACCTACCTGCCCTGGCACATAGTAGGCACTTAATATTTACTGAATTGAAAAATCAATAAATGTTTAACAATTGGCTTCCTGGGGTCATGAAGAGTAGGATATGACTGAAGACGATTGAACAATAACTGAAATACAACATCTCCTTCTGCTATGAGGTTTTTTTTTTTTTAATTTGAAAAGAGGTCTATAGGTTTCACCAAAGGAGTCCATGACCAAAAAAGGTTAAGAGCACCTGAGCCAGAATAACATTCATTGTATTTTACAGAATAAATGGTAAATTTATTTCCAGGTGCAGAACTTGCTTTAGAGAGTGAAGTCCCAAGAATCCGTGTTCAGACAGATTGAGTGCAGTGTGCTGTATTGGAATCACTCCCGCTCAGTCTGAAAAAGCCAGCTGACACACATAGCATCTGACTCACCCCACCTGTCAGGAATATTCTGTCAGACAGAATGCGATGATCTCTGTGACCAAAAGGGAAAGTTTGAAAAGACATACATGGCTCTCTTCACCTTGACATAATAGAGGCGACTTCTTGTTTTCTGAATGCTCCTTATTCCATTAATTCATTTAAAAACTTTTTAAAGATATAAAACTGTTTTCCATCATTTTCATCATGCAACTGCTTCTTCTTAGGAATTGTCTAGCATCTACATGATGAGTGGGAAAAGATTTTAGACATTGAGAATGCCAAACATTTAACCATAGAGGTGCTGAAGATGAGGACTGTGTACTTGTAAGAACCACATTTTAGCAAATTTAGCCTTTGCAGTGATCACAGAATCTTGTCTTGTCACTGGCAGCCCAAATCACTATATTCTCTACACTTGTGAATTTGTGAATAGTAATCTGTTATAGTTAGTTCCTTTCTTAGAAATGAAGACCTGGGTTGCTCTGAACCTTGTTTTTCTTTGACTCAGATTCAAAGACTCTCACCAGGGGGTGTTATCATGTGGAATTGTTGCTTTCATGGCACTGATTTTCAGAGGGAAGGTCAGAAATGGAACTGTGGCCTTTCCACTTGCTATTACAAGCACAGAATTCTGTGAGTAAACATCAGGAGGAAAGGAAACGGCTTGAGAAACTTAAAAAAAATCTGTGCATTCCAGGTACACTAGAAGCAGGCTGTCACTGAGTCCCAGTAAGCCTTCTTGTTCTATTTGCTGTCTCAAAAAAAATTCAGGCTCACTGGAATTTTAGCCTAACAATAAAGCTATGTGTAATCTCCCAGGAGGATCTCAAAGGATGTTGGAGGTAGTCATATAGAGTAGCTTTAGAATGAGAGAATCTTAAGAGTTGGATTCTAAGCCACACACAAGAATAACAGCTGACGTTCATGAAGTGCTTTAAGGTTTGCAAAATGCTTTACGTAGATTGTTTTATTTGATCTTTGCACCACACCTATAGGATATTTGGCAGACGAAGTGTGAGCGACAGAGAATCCAGTGGTTTGACCAGGTTACCCACCTAATAAATTTCAGGGGCAGAATCTGCTCCAGGTTTCTTTTGCTCCCAAAATCTATAACTCTTTCTTCTACATCACTAAATGTACATAGTAATGAGGAACTCACTAACCCTGTAGGACAGTTCATCATATTTTTGGACTATTCCAAATGTTAAAAAGTTAGTTGTCCTGAGCAGAAATCTACCTCCTTCTAATTTCACCCGTTGGTCCTAATTCTGTCCCCTGAAGCTGTGCATAAATACAGCTTGCTCCCTCTTCTACACCAGTTATGTCAAACTCAGAAACAGGGGCACCAAACCATTTACAAGGATCACTGCTTAGAAAACCACAGATCAACATTATCGATGTTGCATTTTATTTATTTTGTTAACCAGTTCCCAATTACATTTTAATTTGATTCTGATAGTACTCTGGGAGAAGGGGGAACCCTCTGTAGTAGATGATAACCTTTCAAATGACATGATAACTATCATGTTTTCTCTAAGCTTCTCCACTCCAGGATGAACATTTCCAGGGTTCATTATTTCTTCTTAAGGCACCATTTGCTGAAGAACAATTCATATCATAACAAACAACACTGTAAAAACCACCTCTGAAAGACTTTTTTAGGAGTCTTATCTACACAATAACCAACCACAATTCCAGAGCATCAATGGTGAAGCAAGCTATCTGCCACCTGTTAGAGGCAATGTACTCCCAGATGCAGAATGAGACCTATGTTTTCAGACATAACTAGGGTGGGAATTTCTTTTCTTGACCATGTGTTTGTGTGAGCCTCTTGAGGACAGGGACTATTTTTGTTTTGTCTTTGTACTGCCAGTCCCTAGCATAGTATCTTCCACATATTAGGCATTTAATAGGATTATTTGGACTGAATTAGATCATGAATTGCAAAGGGAGGAGACTGGAAGCAGGTATTCTAATTAGGATCAATTCTGCTGAGTCCTGGTGAGAATGGATAAGGATTTGAATTCAGATGGTGGCTTTGTGAGTGGAGGGAAAGGAATACATGGCAAGGTTTGGTAATTGGTTAGATATGGGGGAAGAAAGGAGAGGGAAGAACTGAGGATGTTTCTAAGTTTGCAAGCCTGGGGCAATGTAAGGATTGTGGTGCCCTCAAAAGGAATAAGGAAGTCTGGAAAAGCATTGGGCTGGTGGTGATTGTTGAGGGTGGGATCAAATCCATTTTGGATATTTTGATTTTATGGTGGCAATAAGATATACAAGTGGAGATGTCCATTAGCTAACTAGTGATACAGAACTAAAGCTCAAGAGTGAGAGTGTTCAGTTGTTCATTCTGTCTGACTCTTCGTGACTATGGACCAAATCATGCCAGGCCCTTGTGTCCTCCACTATCTCCTGAAGCTGTCCAAGCTCATGTTCATTGCTTCTATGACACCATCTCATCCTCTGGTGATTCCTTCTCCTTTTGCCTTCAGTCTTTTCCAGCATCAAAGTCTATTTCAATGAATCCTTTGTTATTATTGTATGGTCAAAGTATGTAAGCTTTAGCTTCAGTATTTGTACTTTCAATAAATAGTTAATTTCTTTTACGTTTTGACTAATTTGATCTCCTTGCTGTCCAAGGCACTCTCTAAGGCATTCTCCAGCACTACAATTTGAGTGTTGATTCTGCAGTGCTCAGCTTTCCTTATAGTCCAACTCTCACAACCACACATTGCTACTGGAAAAACTATAGCTTTGACTATATGAACCTCTGCTGGCAAGATGATGTCTCTACTTTTTAGTACGCTGTCCAGATTTGCCATAGTTTTCCTTCCAAGAGCAAGCATCTTTCAATTTCATCGCTGTAGTCCAATCTGCAGAGTGATCTATGAGCCCAAGCATATAAAATTTAATACTGCTTCCATTTATTCTCCCTCTGTTTGCTAGTAAGTGATAGGTCCAGTTGCCATGATTTTAGTTTTTTAATGTTAAGTTTCAAGTCAGTTTTTACATTCTTCTCTTTCACCCTCATCAGGAAGCTTCTTGATTCTTCTCCACTTTCTATCATCATTGCATCATCTGCTTACATCTGAGATTGTTGATATTTCTCCCAGTATCCTTAATTCCAGCTTTTAATTAGTCTAGCCTGGCATTTTGCACGATGTACTCTGTACATAAGTTAAATAAGGTGATAATATACAGCCTTGTTGTATTCCTTTCCAAAACTCAAACCAATTAGTTGTTCCATATTTGATCCTAACTATTTCTTCTTGACCTGCATACAAGTTCCTTAGGAGACAAGTAAAATGATCTATTACTTTCATCTCTTTAAGGACTTGCCACAATTTGTTGTGACACACAGTCAAAGGCCTTAGTGTAGTCAATAAAGCAAAAGTAGATGTTTTTCTGGAACTCCTTTGCTTTTTCCATAATCCAGTGAATGTTGGCAATTTGGCCTCCAGTTCCTCTTCAAAAAACCAGACTGTACTTTTGGCAATTCTCAGTTCACATTGCTGAACCCTAGCTTGCAAAATCTTAAGCATAACCTCGCTGGCATATGAAATGAATGCAATTTTTCGGTAATTTGAACATTCTTTGGCATGGTCCTGCATTAGGACTGGGAAGTAAACTGACCTTTTCCAGTATAGTGGCCATTGTTAGGTTTTCTAACTTTCCTGGCATATTGAGTGCATCACTTTAACAGCATCATCTTTTAGGATTTTAAATGGTTCAATTGGAATTCTGTCATCTCCACTAGCCTTGTTAGCAATGTTTCCTAAGGCAAACAGCTTCATTTTCTAGGACATAGGCTCTAATCATAGCATGCCATTGTGGCTATCAGTGATGTTAAGATCTTTCTTGTGTAGTTCTTGCCATCTCTTAATCTTTTCTACTTCTATTAAGTACCTTTCATTTTTGTCTTTTATCATGCCTATTTTTGCAAGAAACATTCCCTTAATATCTCTAATTTCCCTGAAGTGATCTCTTGTCATTCTCATTCTGTTGTTTTCTTCTATTTCTTTGCATTGCTCATTTAAGAAAACCTATTTCTCCTTGCTATTTTTCTGGAATTCTGCTCTGATCCATCTTGCTTTCCTTTCTGATATTAGGACTAGATATGTACATTTCAGAGTCAGTTCCATAGAGATAACAATTGAACCCACTGGAGTTGATGATATTGCCAAGAGAAAAGGGATAGAAAGAGAAAGGGACCAAGCATGGAGCCTTGGGGCAGACCAGTGCTTAGGGATGGGAGATGGGTAATATTCCAACAAAGAAGACTGAGAAGAATCAGTCAGAAAGGTAGGAAAAGAACAAAGAAAAGTGTCAGAAAATCTGAAGAAGATAATTTTCAAGAGGAAGCCATGTTCAACAATGTTGAAGAGAGATCAAAAAGGATGAGGACTGAGAAAAGACCATTGGATCTGACAATTAGGAGATCATTGGTAATGTTGGAGAGAACAGGTGCAGTTGAGGAGTGGTGTTACAAGTAGCCAAGAAGTTAGTGGGAAGTGAGGAAGTAGGGGCAACAACATTTACTGCTAAATGACACTAGAGGAAGTCACACAAATAGCCTGCTGGTAGGGTCTACCACCAAGTTACAGTGTCTTCTATCTTCTCTGCTTCGCCCTCACTGCTCATAGCAATTCTTTTATTCATCCCTGATTGACTTTATTAATTCCCCACATTGACTGTAGACATAAAGTTTTTTCTAGTAATTAGAATATGAAAGGGGAGAGAAATCTGGGATGATAACTTAAGGGGATGGCAGGGTCAAGTCAGAGTATTACCTTTTGTACCTTTTTAGGCAGAATAATATAGTAGATAGATTGATGAGAGAGAGGATGGTGATGCTCCAAGAACAACTAGGAGAAAGGAGATCAAGGGCATACAAAGAGAGGTTGACTTTGGCAAGAAGAGCCAGCTCTTTGTCAGAGACTAGAGCAAAAGGATAGAGAATAGAGGTATCAAACACATATCCTACAGCATTCCTGAGTGTGGCCTGAGCCGATTAAAATGTAATTGGGAAATAGTTAACAAAATAAAATTTAAAAAATATATAAACATGTATGGTGTTTCTAAGTCAATAAATGACTTGCAGGGATCTTTTTATGAACCACTGGTGTACAATAGGTGAGAATAAGGAACTTATGGATGGGCTCTATTTTTTTCAGTAAAGTAAGAGGCAAGGTCTTTTTTGAGAAGGAAAAAAAGGGTGCTGTGTAGTAGACTTGATTGAAAAAGAAGGTTTGGAACAGCCAACAAGTGCAGTTTAGTAATTAATAGAGTCAATCAGGGAAGAATAAAAGGATTTCCACGAAGCAGTAAGGGCTCAGTTGAGAAAAGAGAACATGAATTTGTAGTGCAGCCAGCCAAGTAGAGGTTTTCTTCCAAAGTCATTCAGTAGCATGGAGTAAGTATGAAAAAGCAGATAGTGGGGGTAACCCAGGCATAGAGCTTGGTGAGAACCACAACAGGACAAATAGTTAAAGAGTGTAAAATGCTGCATAGTTAGTTGAGTCAGCAAATTTTAGGGTCAAGAAAACAAGGAAGAAAGTGAGACCAGAATAGGAGTAATGGAGTGGAAGATGAGGGGGTATAAGTTTGAGTGGAGGTAGGCAAAGGGGCAAATGGAAGGACAGGAGGTTGTAATAAGAGAGAACTTCGGTTAGAAGAGTTATAGGTGATGGTGAGATCAAGTGTTTGAGCATCCCTTTGTGTTTTGGAGATAAAGTGAAGGTGTGGGTCTTGGGAGCTGAGGGGGCTGATTAGTTGGGAGGCCAGACTGTCTAATGGGACACTATCAAGCATATTGACCTCCCTTAGTCTGAGGAGAGAGTTTGGGATGGAGGGGAAGACTGTGCGTCAGGTGCTAAACTCTGAACAAATAAGATGGGAACAAGGGAGAATGACCTAAGGTTGGTAGATAAGTAAGACTGATGGGATGAACCTCAAAGGAAGATATTGCTTGAATGATGGTGGTAGGGAGAGGATCAGAAAATCATAGTGAGGAGCAGGGAAAATGCCTATTCTTTCTCTTGGCTCAGAGTGTGTATGGAAATGTGTACACACATTTACTGGAGAGGGTAGTTAGAAAAGTGGAATCTTCTATGGAGAGCTAGATAAATGAATGAAAAAGCATTTATTAAGTACTTACTCTATCTGGCACTGTGTGCTAAAGCACTGGGGATGTGTGAATACAAGCAAGTGAAACAGTCTCTTGCCCTCAAAAACTTTATATCTAATAGGTGAAGACAACACATATAGAGGGGTTGTGCCCAGGGAGGGTGTTGGACAGGGAAGTCAGAATGGTGACTGGAGTCACAGGACAAATGATTGATGTGCTCTTTCCAGGAATAGTAGTGTTGATTTTATTGCTGTTCCCAGACCCAGAATTGGAAAGGGATAGGGGAAGTACTAGCATGATGATATGGATTGGAGATGGCTGGGAAATGGCATTAGGAGCCTAAGGATGAACAAAGCAAACATTTGCCAATCAGAGATCAGGGTCATGGGAGAGGGAGCTTTAACAGATTTCAGTGAAGAAGATGGAAGACTTGAAAGGGAAAGATCTAATCCAGGAGCGAAGAACCTATGGCCTTGAGGCCACATGTGGCCCTCTAGGTCCTCAAGTGCAACCTTTTGACTGAAATTCAAACTTCACAGAACAAATCCCCTTAATATAAGGGTTTGTTTTGTAAAACTTGGGCTCAATCAAAGGGCTGCACTTGAGGACCTTGAGGGCCACAGGTGGCCTCTAGAGGCCACTGGTACCCCACCCCTGGAATCTGAATGGAAGTTTATTAAGGGTGCCTTCTGAAATGAAGGCACGATAGGGACAGGGCTGAATGGATGCAGGGGAATGAAGTTTTCTCTTTGGCAACTTGAGACTTTGGATCATAGTCTGAATGGATGGATATGGAGGATGAAGGAGGACAATAGCCAAAGACTACCTGAAACATATGATTCTGAGTAACTAGAGGTAATGACCTGAAGATGAGTACAGAAGTGGAGAAGCTGGGATTAAAGGGGAGAAGATTTTGGATATATTGAATATGAACTGGTGACAGGACATCCAGGTAGAGATGTCTGTTAGGCATTTGGAGATGTCTCCTTTCCTTTTTCTGCCTCCCTCTCTTACCCATCCTTCAAGGATTACCATTCAATTACCATTTCCTCCATTGAGCCTTACAATTACTATGATTTTTACCAATCTTTATTTTGAAGTTATTTTTAGTCTTACCATGTAATATAGCACAAAATTATATTTTATCATGTATTATTTGACCATCGATTCATTTGCTTTAATTTTTATTTCTTGTTATATTTGTAAACTCCTTAAAAGCAGGCACAGTATCTCATACTTATGTTTTTAATAGTCCAGAATGTTTAACATGGGGCTGTGAACATAATAGATACTTAATAAATACTTCGTAGTTTGATCAGTAGGATTCACTATCTAGGCCATGGTTCTTGTTTGAGGTACCACGGTCATGTACTAAGTCCATGCAAATTTTGCTACTACACTGAGATACAGCCACAATGTTCTTATCATCCTTAATTGATTGACACTGGTTGTGACAATACGATGCAGAGTATAACTATGTATCATAAAAGTTCTTTTCTCATTGTGTCTGGTATTTTTGCTTTTATCTAATGGCATATTCAGATGATAATTATTAAATTATTAGATACAATGGAATAGTTTTAGATGATACAGGTATTACTGAGTCCTCAATGAGCTATTGGGGTGTAGCTTCAGAAATAGTTTAGCATTACTAAAGGGGAATTATATAAAGTATTAATTTCATCTTGAATGCAAGTCACTTTTGATGTCCACTAAGTATACAGATTAAGCTATCGGATTTTTTTTTTTGGTAGAGAAGCAGTGTATAAAAATAATTTATTTTAAATAATTTGTCTAAATGATGTCTTGGAAAATGGGGGGATTCTGTGAGGCAGAGGTGAAAGGGGAGTGTATTACAAGCATGGAGGATATCCAGTGGTCAAATGTGAGAGAAAAATAAGACAAATTTGGCTGTATCTGTAGAATGTGAGAAAGGGAGTAAGGTATAACGAAACTAGAAATGTAGGTTTGGGCCAGGATGCACAGGGCTTTAAAGGCTAAACAGAGGAGTTTATCTTTTATACAAGGGGCAATATGAAGTCACTGGAGATTATCATATAGGGAGGGACAAGATCAGACATGAGCTTTAGGAAAACCACTTTGGTAACCATGTGGAGAATGGAATGTAATACAGGAAGACTTCAGGCAGGGAGACCAATTAAGAGGCAACTGCAATAGTCTAGGTGAGATGTAATGACCTGAACCTAAGGGTGGTGGTTGTTTTAATGGACAGAAGGAGTCAGATTTGAGAGATGTTGAGGTAGAGATGGTAAGCTTGGCAACTGATTGGATATGCAGGGTGAGGGAGAGTGAGAGCTGATGGGAACTTAAGAGGGAGAAGAGATGGCCCAGGATAGAGCTTTGGGAAATACCCTCCCTTAGGGGCTGGGGTTGTGATATGAATGATAAATCAGCAAAGGAGACTGGGAAGGAGTGATCAAACAGATAGGAGAAGCAGAATAGAATAGTGTCATGAAAACCTAGAGAGGAGAGGGTGGTCAGAAGTGGTAAAAGGAGCAGATAAAGTCAAGAAGGATAAGGATTGAGAACAGATGATCAGATATACAAAAAGGGCAGGGCAGAGTAATAGGCAATACAGGTCTTTAGTTAACTCTAAAAGGCTAACACTGGTAGAAAGTGACTGGTCAACACCAGTAATTAGATTGACAATTAAGCTGTGCTTTGACATGAAGATGTCTATATCCTTGAAAGCACGAACAGTTGAGAACAGTAGAGAAATATTAGAAAAATCTGGTCAAATACCCTCCTTCTAAGGAGGGGGCCAGAGAAGGGCAGATGAGCTGAAGGGCAACAAACTCCCTTTTACTTTGAGACTGTAGCCAGTACATAAGCAGGCAGAGGTAGAATCTCTGGGTGAGTTTTTAATATAGGCTGACCCATTTTATTGAAGCTGGAAGAATTCGTTACCTTGGGGGGAGGGGAGGGGTCAGGAGGTGAGAGGAGTGGAAAAAAGAACCAGGCCCACACCTCTTCATAGCAAAGCACTGCTTTGCTTCTATACCTCTATATACTTCTATACCTCTACAATCCTGGATACCTTTCCTTTCGTGTCTTTGTTTTGTCTTCTGTATTATGGTTAAGCTCATTCTTAGGGAAGTCTTGTGTACTGGGCTGGGCTGTGAGTTTCCTGAGATCTAGAGCACTGATAAAACCGAAGGGGTCAGTAATAGTTGTGTTTTTGATAATACTGTCCCAATTTTTCGCCCATGCTCCTAAGTGTGACTATTGGCAGTTGTGAGACCCTAAACTGTGCCATATTTTAACACAGGATTGTTGGTTAAATGTCTCCCTAATTCCCATCATGAAACCCCAATGAGAGTGGCCTCTTACTAGGGCCTGCACTTGGGTGGTCTCTTCAGGATAGTTGCATGTATTCAACCACACTTTGTTGCCAAGACTTTCTCATAAACAAGAGTGGAGTGGTTTTTGTAGAATGACTGGGTAAGGTTAAAGATTTAGTTGGTCTGCCCATATAATAAAGTGGAATTAAATGAGGGAATGGAATGTTTAATCTTGAGTTTGATATAAACATGTTTTGTGAGGGAGCACTTATTCCACATACAGCTGGATCCCAATTAGTGCAAACAGTGAATCCTGTGAGATGGAATTCCAATTAGCACTATCTGCAATTGTACTTATGTAAAATATAGCAGTTGGTGTCAGTCTAATGGAAATGTACAGTGCATAATCAAATAATGTGATCACTTCACAGGTGGGATTCATTATTTGCATTAATTGAAACCTGGCTGTAATAAATTTTTCAAATGATTCCTCCCAGAAAGAGGATGCCTAAGAGCTGGAAAGATGTAAGTAGATACTCAGAATACATTTTTTTGGTTGGTAGGAATGTAGTAAATGTTATAAATTTTCTCACCAAAAAGCAAAAGGAAGACAAAAAGTTATATTGGAGTACTTATGAGTGCACTGAGCTCTGCCAAACACTTTTTACAAAGGTTAACTTAATTTTGATGTCAAGTTGTCAAATATTGCTATACTATTTAATGCTCTAGGATTTTCCAACAGCTGGTGGTGAGAATGTATGCAGGTGCCTAAAAGGAAGAGGCAAATCCAAATATAACATAAATAGCTTTTCTAGGCCTACACAAAAGATGCTGCAGAGAAAGATGGAAGCAACTTATACACATAAATGTTTAAAATAACTCAAATAAAAAGTGTTCCAAGCAACACATTGTGACCAAAAATTGTTGCCAAGAAGAGAATTTTGGGGATAAATTTTTAAATTTCAGAAAATCTCTCTGGCACAGGCTTCAAAGTACATGTAATTTACTTTTGTCTTCCCAACTCTTTTCTAGGCAGCATCTTAGAAAAATTTTATCAACAAATAACTAAGTAGTTGGTCAACTTATTCTTTGAGATAATTTCTAATTAACTAGCTTTGCAATTTTGATCATGGAACTCCACCACAAATACCCAACTTCTCTTAAATCAAATATTTAATTGTTTTAAATTAAATTTAATGCAAGATTTAAGCAGTACTTACTGAATAAAATATGTACAGACTATGTAAAAGGGGGCAGGTTGGAATTATTTAAGAAGAAAATACTAAAATAAAAATAATACTATGATAATACTATAAAATAATACTCGTAAGAAAATCCAGGAACAAGAGAAAGTGTATTTCCATGAGGAGAAAGAGAAAGAGAAATGATATTGATATGGGAGGAGAGAGTAAACTACAGACCACCTGTAAAGAAGGAAGAAAATAGATCATTTTCTGGAGTTCTCTCTCTGCCAAAGCACATAGTGTAGTATTTGGAGTATCTGTGATCTCTTTGATGTGGGGCTTCTTTCCAACAATGTAAATCACAACTCAGTTCACTGCCCTGTTTGCAATGTTTTTTCTAGATAGATATACTGATTGATTAGCTTTCAGTTGCCCATCCCACTTTCATAGTTTGGACTAAGCATTTTTCATTTACTTGAGTTTTCCTGTGTAGATGCTCCAAACATTTCTGAATGATCGCTATACCTTAGGCTGGTTTTCCCTTAACACTGCACCATTTTCTGTTAGAAAGTCTATTGAGGCAGGGTGACTCAGAACAATAATTTGACACTTCCTTGGTTGGCTTGTACTTTTTGAGCAGAGGGTTTGTATCTGTGAGATCGGAAGAGGGGAAGGGGCAAAAATTTACCTAGTGATTTCCATCATAGTAGAGGTTCTTAACCTTTTGTGTCATGGAATCCCTTCGGTAGTCTTGTGAAGCCTGTGGACAACTTCTCAGAATGTTTTTAAGTGTAGAAAATAATGTTCTTAAATGCAGAATAATGTTTTTAAGTGCAGAACACAGGACTATGAAGGAAACCAATTATACTGAAATTAGTTATATATCAAGAAAAAAAGTTTAGGAACCACAGTTAAGAAACTTGATTCTACTTAACTTTCTTTATGTCTGCCTTACGTATATTTCATTTAAAACAGGTCTTATTTAAAGTTGTTTATGGCAGACCCTAGATAACCTCTTGGCTTTCAATTAAACGGGTGAGTGGGACTAGGAGAGTGTGCCAAGGAGAAAGGAGGGTTTTGTTTTTTGGGTTTTTTTGCCGTTTGCCTTACAACTCCTGTAAAAATGCTGAGTTTGAAGAGTGGTAGTATCCAGAAGCTCATCCAAGACCTTGACATGGCCCTACCAGTTACAGTTCTCCTGATCCTTTCCTTCCTCAAGTCTCTAGTAAGGAATCAGCGCTAGAACCCAGGTCTCCTTAAGTCCAATATCCCTGCCACGACGGTGGGAATGCTAGCAGATAAAGCTTAGGAGTTTTCTCTTAGGGACAGGAAGGATGCTTACTATCTGTGCATGGGGCCCCTTCCCCTCTCCTTCCATTTCCTCATCTGTGAAAAGCACCAGCTCTGATGTCCGAGGACATCCATTCGAATCTTGCCTCTGACAGCCTACCCGGGTGATTCTGGACCAGGAGCTTAACCTCTGCAGCGCTCACGTAAAGAATGAGGGGGCTGGACTGGAGGTCTGTGGCCATCCGGCTTTGGATCTGCGAGTCAGGGAGAGGACTAGAGTGTGGGATCGGGGGCTTGTAACCGTGCTGATGTGTCACGCACTCCTTTTGCAATTGGGGAAGCTTATGGGCCCGGGCATTAACGGCTTGTCGCCTACATTGATAAGCGAAGGAAATGAGAAATTTCAGTTAGAGGTTAGTGAAAATAAAAATGTAATTTCCTCCTCGTGCGAGTTCCCCAGCAATCGATACTCGGACTGCTCGGGGGTGGCCCCCGGTTTCTGAGACCCTAGACTAAGCGGGTCCCTGAAGGCCCTTCAGTTCCACGAACACGACGCTGTGGAGGGGCACGTGCCGCCTACCTCTTCCCCCATTCTCTCTGTTGGCCTCGGGGTGGCCGTGGGCCGAGCTGGGTCACGGTCAGGTCACGGTCAGGTCACGGTCAGGGTCAAGGCCGCGGGCAGGGTAGCGCGCGCTGCGGCTGCGTCCCGAGCGCGCCTGCGTGCTGCGTGCATGCGCGAGCCGGTCCCAGCGCCCCGGAGGCGGTGGCCGTTGGAGGCGGGTCGGGGGGAGGCCCAGAGGAGCTGGCGGGGCGGGGCGTCTCCCAAGGCTCGGCGGGGCCGGCGGCGGCGGCGGCCCGCTCAGTGCTGCTCCCTGCGTCGTCGGGCGGAGGCGGCGCCGTCTGCTCTACTCTGGCGCGGCCTGAGCCGCTCCCTGGGGCTCCCCTCCCCGCCCCAACCCTCGGCGCGGCTCCCCGAGAGAACCCGGAGGAGCGCAGGTGGGGGTGGAAAGAGGGGGGAGGAGGGGGGCCCGGGCGCGTGGAGCGTGCGTGGCACGGGAGGGAGGGAGCACTAGTGCGCGGGGCGCTCGGGCCTCTGCACCGGGGTGGGGTGGTGATGGTGACGGGGTGTGGGAGCCTAAGCCTCCGACCCATCCCGCAGCGAGGATGCCGGCGGAGGGGTGCACCTGCCGCGCTGCGCGCATTTACTGTGACATTTCAGCTGGTAGAGAAAGCTAGGGCTGGAAGGGACCTAAGAGGCCCCTAGTCCGCCCCCACGGGGAAACTGAGGCCATGGGGGCGGGGCGAGGTGACTTGCTCAGTGCCGCACTGTAGTTAAGTGGCAGAGACAGGAATTTGAACTCAGGTTTGCTCACTCCAGATTTAGTTAGCCCTTGATTGCTTAGTGCCTTACAGGGTTAAGGGGACTGAAAAGTAATTACATCTGGGTTTGGGGCTGTTACAGGGCAGAAGGTCGTAGAGTCGTAGGTTCCTAAGTCCAGAGCTGGAAGGAACTTCAGAAGCTATCTAGTCTTATTTTTACAGATGAGATTAAGGGAATTGTCCCAGATCGCACCGGTAATACATGTCAGTGGAGGAATTTGAACCTGGATTCTCTGACTCCAGTGGCGGTGCTCATTCCTCTGTAATTAGTTCAGTAAATTAATGGGAAGCATTGTCGACACGGTTTGGTAAATAGAAGGTTGGCTTTGGTGGGCGTAGCTCAAAGGCTCTGAGTAATTGATAAGTTGCTGATCTGCATGGGGAAGTGTGATTTTTTCACACTGATTTTTCATTCTGCAGGAGTACAGATGCATTCACGGGTATATGGACAAAGGAACATAAAAATAAAATACAGTAAAATAAAGCATTTAGGGGGTCCTTTTTTTACTGTACTAGGTGCCTGGTAACTTCTTCCATTAACAATTCACAAAAACAAATGCATGCAAAGTTTTCTAACCCTCTCCTTCCCACTTTCTGTTTGTTGAATTGACATTTTTTATTTTAAGAAGTCACCCCAATTTTGAAGGGAAAAATACTTGCTTTTGGGACTCATGCTAAGTAGTTGGTGACTTGTTCCTGTCTTCTTGGATGGGATTAAACAGTTAAGTTAGTGCTGTACTGGATTAGTATCAGTCGGGTTCAGTTAAGGGAGATTTAAAAAAAATTTGTTTCTGTTTTGTGAAACCGGGTACTAACATAGTTTTATCAGTAGTAACATCACTTTATGCTTTAGAACCATACTGGGATTTTCTTTGAAGCAATAAAATCTGCCATGATATTAGTGAAAGGAGAATTTCATTACCACTATCTTAATGACATTTCACCTTCACAGTTTACTAATGAGTTTTTTTCCTGACTTTTGATTGTTCTGAATGAGATTGTGAGAAATACAAACTTACAAGTCCATTGAATTGTACTGTTTACTTTTAGGATCAAAAAGAACAGATTTAGAGCTGGATTGGATATTAACAGATCTTCTAGTCTAACTATGATTTTACAGATGAGGGAAGTGAGGCCCTGAGAGGTTAAGTGGCTTCTCCATGGTCACACGCTGAAATTTTTTCATAGTTCCTCAGGAGTCTTTTAAATTTTTATTTGATAAGCATTTATATATGCTAAATACTGAGTTGGGCCTTGGAGACTAGGACACAAACTGAACAGTCCCTGCCCTCAACAAACTTCTATTCTATTGAAGAAAACGACCTTTGCATAAAAGAGTAACACAAATATTTACAAAGTGGCTCCTGCCACTTTTTTAATGTGAAATTTTGATTTGACAGTGGACCATACTGGTTGTTGCAGAACATTTGCCCTTTTGGGAGGACAGCAAAGATGTAGCATAATGGGTGAACTTGTTAAATTATTGTTATATAAGCTTAACCATGTCCCTTCCAATTTTTCAAGTGTAATTAGTTATGTGGATGCTTTTAAAAAAATACTTTAAAATTTGACATGTGCTATTCTGTTCATACTAGAAGATTGATTCTTTAGATGCAATTGACTGTTGTCTTCAATACTGTACAAGTCTGCTTAATATAATATTTATAGTGTTCCAGAAAAGATTAAATTGAGTTTAATTTTTTTAGGATCTTTAAAAAAGTGACCTTAATGTGGTTGCTTTTTATTGTTATAAATGGTAACTCATCCTGAAAAATCTATCAGCACTTCTTTTTGCTTTTTTGGAGGGCAGTTGGGGTTAAGTGACTTGCCGAAGGTCACACCGCTAGTTTTTGTGTTAAGTGTCTGAGGTTGGATTTGAGCTCAGGTCAGGTTGAACTCCAGGGCCAGTGCTCTACTCACTGAGCCATCTAGCCACCCCTTATCAGCACTTAAGTTATAATATTGACATGTTCTCTTCTCCCTGAATGACTGCATCCTAATGTGATTATTTTCTTGTCCCTGTTTTTTCATTGTTTATGTATGACAACATTGAATTGGGTTGTAGGTGGCCTTGTTATGTGTGAATATTTTGTTTTTTTTTTAATCAGTAATGTGAGCTGCTTGCAGGCCGGAACACACATTTATTTCTTTCCACAATGACTAGTGTAGTTCTGAGTGCATGGAATAGATACAATGAATGCTGGTCAAATAAACTGACAAACTTTGTGTTATTAGCAAATAAACAGATTTCTGATTGTGCATGGAAATATCTATTTTGGTTGGACTACTTTGAAATTTCTTTGGGATAATAAATAGTCATGATTGGTGAAGTACTTAGTACATTTTGAGTAAAGGAGCCTAATGTATGCAGTTCTTTATGAATGTGACTGGAAACCCCTAGCTGCTGGCAGACAGAAGATGTGTCCTTCCAGAACCAATCCTTGGTGGGCCCCTTGCATTCCTAAATTATTGTGGTGAAACGTTTGTTCTGCTTCTGTATTAGAATTCTTATTATATGGGCATTGGCCAAGCTTCCTTGAGGCAGTCCCTCAGAGCAACATTGTAGGATTGTGGTATTCAGGAGTGATGAAACTAGACTGGAATTTTCTCATAGTGTTTTCCAAATTGAAGCTTGGGAGGTATGAACCTGTGATGATTCCCTGGTTACTAAGGGGTATCTGTCATATGTGCATTAACTTAGAACTAATACCATATCACTTCAGTAGATGGCAGCTATAGTTACCTGTTTTGCGTACAGTCATTGCTTGGATAATATTGCCACCATTAACATCAATAACATTGTCAAAGCATAATCACTCCATCATAACATACCAAACCCTACTATAATGCTAGGATTCCTACAGGAGTAACCTGGCTTCTTTTTCTCTTTCATTCCCAGGGGATCTTCAGCTCTATTCTTCTCCCCAAAGCTCTTCCTCTGAAAATAAGTGCCCTCTGTAATGCTGCATCACCTAGATAATTGATTCTACAAAAGTGAAACATCAGGCAAAAAATGCTTGTGATTGATTAATTGCTGTTTTTACTTGCTCTACCCCCAACAAAAACACATAAGTAACATTGGGTTGCACTTAATAAATCAACATCTGATAAACTATAGTGTATGTGGGTAGATTCAATAATAAATACTGTCATTTTACCTTTTTTTGTTTGTCATAATTTTTCATAACAAAATCAACTTAAGCTTTCAAAGGGTAATTGATAGCAAGAGATGGACAAATACTGCCCCCCCCCCCATTTACTCTTTTTCCTTGAAGCTGAAAGTAACTTTTTTTTCTCCTGTAAAAATATATTGTTCCTCCGTAATCTCTAGAGGAAATTCTTGCTGCCATTATGTAAAGAGAAATTTGACCTGAAAGGAAACATCAGTAATACCCTACATGCTATTTTCTGAAGCTCCAAATTTATTTATCCCTTGAGTCTCTTTTTCTTTTTACCAAAAGCCCAGAGGCCAGCAGGTTTTATAAATTAGGGATAAACTGTAGTGTTGGAGAAAGATGGTGATTACTACAATCCCTGCTATCTGGAAGACTGTGGTTGGTTGATCATTTGCTTGAACTTGAGAATTCTGAGTTGTACTAGGGGTCCGAACTCAGGCTGGCAACAATATGGTCAGCTCCCAATAGTGAAGTGGCCTAGGTTAGAGATGGAGCAGCTCAAAATTCAAAAGACTATCCTGTATCAAAAGAAGATAAAATTTAGGTAAAACCTTGATTCTTCTATTTTATGTTTGGTTTTGAAATGTGATTTAGTGATTTGCTCTTACCTATATATGTGAGAATGTACTTTTTCAAATATATAATGAAACCCCACATGAAGAACCTAATTCAGGAGGAGCTAGAAAGGTGTCCTCATCCCATTTTTCTGACCGGAAATCATCCCTGTTTCCTTCTCAGTTGCTAGGAATGGATGGTATCACTTTTCAGATTCTGATAAAGCACCATGTAATTGTATGATCTCAGAGTTGGAAGAGACCTGAGAGGTCATTTGTTTTCAACCTTAACCTTTCAGGTAGAAATCTCTTTTATAACATCCCCAAAAAGTTATCCAGGCTCCCATCAAAGAACTGTGGTCATGGGCAACTTGTTTAGATAGCACTGTTTATTAGAAAGCTTTCCCTTACTTTGCCTTTAAATCTTGCTCTCCCGCTTCTTCCTTTTATTCCTAACTCTACCTTCTGATGCCAGTCAGACCAAATATAATCCTTCTGTCACATCATAACCTTTAAAGTACTCAAAGATAATGGAGTCTTTCACTTTAGGAGTAGTTCATTTTCTTCCCTCAGTCCTCGTATAGCATAACTGCCTTCCCCTGGACATCCTCCAGCTTGTCAATATTTTTTCTTTCTAGTTATGATCTAATCATAGCTCAGTACAGTGGGACTATTATGTTCTTCATTCTGGACTTACTTCCATGCATCCTATGGATTACATTATTTCTTTTTTTAAGAAAAATTTCAGCCTATGAAATCTGTTAAACATCTTTGAAATCTGTTCTTCAAATATGTAGTACATGTCAAACTATTTGGCTCTTCATGATGATGATGATGATGATGATAAAAGCTCATGGATCTATAGAACTTTATGGTTTACAAAATGCTTTTTTCACAATAACCCAATGAATACAGCAAAAATTAATATCCCCATTTTACAGATGAGGAAACTAAGTCATTTTGAGATTAAGGGACTTGCCCATGTACAGGGTATGTCACTTAGTATTTGAACCTAGGCCTTCTGACCCTAAGTTCAGTGTGATCATAGACATAAAAAAGTCATAGCCATTTTTCTTCTTTGACAAACTTGTTCCTTATTAGGTAATGGTTCTCCTTATCCCTCTCTTTTTTTTTTTGAAGGATGAAACAACCATTAAAGCAAATCAGACATTTTTGGGCTGCTTTTCTTTTAGTAGAGAGCATTTGAACAGATACCAGATGCCAGTGAAGGCTTTAACCACTTATAATATGTCTCTGGGTCAGGTCTGTGATATGTTTGTTGAATCCATCCATTTTTTTCTGTCTGGGCTCTACAGTGTTCCTACCACTATATTGCCTCTGTTTCTCTTTTTGTGGACATCACCCAAATGATCTTGTTTGTTCTTAGTCCTTCTGGTTTGTGGATTTATTCATATGAGTATATATCTCTCTTAGTCCCAATTTCCTCATCTGACCTAGTAGGTTGTAAGACTGAACTGAGATGAGGTACATAAAGATCTTTGCAAATGTTAAAAGCATGATATAAATGTTAGTTATCCTATGTGATGCTACTCTACCTCTTGAACCGGGTTACCTTTGAATAAGATAAACTCTTTAGTTGGCATATTCCAATTGAGTCAAATCTACCCAAATCTCATTGATACCGGTGAGGTCAGACTTCCCTCACTGCTTTAAGGTCTTTGGTTCCCTTTGTTTATTTCTTGTGCTTTTTGCATTTCATAGGTTTATAGTTTTAGAGCTAGAAGAAACCCTAGGCACCATCTAGGCTACCTCCATAATTTTACAGATAGGAACTTAGACCCAAAGAGGTTAAGTGTCCCAAATCACTCAGGTGGTAAATATCAGAGGTGAGATTTAGACCCAGGTCTTCTGACATCAGCTAGTGCTCTGGCCACTGAGGCTATGAATTTTATTGTCTCTTTCTTATTTTCTCTTTTGACTACTTGCTTCTGTCCAATGATATTCTTGTTGGAGGTAGGTAAGCAATTTTCTCCCTCTTCTTCACTTCCCCTTGATCAAATAATTTAGGTGGTTGTATTTTTATCAGCTTTATTTGATGCAAACCATCCTTGGCCAAAAGCCTGTCATACCTATATCTTAAGCTCTAATATAGATTCCAAATACTGTACTGCATCATCACCGTCTTAAGTAGTTTTTTGCTTCCCAAGTTTGCCTTTCTCTTCTGAAGTCCAGACCTTCAGTCAGCAGTGGTGATGAAAGTGTCACCTGTGCTCCTAAGGTTTTAAGTTTCTTGCCTAGGATATCATAATCCCTAGCAATACTTTCCAGGTTCTTTGTGATAGTATTTGGCCCAAGAGGAATAACAAGGACTGAGCAGTTCAACAAATCGTGTTCAACAAATCTTGGGAGGCTCTTGAATTCTTGAATTCAGCCTGGCATGTATCCCAGGAAGAATCCTCAACTGACGTGGGAGGAAATGGTGGTATACTTGCCTCTGTTTTTGCAGGAAGCCTGTCAAGTACTCCACCTCATTATGTTGGCCAGGTGCTGGAGATGAAGCTAGGCCCAGAATTAAGTTGCTCAGCAGGATATAATGAACTTACTGGTTCACGTGTAGAAATTCCTGGAGGCAGTGAAGCAACATGCAGTTTGTTTCAAAAGGCCCTGTTTTCCAACTCTTTAAGTGCCCAGAATCAGCAGAGAACCTATAGAGTCTACGCAAGAAATGATACCTTTAAGACATTACCAATAATACTTGAAAGCAAAGCTTATTGTGTGATGACAGTTTTCCACAAAAGTTTTACTTGAATGTTGAGACAGAATGGAAATTCATCATGGAAGAGTTTTTTTTTTTGTATGTGAAGAAACAAGCCCATTGTATTGTATACAGTATGTGATGATAGATTTCATCTCTGTCAGCATTCCAGAGCAATAGGCCTTAACAGGTAACTTTTGCCAGTGGATACTTTGTGTCAGTGTGTCTTAGTAAGCTGAGAGCACCAACCCCACCCTTTTAGATTAGTTTGAAATTTTGAAACAGGTTTCACTTATTATTTATTATGAAATATGATGGGTGTCATTACCCATCCCTCTCTGGGAAAATTTCCTTTGTCAGTGACAGAGATTGTGTTGAAAAAATTTTATTACTTCAGATCGGTTTTGCTGAAAGGACCAGGAAAAAAAATAGCCCTGCAATTAAAAATTGAAAAGGCAAGATCCATTATTAAGGGAAAAATGTCATCTTTTAAATTTTTTTCAAAATGATGACTTCAGAGGTAAATATTCTGAGCTATATGGAAGTAAGAATGTTTTTCCTTTTTGTCTTAAAGGTGGCTTTCTAGAGGATGACCATAGAAGACCTTCCAGATCTTCCCTCAGAAGGAAATTCTTTGCTTGGAAGATACCCATTCTTATTTTCAGGTTCTGACACACCGGTTATCTTTTCAGTTTCTGCAGCACCAATGCCTTCAGACTGTGGTATGTCGTGTAGCAGTTTTAATCTTTCTGTAAACCAGCAAATTGATTCTGTTTCATGTCTGCTTTTATTTAGGCTTTTGCATGTTCATTCTAAAACCACGTACAGTATTTTGCACAAATTCCAAAAGCTCTGCTTTTATTATAGCTGACTTTCAGCTTCTGCATTCCTGTGCTAATTGCTTTATTTCTTGTGTCAACATTTGCATCTCACTTAAAAATAAATATTTATTTAAAGCAGTAATGGCAGACTTCCTGAATTTGCAAATTAGAAAATGACACAAACTTCCAGAATTCTTCTGATATAATAGAACATTAGAAGTGGAATATTATTTCACAAAATAGCAAAGGGCAGTAGAGGAGAAAATGAGGTGACAGAAAACCTTTTGTGAGATCTATGTAAGAGAGATCATCCCAAGAACAAGTATACAGAAAAGTAGAACAGATATGCCATCATTTCTGTTGTGATGCTATTCGTGTAATAATGTCTTGCCAAGATGTCTGAGGAGCAAGATTAGCTCATAGTACCTTTTGAAAAAAAGACTTTAATGCTCTTGGGGTATTTCTTCATAATGGATTTTATTGACCAAGAAGAATGCATCTTGAAAAGGTGATGATCAGTATGGTAGAATGGTCAAACTTCTCAATTTTACTAAACTTTTCAGATGTAATTTTGGTTGTTTAGTAAGGAACATTTTTTCAGGAAACCTGAGTTTTCAACATTGTGAATAAACAAATAAGCGTTTATTCACATTTATCTTAGCAATTTTGTCTTTCCTGATATCTAGGTTTTCCATTGTGTGTAGATTCCATTGTACTTTTTTACCTTGGAATTATTAAAGCTACATGTGCCATGAAAAGATACAGCTTGATATCATTAGCAATTTGTAGCTTGGAATAATAGCATTTTAGAGTTGGAAGAAGCAATGTGGTACATATCTGGGATTCACTTGTTGGGAGACTTGGATTTCCATCTTTACTTGCCCCAGATTAGCTTGGGCAAGTCCTTTAATCTCTCTGGGCCTTCATTTCCTCCTTTGTAAAATTGGGATTGGATTAAGTGAATTCTAATGAATATTCCTTCTAGCTCTGAAATCTATGAACTTGATTGTAATGAGTGTTAAAGGGATTGATTTCTTTGCTTATCTATTAAAATAATATTTTCTTATTTTAAATAGAGTTTTCTTTTTTTGATCCCAATGATGCATCATGCCAAGAAATCCTTTTTGATCCTAAAACATCGGTATCTGAATTATTTGCCATTTTAAGACAATGGGTTCCCCAAGTCCAACAGAACATTGACATTATTGGAAATGAGGTAAGGAGTGTATACTTATTCTTAAAATAAAATACCTAAATTTTGGAAATTTTAAAATTAATATTATCAGAATTAGGTTTATTTAATAGATAGTATCCTGTTTTAGGTCTCATAAAATGAAAGTTGGGAAAGGAAAGATAATAATCATGCTAAATTGCGAGCTCTTTTTCATCTGAGCAGTATCTTATTTATCCTTGTAACAGTGCTACAAACATGGTAGGCATTTAATAAATGTTTCTTATATAAAAAGATCCCCTTTTTAGTCCTGATGTTTTCATTTATACTTTGTACTTTTAAGTTCTTTTACAAAAGTTTTACTCCTTTGCCTCATCATGGTGCAGAAGTGAACCTGGGTTCTTGAGATTCCAGCCAGCAGAATTGCAGACTTGGCCAATTTCTAATGTTTTCTAAGTTTAACAATTTCTTAATTTCTTTGAGTATGGTCTTGGTCACAGACAATGTCTGTCATCTGAGGACTGTGCTAGTATAAAGAGGCACACTTACAAGTAGGCTGATGATTTTTTGTTTGTTTGTTTGTTTTTTGGAGGGGGGAAGGCAGGCCAATTGGGCTTAAGTGACTTGCCCAAGGTCACACTGCCAGTAAGTGTTAAGTGTCTAAGGCCGGATTTGAACTCAGGTCCTCCTGACTCCAGGGCCGGTGCTCCATTCACTGTACCACCTAGCCGCCCCTAGGCTGATGATTTGGTGATGAAACCTCTGTCCAAGTTAACCTATGAAACAAAGGAAAATATAGACTGGCTCTCAGTGCCCTTCCTCTGTGGTGGCAGTAGAAATGGCACTTAAAAGAATGAAATTGATGGCATTGGGAAGAATAACTGGACAGACTAAGTATACACAGAAGAAATATGTTTTGGAAGCAAACCAGTCTCAAAAACATCAAGAGGGCTATGTTCAAGTTTCAGTTTGTAAGGGGGAAAAATATTGAATAAAAAGAAAAAAATCCCTTTTAGTTATTATTTTAAAAAGGTGATGAGGGGAGCATTGGTAACTATCGATCCCCATACCTAAATTCTCATTTCTCCAAAATCTATGGGAATTAGCAAGGGTTTTGTTGATGAAACTATGAGAAAAGAACAGGCAGACTGAAAATGACTTTCTATAGCATCTTCAGTCATTTAATTGCTTAAAAGATATAGTGAATACAAGATCTTACTCTATTGTTTGTTGATTTAAAAAAAAAAAGATTTAGTATATTAAAATGTAGCCTGAAAGGTTCTCCTGTCTTTCATGTGTATGTTAAGATCACACAAACTTCCTCGATAGATGCAGCCACAGAGGTAATTTTGTTCATCCATACTCTGTCCATATCAAATGAGATGTAAGATAGTGAGATAAATGCTTGCCAGAGGACTCACCACTGTCAGAGGCTGTCTCATGAAAGGCTAAAATGGAACAGGGATTCGTTATAGATGGTGAGGTCCTGTGAACACTCCTCTTTGCCGATGATACTGTATCAGGCCCTAAAATAATAAAGAATGTCTTCAGTGAGATCCATGCCAGCTCAACAGAGATGGGCATAATAGATCACAAAGGAAAAACCAAATAGATGAAGAGGCAGTGAGTTAGTCAGTGCAAACATGACTATTTGTAATGAGAGGAGCTGGATTTGAATTCTGAATCAGATGTTTAGGTAGGTAGTTGTGTGACCTTGAAGAAGCTACTTCTCTTTTCTTGGCTGAAATGTGTAGCCCTTTGACTGAATCCAAACTTCTCAGAACAAATTCCTTAATAAAAGGATTTGTTCTGTAAAACTTGGACTTAGTCAAAAGGCCACACCCAAGGACCTAGAAGGCCACAGGTTCCCCACCCCTGGATTAGATACTGTATAATTGGAGGGAACTTCTGAAATAATCACAGATTTATTTGAATATTAGGGTACATACAAAGTAGAGCACTGGACCACAAATATAGGCAAGTTTTGTTTGATCATTTAATTCTTCTTCCTCACCAACCCTTTCTTTAGGGAAGTCTGGTTAATGTGTCATTTCCCAAATATTCATTAAAAAAATTACTCATTAAGAATGAGCTGTCAGAGGTACAAATTGTACAAGGGAAAAAGGAAAAGGATGGGAAAAAGATAAAATTTAAGAAATGGAATCTATAATCCTAGATTTATAACTTATCTTCTTTCTGACTAGAGATATAAATTACACACTAAAATAATTGCCTAAATTAAATTTAACAATATTTTCTCATTTATCCCAAGATAGTAAATTGTTTTGTCATTGATCTTTCTAGATTTAACATGCTATCTCAGGAACTGACTTCATTATTTTTTGAAGAACATTTGTGATGAAGATTTAAGTACAAAAATATTCTCTAATGTAGGGATAATGTCCTCTGCAATACAATGACTTTTGCTAAGAATGGGAAGATTAGACAATGATACTTCCTGATGGGCATGAGTGAGCAGAAGAAACAGTTCTGTGATAATATAGTTTCTTTGTGTCAAATCTGATTATGAGGAGTATCTTTTCAAGGAAGGATTCTGCTTAACAAAACTGTGTCTGTATGCATGACTCACAGTACCAGTGACTTTGATTATTATAGTTAGAGGAATTGTATATAAATAATAGCCCTTATGGCTATTATTCTGCTATAACCAAAAATGCTTGTGTGTTCTACAGAGTTCATTATAATGGGATTTGTTCTATTGTAGTTTTTCTCTTGGACACTGATTTAGTATGTCATCTATTTTTTTTTAATGTTTTCCTAAAGAGAGAGGTTTAAATTTGGCACTGTCTCAGATTGTGTCCTATTTTCTTTAGTTTTGGTATTATCTGGTGGAAGGAAGTATTCCTACTTTCCTGGATCTATTATTATTTCAAAGAATTGTCAATAAATAAATTCCAGTGGCCCCCTATTTACCTCCAGAATCAAATATAAAATCTTCTGGTTGGCTTTAAAACACTTCATTACAAAACAAGTTAAAAAATCCCCTTTATAACTTGCCCTCTCCTATCTTTCCCATCTTCTTATACCTTAGTCCTGTCTACATATTCTATAATATGGTGACACTGGCCTCCTTTTTGTTCCTCATACAATACACTCTCTCCTGACTGAATTTTCACTGGTTATCTCCTATGCCTAGAATTCATCGTTGTCTCCTGGATTTCCTAGTTTCCTTCAGGTCTTAGCTGAGATTGTACTTTGGGCAAAAAGCCTTTTCCTTTCTCCCTGGTATCTTCCCCCTGAGATTATCTTCAATTTACCCTCTGTATGTCTTGTTTGTTCATAGTTGGTTGCATATTGTCTCCTCTGTTAGCTGATGAACTCCTTGAGAGGACGTACTGTCTTTTGCCTTTCTTTGTTTCCTCAGAACTTAGGGCATATAGTAGGCACTTAATTAATACTTGTTGACTTGTCTTTAAAATGCTTGGCAGGTTCGGTAGAGTAACCTAGTATTTTTGTTAGCATTACAACTATTGGAAATGAGAGCTTACTCATTATTAATGAAGGTCAAAAAACATGCTTAGAGAACTATTTTAAACTATTTTGTAATGTAAGTTTTACTTTTTTCCTATCACAATAAAGATTGTTTCATGAGATCAGACTGAAAAATCATTTGAAGAGTCAATTTCTGTGGGAACATGTTAGTCAAACACTAAAATGAATATATTGGGCTTCGTTCTTGAACAAATCTGTTTGACTCCTCTAGTTTTATATTTGTTTAAAAGCAGCACTTCAGTAATAACACTAATTATATTTTCTTATATTCTGATTGATTATAGATTATCAAGAGAGGGTGTAATGTAAATGATAGAGATGGACTAACTGATATGACTCTTCTCCATTATACCTGCAAATCTGGAGCTCATGGTATTGGTAAGTACATGGCAGATTTGGCAGCGGGTTCCCTTTTTAGGACTTTTGAGGTAGAATATCACATCAAACTACATATTCCTGGGTTTTACTGTCTATGATATATGTTGTCATATGATCTTAAAAGTGAAACTGACATCTGCCCCTACTTTCTTTGTTGAAGTGATGCTGAGATATAAAACATTAGTTGACAATGGAGAAAAAGAATTCTTTGAATGTTGGGAATTCCTGATAAAGTATGATCAAGTTCAAGGTGATTCTGATTATTTAAAGATAAATTTTGCCTTCTGCCAGATAATTTTGCTTTCAAGTTTAACAAACTGCTTCCATGTTTAGTACACATCTCGGTTTTTCTTTGTCCTTTGCTTGAAACCTATATTGCAAATCATTGAAATGCAGTAATCCAACCACATTTCTGCTCCAGAATGGCAACAGCTTACTTAGCTTAGTGTTTTGCCTCACTCCAGGATGGTCTTAGAGTCGAATAGATTTCAGAGAGCTTTTACTTAAGTCAGGTTTTCAGTATGGTTTCATTGTTTTACTAGAAATGAATTCCCAGAATATCAGACAAATGCATATTCAAATATAAGTACAGAAATAGTATTCTAAAATAAATTATGAATTTTTGTATTATCTCTGTTTTCATGTTGATTAGAGTGAATAATAGAGACTTGAGAGAGTAATGTATCACTCATAACTGCCCAAAGATTGTTGTCATGTCTTGCCAGGGGGCTATAATTAGTGTCTCTTTACGTTTTTTTGGCTTTTAGAAGGGAAGAAAATTTGACTGGGAGTGTTTCTTTGTGAAAAAATATACAATTTTGAATGTATCATTTTGAAATGAACAAGTTTTAGTATGCTATTAAGAATGTGAAATTTATTCTTCAGTTCTTGATTTCATAATGAATTTCAGCTTATATTTTCAGTAGCACTTTTTATTACTCAAGGCATTGAAAATATATTCATTAGGACGATATGTTTTAATGAGTGATGTATTATGAACTCTGGAAGTAGTTTATCTTGCTAGAATATTTTTGTGACAGAATATGTAAATTGTGACAACTTCAGATGCTTTTTCTTTTAGAAGCATACATGTATATTTTATAATAGCCTTTTTGCTTTGTGTTTTTTATACGGATAAAAACATGCATCGTGGAATATATAATTTTTCTTATCTTGGGGAGAATAATTTCAAAACTTTTTTTTAGGCGATGTTGAGACAGCTGTAAAATTTGCCTCTCACCTCATTGAACTGGGGGCGGATGTCAGCTTGAGAAGTCGTTGGACAAACATGAATGCTTTGCATTATGCTGCTTACTTTGATGTCCCAGAACTGATTAATTTGATTTTGAAGGCATCAAAACCAAAAGGTAGGTAAAGTCAGAGCATCATTAATTTTTGTTCATTATTCATCCACTGAGTAAAAAGGATTAAGTCTACTAGACAGGCACTTTAATAGAGTAGTAAAATTTCATAGTCAGAGCACACTGTAGCTTAGTTTTTTTTTTAACTAGACTTGTGATTTCATTGTGGGATCTCTCAGTGAGCAACTTTCTCTACTGACAGTACAAATTGGCACTTCTCCGCAACTTAGAACCATAGGGGGCTGCCTCAGGTACTCAGTAATTCTAAGTGACTTGCCTAGGTTCAAACATAGAGTATTTGTCAGTGATAGGATTTAGACCCAGGTTTTCCTGACTCTAAGGCCAGTTCTTTATTGTCTGGGCCATGCTACTTTATAAAAGGCCCATGGGATGAACAAGTTTCTTAGGGAATGAGCAGCATGCTGGTTTGGTTGGATTAGAGGATCCAAGCTGGAAGTGACAAGATACACACAACAGTTGATAAAGCTGTGACTGACTTTAGTAGATTGCTTGGAAGCCTGGGTTCAAGTATCTGAAATTGATATAATAGGTAGCTATTGTAGATCCTTGAGTATGGGAATGACAAGATGACTTTGTGAAGCCAAGTGCTACAGGTATTATTCCAATTTATAAATGAAGAAACTGAAGCTCAGAGAGGGTTAGTGACTTGTTCAGTTACAGAGCTAGAAAATATCAGAGGCAAGATTCAGATCTATGTCTTCCTGACCCCGAGTTCAGCACTCACTCTGTGGCACTATGCTGCCATTTGTCTCCAGCCTTTTAAATCTCTCATGTTTCACACTTTTAATCTTTTAAAATAAGCTTATTTTTTATTTCCTTAATAATTTTCAAGGACTTTTGAAACCTCTTGAATTTACCCTGATCCAGTCAGGTTTCTTCTGTCTTTTTATTTATCTTTGGAAAGCAGAGCTATTCAGATTTAGGGGATTTAGATCTTTTATGCTGGTTTTCAATATCTTGTGCTAATTTATGATCCGATAAACTTTTTTTGAGGACAAAAACTTGGGAAATCTAAGAAAGTCTTGTGTTATTTTGTTCTCTAATTTACTTTATCAGAGTTAATTCTTAAATCCTTCCTTGAATTTTAAAGAATGTATTTTCTAGATATATTCTGCTTAAGTATCACCTTTTACACAAGACTTTTCTTTACTTCACCAGCTGTGAACTTTAACCATCTTAGTGCCTTTCCCACCTTTCCCCCCATCATCTGTTTTTTGTCTTCTATATACTTATATGTTGTTTTACCTGATATAATGTGAAATCCCTGAGGGCAGGGACTGTTCATTTTTTGTTCTTATATCCCTCAAATCTAGTACGTATCTTTAAAGGCTGGAAGGGATTGTAGAGGCCATTTAATGCAAACCCTTCACTTCACAGAAGAAGAAAATGAACCTGGGAAGGTTAAGTGATTTGTTCTGGGTTCCCCAGATAAGTAGTCACCAGAGGCAGCCTTTGAACCTGTGGCTTCTGTCTGCAGAGGCAGGACCCTCCTTGCTCCTTTCCCAATAGCACAGGGCAGGGTGAGTAGACAGGAGCTAACACAGTAGAATCACCTCAGTTCAT
Organism: Petaurus breviceps papuanus; assembly: GCF_028583685.1. Classification (NCBI taxonomy): domain Eukaryota; kingdom Metazoa; phylum Chordata; class Mammalia; order Diprotodontia; family Petauridae; genus Petaurus; species Petaurus breviceps. The sequence goes on from NW_027187359.1 coordinate 10,403,099, forward strand.
TGCTTTCTTGTGTGGCAGATTTGACTTTTAATAGGCTTGGTTGTTTATTTCATTGTACGTTTCCTTATTTATGGCCTTTGAACTGACTTTAGGCCTTGATTTTGGGTTTCTCCTGGGACTTTTGATGACCCTTTGGCTTATTTTGACTTCAGTTTGTTGTGATCTGAGTCTGGATTGTATAAAATAATGTGATGAACTGAACTGACCTCACAAGGTCATCCGAGATGACCTTTCTCATCATCTGTTCCAACTGTCACACAAGTTTCAAATCTCACAGTTGACACCCCTAACAAGGTAGTTCAAACATTGTGGGACAGCTTTGATTATTAGAAAGATTTTGTTAGTGTCAAACTGAAGGTTGGCTTTTTGTAATTTCTGCTCATTGGTCCTTGTTCTGTTTTCCTGGGTCTAAAGGAATAAGTCAACTCTTAAAGCTTCTTTTCTCCAGTCTAAATATAGTTAGGAAGGAGACAAGGCTTTATTAAGTGCCTGCTGTATGCCAGGCACTGTGCTAAGTACTTTACAGATACCTCATTTAATCCTCATGAAAGCCATGGGGGGTGGGTACTGTTATAATTTCCATTTTAGGTTGAGGAAATTGAGACAGTTGGATTAAGTAACTTGCCCAGGATCACACAGGTAGTAAATGTCTGATACCAGATTTGAACTCAAGCCTTCCGCTTCTAGGCCCAGCCCTCTAACCACTGCACCACCTAAATTCTTTCACCTAATCCTGATAGAGCATGGTTCAATTCAACTCAGTAAACACTTAGAGAGCAGCTGCTGTGTGTACTATGGGGATATTGTGTTCCCAGTGCTCTGGGGGGGTATAAAGGACAAGCGTGTAACTGGCTCTGCCCTCAAGGATCTCATGTTTTATTGGGAGGATGCAACATAGAAAATGAAAAAGTACAGAATATACGTAAAAGAAATGCAGAGTAATTTTTGGTAAGGCAGCACCCAGAACTGAGGGAATTAGGAAAGGCCTCTTGGAAGAGGTGGAGCTTACAGAATTATAGATAGATGTAGGGCTAAAAGGGTCCTTGAGGTTAACTGGTCCTATGCACTCATTTTACAAAAGAGGTATGTGAGGTCCATGGAGGGTAGGTGACTTATCTAAGGTCACATAGGTTTTAAGCATCATAAGTGGACCCATGTTCTCTGAATCCATAACTCTTGCTTTTCTGTGATGACCTTAAAGGGAATCCAAGAGGCAAAAATGAAGAAGAGCACTCTAGTTATTAATTTTGCACATATTTTGTTTTTATTCACCTGTGTGCATGTTGTTTCACACAGTCACAGATGTTTTGTGCTCTTTCAACCCTCAGTATATTAGGGAGAAAGGCTTAAGTAGATGCTCACCTGTCCATGATAGGTCCACACATCTGCCAGTCCTCTTGCAGTGAGGTTTATTGTCCTGAGCACATAGATGAATGTATCCAGGAATGAATCCTCTGGGATGAATGAGCATCAGGTAAGTAGATTGTTGTTAAGTATAGGTTTGACACTTGAACTCTTGACTCCAGAGATTTTTCTCTATTTAAGAGTAGCATAGGGTGACTTACAGCAGACATGTCAAACATGTGTGTGACCCACAACCTTCCCCAGCATGGCCTGAATCAGATTGAAATGTAATTGGGAACTATTTAACAAAATGAATAAAAATACAATGAAACATTGTAATAAAAAATATTAATTTTTAAAATCAAATGCTTTGTTAACTTCTGGTTTTCATCATTCATTTTTGCAAGATTTTGAGTTACAAATTTTCTCCCCGTTTTTCCCCTACCCACCATCCCAAAATAGCGATCCCATTGGATATCCCCTCCTCCAATCTGCTGTCTCCCATATCTTCTCCCATACCCCTTCTAACTTTCCAGTAGGGCACAGTGGATCTCAATGCCCCAGTGCCTGTATATCTTATTTCCCAGTGACATGTAAAATAATATTAATAATAGTATATATATTTTAAACATTTGATTTTGAATTCCAGATTCATTCCCTTCCTCCCTTGTCATCCCACCCTTACTGGGAAGATAAGCAATTCAGTATAGGTTGAACATATGTAGCTATGCAAAACATTAACATAGTGGATATATTGTAAAAGACTGACTATATTTCCCTCCTTCCTATCCCACCTCCCACTTGTTCTATTCTCTACTTTTATCCTGTCCCTTTTCAAAAGTGTGTGCTTCCAACTTCCCTCCCCCCAAGCCTGCCCTCCCTTCCATCATCCCCCTCTCATCCCCTTCCCGCCTACTCTCCTGTAGGGTGAAATACCCTATTTAGTGTGTATGCCATTCCTTCCCTGAGCCAAATTCAATGAGAATAATTGACCCATTCCCTTTTGCCTTCCTGTTCTTCCCCTCTATTGTAACCATTTCCCCTTCCCTCTTCTATATGAGATAGTTTACCCCATTCTGTCTCTCCCCATCTCCTCTCATTGTATTCCTCTCTAACCTCTTAATTTCATCCATCCCTTCCTATTAAATTGGTCCTGTCCCCTCTATTTATGTATACCTATCTATATATACATATATATATATATACACATATTAATATATGTATTCGTATGCCCATATAGCCTCCTATATAGACATATATATGCATGTATATATATGTGTATATATATATATATACATTTCTATTCCTTTCAACTATTCTCATATTGAGAAAAGTTTCATAAGTTACAATTATCGTTTTTCCATGTAGAAATGTAAATAGTTCAACTTAGATATGTTCCTTATGATTTCTTTTCCCTGTTTACCTTCTTGTGCTTCTCTTGCTTCTTGTATCTGAATGTCAAATTTTCTGTTCAGCTCTTGTTTTTTTCATCAAGAATGCTTGAAAGTCCTCTATTCCACTGAATGACCATATTTCCCCTTGAAACATGATACTCAGTTTTCTGGGTAGGTGATTTCTTGGTTTTAATCCCAGCTCCTTTGACCTCCGGAATATCATATTCCAAGCCCTTCGATCCCTCAGTGTAGAAGCTGCCAGATCCTGTGTTATCCTGATTGTGTTTCCACAATATTCAAATTGTTTCTTCTTGGCTGCTTGTAATATTTTCTCCTTGATCTGGGAATTCTGGAAGCTGGCTATAATATTCCTAGGAGTTTTCTTTTTGGAATCTTTTTCAGGAGGTGATTGGTGGATTCTTTCAACCTCTATTTTGATCTCTGGTTCTAAAACATCAGGGCAGTTTTCCTTGAGAATTTCTTGGAGGATGATTTCTAGGTTCTTTTTTTGATCATGGCTTTCAGGTAGTCCATTAATTTCTAAATTATCTCTCCTGGATCTATTTTCCAGGTCAGTGGTTTTACCAATGAAATATTGCACATTGCCTTCTATTTTTTCATTTGTTTGGATCTGTTTAATAGTATCTTAATTTCTTATAAAGTCACTAGCTTTCATTTGCTCCAATCTAATTCTGAAGGAATGATTCTTTTCAGTGAGCTTTTGAGTTTCTTTTTCCATCTGGCAAATTTGGCTTTTTAAGACATTCTTCTTCTCGTTGGCTTTTTGAGCCTCTTTTGCCATTTGAGTTAGTCTATTTTTTAAGGTGTTATCGTCTTCAGTAAGGTTGTTGACTCTCATTTCATAATTTTCTTGCATTGTTCTCATTTCTCTTCCTAGTTTTTCCTCCACTTCTCTTATTTGGTTTTCAGAATCCTTCTTAAGGTCCTCTATGGCTTGTAACCAGCTCGTATTTTTCTTGGAAGCTTTTGGTGCAGGAGTTCTGACTTCACTGTCTTCCTCCTGTTCCATGCTTTGCTCCTTTTTTTGTCCCCAAAATAGGAATATAATGTTGGATTCCTCCGTTTTCTTTGCTTTCCTCTTTTGCTCATTTTGCCACTCAATTACATGACTTTTGGGCTTTTTGCCACAGTAGGACTCTGCTACCAGACAGGGGAGCTTCATCCCGAACGCTGGGGTTTTCTCAGTTGTCGGAGGTATTAGATGGATGCCTTCTCTGAAGTCTCCACACGCTCTGACAAGCTGGTCACACACTACAGGACCCCCACCCAAGACCACAATCCAAAACCAACTAGAGCAAGAGCTCTCAGACTGGTCGCTTGGTCCCCTACAGTCTTCAGGCCAGGAGCTGAAGCTGCACACGGCTCCTCAGTGGCTTCTTGCCCGGGGGCAAAATCCAACACACTCCCAACTACTGGATCCCAAAGTCCACACTGCACTGGCCTCTCACTTTGTCTTTAGCATCTATGTGTTAATAATTCTGGAAACTGCTACAGCTGCTGGTGATCTGGAGTCCCTCCAGTCAGTGGCTGGTCAGGCCCGCCCTGAGGCTAAGACCTCCAGCTCTCGTAGGGCTGTGGTTGACTCCCAGAGAGCTGCGCTGGCCAATTCCTGCTGGCCTGCTGGGCTTTCCTCAGTGGGAGGGTAGCTTCTCTGTGTCATTTTGTGGGTTCTGTAGCTCCAAAGTTTGTTCAGAGTCCCCTTTTACATAAACTGGGGGAGGTGGAAGCCGGAGCCCCTCTGAGGTCCTGTTTCTACTCAGCCATCTTGACTCCGCCCTGAGAATATTAATTTTAAAACTTATGTGACATGCAAGGATCCTTAGGTATAGTTTAGTGGCTCCTGTTTCCATCTAAGTTTTTCTATTAGCAAACCTTTATTTTCTCTCCCCTCCACCTCTTCCAACATTGGGGGTGGGGAGAAAAACAACATCCTTTTAAAAATGTGTGTATATGTATTTCATTAAATATTTCCCATTCACATGTAAAATTTTTAAAAACATTCATTTATTTCATTTTTCCTGTTTCTTGTTATTTTTGTTATTTCCTGTTTTTTGACATTAAAAAAAGTCTTAGGGGCAGCTAGGTGACACAGCGAATAGAGCATTGACCCTGGAATTAGGGGAACTTGAGTTCAAATCTGGCCTCAGACACTTGACACACTTACTGTGTGACCTCGGGCAAGTCACTTAACCCCAATTGCCTTGCCTCCCCCACTCCAAAAAAAAAAAAGCAAAAAAAAACCCAAAACATCAGCTACTTGTAAGTGTGCCGGAAAAAGTCTTGAGTCCCAAATTCTGTCCATCCCTCCTTTTCTTGATTCCTGCCTCTGTAAGCAATCAGATATAGGCTATTTATGTGCAGTCATTTTAACATTTGTTTTTAAAAATTTTGAATTCCAAATTCTCTCCCTCCCTCATTTCCCCCACCCCTTGAGAAGACAAGCAGTATGATTTCATTTATACTTGTGAAGTCATACAAAAAGAATTCCATTTTAGTCATGGAAAAAAAACAACATATAAAAAAAAACCAAAGTCAGGTAAAACAGATCCCCACGTTGGCCATGTCCAAAAACATATGACTTATTTGCATCTTGATTCCATCATGTTACAGTCAGGAAGTGGGTAGCATTGGCCATTGCATTGATCAGAGTTTGTATTCTTTGTAATATCTTACTAGTAAGTTTATATTCTAAACTGGTATTGCCTTGGCTACCTTAGCTCTATGGTTGTTTTAAAGTCTTTTGATCTTATTATCACTGTTGGTTAAGTTAAACTTGGTCAGTTAGATTGATCACTTAACCTTTTATATGAAATTATTGGCTGTGTCTTTGCCTTTTCTTCCATTTTTCATTTGGTACTACATTTTTACTTGTTGAAATAGGTTGGGAAAGAGTGAACTGCATGCTATATCTTTTTCTCACTTTATTCTTCTGGTTTTGTTCATTTTTATCTTTGTTCTGACAAGGCAGTGGCCTAATTAGTAATGTGTTGTTTCTTGTATGTTAAATTATAGTTACTTTCATTTTTTTGTGATATGATTTCTTAATCTCCAGGTGTGATACTTACTGGATCATTATATTGCCAAGAATAGCTAAGTCATTTGTAGTTCTTCATTGAGCAATATTGCTGTTACCATGTACCATTGTACATTGTTGTCCTGGTTCTGTTTCCTTCACTATGCATCATTCCATGTAAGTCTTTGCAGATTTTTCTGAAATCATCCTGCTTGTCATTTCTCATAGCACAATAATATTCCATTATAGTCATATACCACAGCTTGTTTAGTCATTCCCCAATTGATGGCCATCCCTTTGATTTCCTATTCTTAGCCACCACAAAAAAACTAAATATTTTTGTGCAAATAGATCCTTTTACCTTTTTTTGAATGTCTTTGGGATACAGATCTAGCAGTGATATTGCTGTATCAAAGGGTATTCACAGTTTTATGGCCCACTGGGCATAGTTCTAATTTGTTCTCCAAAATGGTTGGATCAGTTTGCACCTCCACCAACAGTGCATTAGTGTCCCAGTTTTCCCATATCCCCTCCAATATCCAATATTTTCCTTTTTTGTCTTATTAGCATTCTGATAGGTTTGAGGTAATACCTGAGAGTTGTTTTAATTTGCATTTCTCTGATCAATAGAGCATTTTTTCATGTGATTATAGATAGCTTTGATTTCTTTGTCTGAAAACTACCTGTTCATATCCTTTAACCATTTATCAATTGGAGAATATCTTGTATTTTTCTGAATTTAATTCAGTTCTCTGTGTATGTGAGAAATGAGGCCTTTCTCAGAGATACTTGTTGCAATTCCTCCCTTCCCCCAGTTTTCTGCTTTCCTTGTAATTTTGGCTGCATTAGTTTTGTTTGTGCAAAATCTTTTTAATTTTACATAATTAAAATGATCTCTTTTACATTTTGTAATGCTCACTATATCTTCTTTGATCCAAAATTCTTCCTTTATTTATAAATTGGATAGATGAACTAGTCCATGTTTTCTTAGTTTGCTTATATGTGTAAATCATGTACCCATTTTGACCTTATCTTGGTATATAATGTGAGATGTTGGTCTACACCTAGTTTCTGGTGTATTGTTTTCCAGTTTTTCCAGCAGTTTTTGTCAAATAATGAATTTTTGTTCCAAAAATCTTAGACCTTTTGATTTATCATATACTAGATTGCTATGGTCATTTAGTATAATATAATTTTTATCTGATCTGTTCCACTGATCCACCACTCTATTTCTTAGCCAGTACCAGATTGTTCTGATAATTACTGCTTTATAATACAGTTTGAGGTCTCATAGGGCTAGACTACTTTCTTTTGTATTTTTTCATTGATTCCTTTGATATACTTGAGCTTTTTTTCTTCCAGATGAATTTTGTTTATTTTTTCTAGCTCTATAAAATATTTTTTGATAGTTTGGTATGGCACTGAAAAAATAGATTAATTTGATAGAATTGTCATTTTTATTATATTGACTCGTCCTACCCATGAACAACTAATGTTTTTCCCAGTTATTTAGATCTCATTTTACTTGTGTGGAAAGTGTTTTATAGTTGCATTCATATAGTTCCTGGGTTTTTCTTGTCAGGTAGGCAGACTCCCAAGTATATTATATTGGAATTCCTCTTTCTATCTCTTGCTGCTGAACTTTATTGGTAATACATATGGAAACACTAATGATTCATTATATGGGTGTATTTTGTATCTTGCAACTTTTGTGGAAGTCGTTAATAATTTCAAGTAGTTGATTCTCTAGGATTTTCTAAGTATAACATTGTATCATCTGCAAAGAGTGATAGTTTTGTTTCCTCATTGCCTATTCTAATTCCTTTAATTTCTTTTTTTTTCTTACTCTTATTACTCTAGCTAACATTTCTAGTACAATATTAAATAGTAGAGGTGATAGTGGGCATCCTTGTTTCACCCCTGACTGCTTTTGGAAGGCCTCTAGCTTATCTCCATTACAGATAATGCTTGCTAATTGTTTTAGATAAATATTATGATTTTAAAGTAAGCTTCATTTATTCCTGTGTGCTCCAGTGTTTTTAATAGGAATGGGTGCTGTATTTTGTCAAAAGCTTTTTCTGTATCTGTTGAGATCATCATATGACTTTTTTTGGTTTTGTTATTGATGTGGTCAGTTATGCTGATAGCTTTCCAAATATTGAACCAACCCCTGCATTCCTGGTATAAATTCCACCTGGTCATAGTATATGATCCTTTGTGATAGATTGCTCCAATTTCTTTGCTAGTATTTTATTTAAATTTTTTTCATCAATATTCATTAGGAAAATGGTCTATAGTTTACTTTCTCTTTTGGCTCCTCCTGATTTGGGTATCAGCCATATTTGTGTTATAAAAGGAATTTGGTAGGACTTCTTTGCTTATTTTTCCAAAAAGATTATATAGTTATTGGGGTTAATTGTTTTTTAACTATTGGGTAGAGTTTGCTTGTGAATTTATCTTGTCCTGGGGATTTTTTCTTAGGAAGTTCATTGATGGCTTATTCAATTTCATTTATTAGATTGAGTTACTTAAGTATTTTATTATTTTTTCTGTTAATGTTGGTAATTTATATTTTTGTAGATATTCAGCCATTTAATTTAGATTGTCATAATTGGGCAAAATAGCTCCTAACAATTGTCTTAATTTCCTCTTCATTGGTGGTGAATTCATCCCTTTCATTTTTGATGCTAGTAATTTAGTTCTCTTCTTTCCTTTTTTAAAATCAAATTAACCAGTGGTTTATCTGTTTTATTGTTTTTTTCCCCATAAAACCAGCTTCTAGTTTTATTTATTAGTTCAGTGGTTTTCTTACTTCCAGTTTTATTAATCTTGCCTTTGATTTTCAGGATTTCCAATTTGGTGTTTAATTGGGGATTTTTAAGTTGCTCCTTTTCTAATATTTTTTTAGTTGCATGCCCAATTCATTGATCTGCTTTTTCTCTATTTTATTTATGTAAACAATTAGAGATATGAATTTTCCCCTAGGTACCACTTTGGTGCCTGCCATAAATTTTGATTGGTTTAAGCTTTGCCCACCTCCATCTTCCCCTCCATTATAATAGCTCTTTCATGCCTCTTTTATGCGGGATAATTTACTTTATTCAGTCTCCCCCCTCTTTCCAATGCAATTTTCTTCACTCCTTTTTTTTTTTGGTATCCCATCAAAGTTACCTTATATCCATACCCTCTGTCTACATATACTTCCAGTTGCTCTTATAGTAATAAAGTTTTTAAATAGTTACAAATATTATCTTGCCATATAGAAATATAAACAGTTTAATCTTATTAAATTTCTTATGTTTTCTCTTTCTTGTTTCTTTCTTTTTTACAAATTTTTTATTCAGCACTGCTCTTTTAATTAGAAATGCTTGAAAGTCGTCTTCTTTTTTATATTAACTGTCCATTTCCACTCCCCCCCCCCCCAAGATTATATTCAATTTTGCTGGGTAGGTGATTTCTTGGTTGTAATCCTAATTCATTTGCCTTCTGGTATATCATATTCCAAGCCCTTTGGTTCTTTAATGTGGAAGCTGCCAAAACCTACATGATCCTAACTTGTAGCTCCATGATATTTGAATTATTTCTTTTTAGCTGCTTGTGATACTTTCTCCTTGATCTGTGATCTCTGGAATTTGACTATGATGTTCCTCAGAGTTTTCATTTTGGAATATCTTTCAGGCAGTGATTGGTGGATTCTTTCAATTTCTCTTTTGCCCTGTGGACAGTTTCCTTTGATAATTTCTTGAAAGATGTTGTTCAGATTTTTTTTAATCAAGTCTCCTTGTTCTATTTTCTAGGTTATTTATTTTTTTAATAAGAAATTTAACGTTTTCTTCTTTTTTTTTAACTTTTTTTGATTTTGTCATATCTTAATGTCTTATGGAGTCATTAGTTTCCACTTGTTCAATTCTCATTTTTAAGGAATTATTTTCTTCAGTGAACTTTTGTACTTTCTTTTCCATTTGGCCAATTGCATTTTTTAGGGAGTTATTTTCCTGAGAAAATTTTTGTATATCTTTTTCCATACTATTAATTCTTTTTTCATAATTTCGTTGAATTACTCTAATTTCTTTTACTAGTTTTTCTTCTACTGCTCTAATTTACTTTTTGAAATAGTTTTTAAGCTCTTTCAGGAATTCTTTTTGGGTCTGAGACCAAATTACAGTTTTCTTTGAGGCTTTACAGGTAGCCATTTTTAATACTGTTGTTCTTTTCTAAGTTTATGCCTTCATCTTCCCTATCACCACAGTAACTTTATATAATTAAACTCTTTTTTGTTTTTTGCTCATTTTTCTGGCTGTTTTTTTTTTTTTTTTGGTGATTTGATGTTTTTATGTGACACTTGAACTCTGGTTATACACTGTCCCAAGGTTTTTGTGCTGGGCTTCTGGGTCTTCTTACTGCAGACTTTCATTGGGCTTCAGGGCTTAGCTGTTTGCTTTCTCTGGAGGGTAGTCTTCCCTTCTGGCTTGTACTGGGAGATAAGGTCTCCTTGTTGGCCTCCCCTGGGTGTTGGATTTAGCTGCTGGCCTGCTGCAGGGGTAGGGCCCTGCTGCTGGGCTGCTATGGAAAAGGTCTCTCTGCTGGTGGGGTCCCTAGGGGTGGGGTCTTGCTATTGGCCAGCCCCAGGGAGGGGCTTCGCTACTGGTCAGATATAGGTCTTGCTGGTGGCTTGTGCTGGAGTGGGGCCTTGCTGCACTGCACATATTGCTCACTTGCCTAAGGGGCTTCTGGTTTGCAGGAGGGTGAGGCCTTGCTGGTGGATTACCTTGGGGTTGGAACCTTGCTACAGGCCCCCTGCTGTGAGGCTGGCTACTGCTGCAGCTCTTGAACCTCTCCTGCCACCCTAGTGAGACAGACCTTTCTTGCTGTGTTGGTGAACTGCTTTCCTGCTTCTAGATCACTTCTGAGGTGGTTTTCTAGTTGTTTGGAGGGGAATTTGGGAGGGTTTCAGAGGGTTCCTTTCCCACTGTGCCATCTTGGCACCAGAAGTCTTGTTCCATTATTTTTACAAATGTGAAATAGTGAAAAATCAAAATTGAACCCATTGAGTAGATTGAGCTCATAATCTTAAAGAGTAGGTTTGTTGGTGACATTCACAAAGTCCATTGTAGCCTCTGCTCAGAGAGATGGATTTCATTGTATCCAATTCTCACAATCTTTCATTGTATCCAATTCTCACAATCAAGAGTCTGACTGGATATAATATGGTGAAGCTGTCTTTCAGGGTGTGTGGTTGTTTTTTATTTCATTATGATTAAAGAGTTCTTCAAAATAAAATACTGCCTTGTTTTTTCTTATGTCTACAGATGAATGAGGAGTTAACACACTTGTGATATTTAATTGCAGATGTGGATGCTACATGCAGTGACTTTGCTTTTGGAACAGCTCTGCATATTGCAGCATTTAACTTGTGCACGGGGGCTGTGAAGTGTTTACTGGAACATGGAGCAAATCCTGCCTTTAGGGTAAGGGTCCTGATTTCATGGAAGATCTCTATGCCCTCCTGAACTCACCATCCCCAACTAAATGGAAAAAAAAAGAATTTGGAAATTATCAACTAAATGTGCCATGTTTTTGGCTAATAATAAAGTGGTCATCTAAAGTTCCTGTCTGCTTATAGGGTTAGCTCACTGAAAGTAATGACACTAGCAGTTTTGGTTCAGCATCCCCAAGGTCTAAGTCAGACTTATGCCATCCTGAAGCATGGACAAATTTTTATAACTGATAATAAAAGTTAGCTCTCAGAAATTAAAGGAATGCCTAATAAAATTAAAATGTAATTAATGTATCATTATTAGCAAAAGATTAGTGCTATGTGTAATATTACTGTTATTACTTTGATTTTTTCTTAGTCTTTAGCCTTTTCTCCTTTCTCCCCTGGTGTCCTGTTCCATTTTAGATGGGATTTCTGTTTCTTCATGCTTGTAGAATGAATTTTTATTTTCACAAAAACATATTTTTAAAAATATAAAAATTTTTATTTACTAAACATAATCAGTTAAAGTTTTAGTGGGAAGAGATTTCTTTTTTGTATATATGTAGATACACTTTACATATTAGAATTTCAAGATTGTAGTTTTATAGTTGGAAGGGACCTTAGAGGCCATCCAGTTCAACCTCTTCATTTTACAGATGAGGAAACTGAGGCCTTTAGAGGTGAAGGGGCTTAGTTAGCCAGGCCATCCAGATGTCATCAGAATTCTGATCATGCTGTCTCATAGATATAGTCTTGAAAAGTTGCATGTTATATCCAAAATCATATATTAAATCTCATTTCCATTTGATTTACATTATAAAGATTGAGGTAAAGGTGGACTAGCTTAGTGGGAATATTGCTGGGTTGGGGTCAGAAAGCCCTGGGTTCAAATTCCATATCTTGATACTTCCTTTATGTGAAACATTATCTGTGTGATCCTGAGCAAGTCACTTAACTGCAGTGTATCTTCTGCACCTCTTTAGATTTATCTGACAAGTCATAAATTTTCAGTATGCTTTTGGGCACTGGAAATGTTGAGTTGACATTCTATAGCCTTCAAATATTCAATAATAAAAATTGAGGTGTATCCTGGATGTGTGTATGTGTGGAAAGGGAATTTATGGCAAAATGTTTTAAGAAAAAGTTGCATTTAAGGATCTAGTAAATTTTTAAGAATAACATTTTGTTAAAAAAGATAATTTTCTGATTTTCATAATAGATGTACAATTGGTAGGGACCTTTGAGGTAATGTGATCAGCCTCTTTTTTCACAGATGAGGACATTGAGGCCCAGAAAAATGATATATTTGTAAAACATTGAAGCATTACATAAATATTATTGCCATGATTTTTTAATGTTAGGTAGTAAATGGTGGAGCTGGGATGTGACCTGAGATTCCCTGACTTCAGATCCATTTATGGAGGCTGTGGTAGTAGTATTCTATGCCAATATCTTTTCATGGTTGAGAGGTGATCCTGGGAGGTCCTTGAAGAATATGTCTGCGCAGCTCGAGCTATGTCAGATCCTGTCAATCTGGAAGAATTTTGAGTCTGGGATCAGTGCTGTTTATCTAGCCTGGCCTGGTTGCTTCAAGAGAGACTCATCCCCAGAAGGCTGGCTACTTGTTGATGAATTTTTTTGGCCACCTGTGAATTTTTTGTAGCCTGTGAATATTATCTGCAAATGTGCAGGGAGGTTCTGGTCTCCATCAGTAGGAGGGAACACTGTATTCCAATGAAAGAAGGGGTTTTTGGAGTGTATTGAAATGTGATTTGACAAGCTTTTAATGAATGCCTTATGGAAGATCCTAGACTATAGTTCTTAAGGCATTAAAAGAGTTCTTGTTACCACTTATTTCTTATGGCAAAGCAATGTTTGACATTCAATTGATTGAGAAATTGGGAAGCATGGTAGAGTGGAAAAGCATTGAAGTGGGAATTAGGAGACCTGGATGTTAATCTTAGTTCTGCAACTACTTTGCAAGGTGATCATGGGCGGATCACTTCAACTTTATGGGGTTTCATTTCCTTCATCTGTAAAAAGATGAAGCCTTATTATTTAATCGGCCATTGAGTAGAAAAATGCATGTCTCATAAATGTTTTGAGTTCTTGCATCTTATAAGATGATCAATTATCATTATATATACTCTTGCCACTTTGGATTTCTCTTCCTGAGAAATCTTATATCTTCCTTTGTTTCTTTTTGTATCCCTGGCACTTATACAGTGCTTGGAACATAATAGGTGCTTAATAAATGTTGATTGAGTGTTATAAATATTTAGGATTTCCTTTATCTTCTTTGTTTTTTTGGGATATTAAGTGGTATTTTAAATTCTTGGCTCTGATGCGGAGTAGCTATTGTGATTATTGTATGAAAGTTCCTACTCCAAAATTCCTGTGTAGTTTGATTTTACTCTTCTAGGAGCCAATTAGTTCTTGGAACTGTAGTTTAGGACCTTATTACCTCATGTGTGCAGTGGCTTATTCACTATTTCCTTGCTTCTACTATCTCCCTCTTATGATCCATTCATTTATTTGCTGCTACATTGATTTTCCTAGAGTTTTATATTGATCATGACACATATTTGTTCAGAATTTTTTTTAAATTCCCTTTTTTGGGGGGGTCAGTATTCAGTATTGTCTTCAGTTTACCCTACCTTGTGGCATATATTACATATTACTGGTTTCATTTTTATAAATAGATGTTTCTACCTTATTACTTTATAAGTGCCTTAGGAGTAGTTATTTTATACCACTCTTCACACCATCTTAACTAGTACTCTTGTGTCTTTTTTTTGCTGTCTGTCCTCCATCCACCTTCCTGACTGTCTCAGCTTATTAATCACAGTTCTCTGTCTTGGGTCACCTCCACTGCTGCTATGACTTGGAGACCTTTTAGAGGAAATATGGGACCTGAGATGACTCAATTTATAGATTATTCTCCGACCAAAGTAATTCTAAGCAACCGTAGTTGGGGAGAATTTTAGAATAATTGAGAAACTCCACAAAAGCAGAAAAATTTTAAAGGCAGAGGGGAAGAATTCTGAGGAAAGGAGGGAGTTATACATACCAAAAAATAACCCAAGCTCCAGAACAAACAAAAACCCCCAAAACAACAAACCAGGATAAGACTCCAGGACATAGGGTTTTAGTTTGTCTATTGTCACTATAACTGGCCTGATCTCACTCAAACTCTTTATATAGGAGCATGTTCTGAGCTACTTTCTTCCTGTTCCTGAAATGCAAAGGTAAACTTATAAATTCTTCCAAAGTTACTTTTGTGTGATAGAATAATATCGCAAGGTTTAGTAATGACTATTTAAAAATACTGATTTTCTTCTGTTTCTGTTTTTATTATATAGTACTGGAGGATAGGGACCATGTCTCATTTATATTTGTATCCCTTTCAGTACCTGACACAGTTCTTTGCATAAAGTAGACATAATATATCTTTTCTCAGTCGATTTTAAGCTGTGACATTTGTCTTTCAATATTCTCTGTAGAATGACAAAGGACAGATCCCAGCTGATGTTGTTCCAGACCCAGTTGATATGCCATTAGAGATGGCAGATGCAGCTGCCAGTGCCAAACAAATCAAGCAAATGCTGCTGAATGCTGTCCCTTTATTGTATGACGTCTCAAAGGCCATGCTTCCAAATTATGATCCTACAACTGGCAAAAACCTGCTTGCATCATTGGGCCTAAAGTTGGGAGACCGTGTTGTCATTGCAGGACAGAAGGTAAAGTGATTCAAATCACTAAAGTGATCTCTGGCCTCCATATTATGGGTAGAGAGCTTTGAGATTAAAATGCCTATTTATTAAAAAAAACTAGCAGACAATGTGAAACTTGGTTGGGAATAGCAGTGTAACAAAGGGGTTTTAAAACTACAAACTATGTTTAAAGATTTAGTCAAAATAATCTAGCCACTTGAATGGAAGAAGATTGGATTAAGGTTGCTATAGATAGAAGAGGTTTTGAGGGAGTTTTCCTTTACCCACTTAAAAATGATGTTTTTTTCCTACACCTAATCCAACCAGAGTGCTGAGTTTTTCATGGGGGGAATTCTAGGAACCCCACAAATGTGGAAATCATGTATGCTAGGCATAAAGGATGTTGTGCAGAGGATATCTTTTCCCCAACATAAACTATGACATTTTATTTCCCTGAAAAACTCCCTTTTTTTCAGTGCTCTCTCCATTTTCTAATTTTCTCAGGAAAGGGAGTTTATTCTCTACACTTGCTATTAGGCAGCTTTTTTGCTATGAGGTCTAAAATGAAAGCCCCTTCTCTGTGCTGACATTCCTTTCAGAGGTGCTCAGAGAGGAGATTCTAAGAGTTTCCCTTTAGAATAGGGTATTAAAAAATGTCACTTAAAACTTGTCATTGGGTTTGGGTAGGGACTACTTACAAGGCTTAATTTTTTTTCTATGTCGTGAAAGTGTTAGCAAATTATAAAGATTATAAACTTAACAATTTTAATTCAGATTACTTATTCAGTCATGTCAGGTAGTTTTATAATCTTTCAGAACAGAATTTTATTTTTACTCCTAAAGAAAAGTAGTTGGTTATAGGCATTTTTCTAAATTCATTCTAATTATCAAAAATTAATCTAGTTTTATATCCATAGGTTGGAATATTAAGATTTTGTGGCACAACTGAATTTGCCAGTGGGCAGTGGGCTGGCATTGAGTTGAGTGAACCAGAAGGAAAGAATAATGGAAGTGTTGGGAAAGTCCAGTACTTTAAATGTCCTCCTAAATACGGTAAGATATTAATCTAAACTTAATTGGGAAGAATTCACAACGACCAAAAACAATTTAAGAATTCCCACACTAGAAAGGTAATTTATTACGATTAAAATTAGTCTTCCATTATCTGGATTGATGATTTTCTGTGTTATCCATACCAAATGGTCCCCCCTCCAACAGACACAGAATCCTTTTTTGTAGTACAAGGCAGTGTTTTCCTTTTAGCTGGGGAAATAGTACTTGTACCATGGGTACAGTCTTTGGAATTGATTATAAATTTAACAGCTTAATGGTATGTTTGTGTGGATGGTGTATCATTTGCTAGGAAAAATAATTTCATGTGTTACTTGTGGAAGAGTTGGGACTGGGAATAATTTAGGGATGAATAGAAAATCCATATTGTCAAGAGAAATAACAGACTCTGTTCATCCTCTTATTTTATTCTTTATACTTCTTTTAAAAAATTTTATTTTATTCTGAACTTAAGAAATAAAGCAAGCATTTCCATAACAAAGTGGGATAGAAAAACAGAGGATTGCACCTGAAATTACAGATCCATTATGTAACAGCTTGGCTATTCCTTTTAAATATATAACAAAGTTATCATGTAACTTCATTTTTTCCCCTCCCTCCCAAAAAACTTCAAGATCGTTTCCATTAGACACAAATATGTATCTGCACATTTTCTTTTTCTGGATTCAGTCAGCATCTTTATAGGATCTTCGCAGTTAATTTGGGTATTTATAATAGAATGACTTGGTTCTTAATACTTCTGTTACTGTTTACAATGTTCTGTTGGTTCTGTTAATTTCACTTTTCATTATTTCATGGAGGTCTCTCCATGCTTTTCTAAAATCATTGAGCTCATCATTTCTTGTAGCAGAGTAATATTCTATCATAAACATATACCACAATTTGTTTAGCAAATTGATGGGCATCCCCACAATTTCCATTTCTTTGCCACTACAAAGAGAACTGCTGTAATGTTCTGTATGTTGTAAATATGTTCTAAAATACATATAGGTTCTTTTCCTTTTTCCCTAATTATTTTTAGGGAACAGACTTAATAGTGGTATTGTTTGGTTAGAAGGTATAGGCAGTTTATGAACTCTTTAGTCATAATTACAATTCTTGGATGAGCTCACAGACCGACCCACCAACAATGAATTTCAGTTTTTCTATATCCCCTCCAACATTTGTCACTTTTCTCTTGTATTATTTTAGCCAATCTGATAGGTATAAAATATCTTAAGGTTGTTTTAATTTGCATTTCTCTAATCAATAATTATTTAGAGCATTTTTATATGACCATAAATTGTTTTTATTTCTTCATCAGAAAACTTCTTGTTTGTATTTTTGACCATTTGTTACTTGGGGAATGACTTGCATTCTTATTTGTTTTCTAGAATTCATTTGTAAATTCATCTGGTCCTGGTGCTTTTTCCTTAGGAAGCTTATTTGTAGCTTGTTCAGTTTTTTTTCCCCTAAAATAGGTCTATTTAGATATTTTATTTCCTCTTCCGCTAATTTAGGCAGTTTATATTTCTGTAAATATTCTTCCATTTCACTTAAGTTATTAAATTTATTGACGTGTAATTGGGCAGAATAACTCCTTATAATTGCTTTGATTTCATCATCTTTAGTGGCATATTCATCCTTTTCATTTTTGATACTGGTAATTTGGTTTTCTTCTCTCTTTTTTAATCATATTAACCGATGTTTTATCTATTTTATTGGTTTTCTCCTAACACCAACTCCTAGTTTTATTTATTAATTCAATGGTTTTTTACCCTCAGTTTTATTAATTTCACTTTTAATTTTTAGATTTCCAATTTAGTGTTTATTTGGGGGCTTTTAATTTGTTCTTTTTCTAGTTTTTAAAATTACATACCCAATTCATTGGTCTGCTCTTTTTGTTTCTTTTTTTTTTTTTTTTTAAGCAATCGGGTTAAGTAACTTGCTCAAGGTTACATGGACAGTTATTTCTGGGTGTGGTGCTGAGTGTCTGAGCCTGGGATTCGTTCTCCAGGTCATCCCGACACTGGAGCCAGTGCTCTTACTCGCTGAGCCACCTGGCCGCCCCTTGCTCTTTCTGTTTCTTACTGATACAAACACTTAGAGATAAAAATTTTCCTTTGATTACTTATTTTGCTGTATTCCATAGGTTTTGATATGTTGTTTCATTATTGTTATTTTCTTTAATGAAATTACTGAGTTTCTATTATTTGTTCTTTAACCCATACATTCTTTATGTTTAGGTTGTTTAGTCTCCAGTTTTTTGTTTCCATGGTTCATTATTAAATATGCTTTTTATTGCATTGTGGTTCTATAAAGGAAGCTTTTAATATTTCTGCTTTTTGCTTTTAGCTATAAATTTTTTGTGCCCTAATATATGGTCAGTCTTTGTAAAGGGACCATGTACCACTGAGAAAAAGGTGTGTTTCTATTTCCTTTGAATTCTCTCCAGATATATATCATCTAGCAGATTTATCTGAAGTTTTAATCACTTACTTATTAACTACTTCCTTAGTTATTTTTTTGGTTAAATTTGTTCTAGTTCTGAAATGGAAAGATTAAAGTCCCCCACTATTATAATATTACTATTTATTTCTGCCTGCAATTCATTTTACTTTTCTTTTAAAAATTTAGATATTATGTCATTTGGTGCATATAAGTTTAGTATTGATATTGCTTCATTTTTCTACGGCACCTTTTTATTATAATGGAGTTTCTCCTGTTGATCTCTTTTAATTAAATCTGTTTTAGCTTTGACTTTGTTTGATATCATGATTGCTGCTCCTGCTTTTTTTGTATTGACTGAGGTATATAATACATTCTACTCTAGCCCTTTATTTTAACTCTATGTGTATCTCTCATTTTTAATTTTTATAAGCAGCATATTGTTGAATTCTGATTTCTAGTCTGTCCTATTATCCATTTCTGTTTTATGAGTGAATTTACCCCATTCACATTTAAAGTTATAATTATTATTTGTGTATTTCCCTCCATCCTATTTTTCCTCACTCTTGTCCTTCTCAGCTTCTCTTTTTACCCTATCCCTCCTCTAGTTTATATCTAACCATAACCTACCTATTCCACAGTCTTTTAAAAAATCTCTCCCTTATCCTTTCCCCTAACTGTCCTATTCTTTATTCTACCTACTCTTTTAAGGGTCCCTCCCTTTTTCCCTCTTCCTTTCCTACCCTCCTAAATCTTAATCTACACACCCTTCTCTCTTCTTTTATTTTTGCTTTGAACTTGGCTTCTTCTGACTCTAGGCTGCCTCTCTTTCTGAAATAGGGCTATGTGCCCAAATCTACATGCAGGGATGGGTATTTGGATTTAATGACAATAAATGGGCTGCATCACAGTTTGATCTTAGATTGCTTTCATTAATGGTTTGGGCCTCTCTTAACCTGCTTTTGGCCTCTTACTCCTAACTGGTCTGGATAACTTGGCAAACTAGATGAATGGGGTTTGGAAAGATGAAGCTTGCTGCTTTAGGCTTAATTAATTCTTAACATTTTAGGATCAATAGCAGTTAGGTAGTAGAATGGAGACATTGCAGAATCTAGTGTCTAGAAAAACATTTCAAATCCAGCTTCAGATTCTGGCTGCATGCCTATAGTTAAGATATTCAGCTTCTCTGTGCCTCAGTTTCCTCATCTGTAAAGTTATCATAAAAATAACACCCACCTCACAGGTTTGTTGTGAGAATCAAATGAGATAACATTTGTAAAATGCTTTGTAAACCTTGAAACACTATATAAATACCAGCAATTGTTCTTAACATGAATAATTCCAAGTTTAGCTATTTAAAATTTCTATTCATGAGTTTCCATTGAGCAATCTTAAAGCCTTTCTGGACTACCTGGATTCTCTTAGTTTATTATACTTTTTAGTGTGTTATACTTAAATTATTTTGAATCTTTCTTGGTGAACATAGTAGAAGCAGCCAATTTACGAGGTATTTTGCCAGGCTCTAAGGATATAAAGAAGCTACTGTTGTAATGGAGGAGACAGCACATAAAGGGGGTCTGGAAGGAGGGGTAGAGGTGGAGGTGGGGTGTGGGTGGGAAGAAGGCCAATAAGTGACTTTGAGACTGTCCACTAAAGTTGAAGAAAATATGGTTTACTTGGACAAATGGCGCTTATTTAAAGCTTGAGTCTTATCTATGTATTGCATTTTCAAGGTTGTAAAAATAGTAACAAACTCTTCAGTGTCTGCTCAGAAGAAAATTTAGAAATTTAAACAGTTGAGTTAAATTTATGTGAATTATAATGTTTCTTTGATCCCTTCATTCTACAAAGCTTTTTCAGCTTCATTTAGACTTTATATTTTGCTTTAGTGGGTTTGTATTCTTTTCATAATTACTTATGTTGTTAATCCCATTAGATGAAAAACCCCTGGATGGTGGAGACACTGTCTTACATTTCTTTTGTTATAAGCCTTGTAGTGCATCGTGGCATGTGACCTTTTAAAGTTCAAAAAAATTTTCCCAAAATCATTTTCATCCTAGTTAATAGATTCTCCTGTTATATATGAGTCATTTCTACTCACACTTGTCATTTTGGTCATCATTGGTAGAAAGCAGATACAGGGTGTTTCTTGACTCTGCTGCAGGAAATAAGAACACTACTGTTTATGTCCATCACAGCTTGCTTATACTAGCAAGTTATAGGTCAGCCTCTATGTCAAGTTGACTCTGACCTCATGATAGTACTACACTCTAATTCAGTTCAATAAACTTGTGTTAATTTATTATATATGAGGTAGTATGTCAGGTTCCATATAGAATATACACAATGACAAACCCAAACCATTAAGTCTGAAAGATACCATAACCAGTAATAGCTACAATGGAGGCTGAATTCCAGAATAGGGGGATGATATTGAATGAGAAAGATTTGGTGTGTATTAGAAGCCCAGCCAGGAAAGAGGTTCAGAATTTTGGAATTTGGAAAATTTGCAGTAACAGTATTAGTGAACAAGAGACCCCAGAGGTGATTTTTTTTTTTTAAATCTTGAGAGGAGCTGTTTTTTTGTATTTTCTATTTTATGATGTGTGTGTGTATGTGTATGTATATATGTATATATGTGTATACATGTGCATGTCTATTTAGAATCTAAAGACTGTCCTGTTGGAAGAGAGAGGGCTAAGCCTTCTGGAAGATCCTTATATAATGTAATACTATATATAATAATAAAATGATAAATAACTATTAAATGAATTATTTATTCAAAATACTTTATTGAAAATGTTTAATTCCATTGATCTTTTCCTGACTTCTGTTTTGTACCCTACTACTGATTTCCAGACTGTGTACTGCTTTGTTCTAAAATTGTATCATATGGTTAGTTTTTCCTCCTTATTTTGTAAACTCCTTGAGGACAGGAACTGCTTTTTAAACTTTTCTTGCATCATTCACAACTTGGGTAGTGCTAAATAAATGTTCCTTGATAAGATAATCATACTAAATAATTGAATTTAACCTTTTAATTTGAAATACTAAATTTGATATTTAGTAATGATTCAAATCCTGTATTTTCCTTTAGGCATTTTTGCACCTCTTTCAAAGATAAGCAAAGCTACAGATCGAAAGAAGACCATAGGACGAACACCTTCTACTACACGTGCTACGCCGCCCATTAGGTCCCAGAAGGTTGATGTCACTCATGTAACTTCAAAAATAAACACTGGTATGTAAAACTGGAAATTTCATCACCTCCTTAAGCACAAACATTCTTTTGTGTAAAAAGTTTTTCCATATAGATTAGTTTGGAATTTGGGGTAGGTGGCTTGCTCTGAAACCTGAAGTTGGCAAGAATTTGATATTGGATATGTTTGAAATTCATTGTTGCTTCAGGATCTTGGTTTCTAACAGCAGCAACAAAGATCCTTCCTGAATTTTTACCCTAATTTTTTTTTTCTTGCTGCTTCTGAGGAGTGGTCTGTGGGATTCACCAGATTGCCAGGGGGGTTTGTGATACCCATGAGGTTATGAACCTCAACTCTGGGATCTTCTTTTCTACATACCTTGCAAATTACTGCCAGAATAATCTTCCAATAACACAACTTTCACCTTGCAATTCCCCCACTAATTAAGTCCAAAGTCCTCCATAGTCTTCTCCTTTCATAACTATATATTAAGCCTCACCTCCCCCTGCTTCCCTGTATGTACACATCAGTCCAGTTCTCTTTTCCTTATTGCCCCTCACACATACAATATTCATGTTTATTTTTACTATTGAACCTTTGTTCAATATTATTTCACCCCTAGCATTCAGTCAGTCAATTAATAAACTTTTATTAAGCACCTATTTTATGCCAGGTACCATGCTAGACATTTTAGTGTTTAACTTCCTTTTCACAATCCTGCCTATTAGTCAAAGTTCGAGTCAAGTCTCCGTCTCTTCTGGAAAGCCATCACAGTTGACTTTAGTCTATGTTAATATCTTCTTTCTTTGCATTTATTATCTGAACCACATAAGTTACTTTTATAACTTTTGTTGTTTTACTGACTCTGGTCTGTCTGTTGTGGGGGTTAGCTTGGAAGCACTTTACACATTGCTTTGTACTCTGAGGAAGGGGGGAGGGCACACAGGGTAATAGGTAGAAAGACAGTGCAGACGATGTATTTGTGAGCTGCTTGAAATGATGGCCCTTTCCCAGAGTCCTTCAGAGAGATCCTTGGAAAGGGGAATGTTTGAAAATGAGTTACTAAAATAAAAAATTTTAGCAGAATTTGCTGAACAAGCTAAGGCTTATTACAGAGAATAAAGGATAGATTACAGATGATGTGGGAGAAATCCTCCTGTTTGGACAGTGATCTTCTGCTACCAACTTAGGCCTGGATTCAGACTGTGGGAAAGGCTCTCTGTTATCTGAGTGGCATGGTCAGTGTGAACACGAAGGTGGCCGTAGGACTGCTGTGTACACCTGCAGATATTTGCGGGGAGCATGTCTGATGGCTTGAGAGAATTGTTTTTGATGCCTGGCTAGAATGTGGCGTAAATGGGATACAAG
Source organism: Petaurus breviceps papuanus (assembly GCF_028583685.1). NCBI lineage: Eukaryota > Metazoa > Chordata > Mammalia > Diprotodontia > Petauridae > Petaurus > Petaurus breviceps. The sequence continues at coordinate 10,426,129 of NW_027187359.1, forward strand.
TGTGTCAGCTTGCTCATACATAAAAGTGTAGGGGATTACTAGGAATGCTCCAAAGCCCTGCTGTCAATAGTTTGTGTAGGCTGAACATATGAAGCCTCAGGGTTATCAGGTTTGAATGTATTTGCAGGTTGGATGGACAGTTTAGTGATGTCAAATGCCTATGACTCCTCTGTAGGGCTCCTGTCTTCTTCCTGGAAGGAGGGAAAGAAGATCTTCAATTTTGTGCTAATGAGAAAGGCTGTGATAGAAGATACTGATAGGGATTCTGGGATCATAGATGTACAGCTAGGAGAGGACTTAGAGGCCATCTACTCCAGCCTCTTGATTTTATAGATGAGGCAATTGAGGCAGAGAAAGGTGAAATGAAAAGATCACACAGATAATGTGGCAGAAGTGGGAAGGGTGGGGAGGGAAATAATCATTGATATGGCATCTGCTGTATTCTTGGTGCTGTACTGAGCACATTTACAAATATCTTACTCATCCTGACAACACCTCTTGGAGGGAGGTACTATTATTATCCATTTTATAGTTGAAGAAACTGAGGTAAACAAAGATTAAGTGACTTGTCCAGGTTCACACAGCTAGTAAGTATCTGAGGCCAAATTTGAACACCAGACTTCCTGACTTCAGGCTTAGTGCTCTAACTACTGCCCCGCAGCATTCTTTCCACTGAACCATGCTGTCTCTTCAGAGCTGCAATGGCCGTGGTGCTCATAGATAATAGGAACTATACTCAAGTTACTCAAGAGACCACATCTGATGTAGTGTGATTAGTGCAAATACAGTTGATGGGTTGCAATCTGCCTTGTTGGAGATATTGCCCATACCAGTGCAATCCCAGAGACATTGGAGTATTGGTTTCATTCTCTCTTGGCTTTAATATCTGGAGGTGGGTTTATCCAGTGAGACTGGGCTTCTCGAGAGCTTAAATGGACGAGTGTCTTCTTTGTTTGTGTTCAAGTCATAAAAAGCCCAGTGCTAGAAGCATGAACAGTACATGCTTGCTGCCTGGTGGATTATTTTGATAGAAAAGAGTGTTTATTTTTGTTACTCTGGACAGCAATTAAAGATTAAAGAAGGCATTTCTTTCCATTCTTTCTGAGCCAGTCAGTGGTCAATGTATGACCCTTGGTCAAATCAGTAGTTTTCCTCTTTCAGAAATCCTCCAGATTCTTAATATTTTTACAATGATGTAAAAAGTTTATCACGTTAGAACTTTGTGAAAAATAAATGATTAAAAAGTATAATCAATTTTCAATTAAACATGATTACATTGGAGCAATGGTGGAAGGTACCCAAAACAACAGTAGTTGTTCTTAGTGATTTCTAAATTCATTTTATGGTGTTTACTTTTTTCTCCAGCAGATTTACCTTCCTAATTAGAGTTCACTTAGCCTAATATTAAAATGAGTTTTCATTCAGTGAGCACACACCAGCTGGCAGTGAGGGGGAGAGGCTCAGGAATTTGTCAGGGGAAAGCTACTTCAGGATAAAAAGTCCTGCAGCAGACATTTCTTAGGCACTCACCATGTCAGGTGCTTTGCTAAACACTGGGGAAACAAAGAAAAGCAGAATTATGATCCCTCCTGTCAAAGTGCTTTAATGGGGGATGCAACATGCAAAAAATGTGCATACAAGAAATACCGAGCTGAAGTAGTTGGTAATCTTAGAGTGAATGGAGTTTGTGTGTGTGTGTGGGGGGGGTGGAGTGAGGATGGTGCTGGGAAAGGCCTCCTTTAGAATGTGGAATTTGAACTGAGTCTTGGAAGGAAACCAGGAGGGAGAATATTCCTGGTGTGAAAAGACACAAAATCTTGGAGTGTCATTTGTGAAGAAAAGCAAGATAGTCAGTCCAGTTTTGATGTGTATAAATTATGTATTTGTGAAATTTAAATAGCTCACGTTTAGAATTGATCAGCTGGATAAAGAAATAAATTTTAAAAACTGTTGGCACAGAGTTTTCTAAATGGTTTTAAGATACTTTGCTGTGAAACCTGAAGTCACAAGAAATGAATTGTTTACTTAGTTCATCTCCTTCATCTCAGCATCTCTAAATATAAACAGCTCACAATTGTTTGAATTACCTTGATAATCAAGTTTAATGACTGGACTTGGAGAAACCATGGGAAAGATTCTTTTTTTTTTTTTTTAAGCAATCGGGGTTAAGTAACTTGCTCAAGGTTACACGGCCAGTTATTTCTGGGTGTGGTGCTGAGGGTCTGAACCCGGGATTTGATCTCCAGGTCGTCCCAACACTGGAGCCGGTGCTCTAACTCGCTGAGCTATGGGAAAGATTCTTAACTTGGCATTTTAAGTTAAAGGTATGTTTCAATAAGAATGCAGCATTAATTAAAAGCAGTATTTTATTCATTCCTTGTATACTAAGTTTTTGTAACTCGTTGCACCTTGTCAGATCACTCAGTGAGCCCTAGGTAAATCCTGAATTTTTCATGACTATTATTTTAATTAATTTTTCAGTTGCAAGGGGGTTTTCAGCCTTAAAAGTTTGTTGTCTTTGTGAGAAATTTCACCCATAGTTCTTTCTTGCCTTGTCCAAAAATAATCCTTCTTTAATCTTCCCAAATAGGAAATTCAGTCAGTCAGAAAGCACCCACTGTGTTCCAGGAACTGTGCCAAATACTGGGGATACAAAGAAAGGCAGAAGACAGCACCTACCTTTGAAGAGCTTCTGCTCTTTAACAGGGGAGATAATAAGTAAATAAATATGTACAAACAAGCTATAAACAGGATAATATAGGAAATGATTAACAGAAGGAAGGCACTAAAATTAAGAGAGGTTGTAAAAGACTTACTATAAGAACGTGTTTCAGCTGGGACTTGAAGCCAAGGAAGCCAAGCAGAGTTGAGGAAGGAGAGAATCCTAGGCATGGGGGAATGGCCAGAGAGAATGCCTAGAGTCAAGAGAGAGTGTCTTGTTTGTGGATCAGCCAGGAGGCTACTGGATTGGAGATGAAAGATATGGTGAGAAAGGTGTAAGAAGACTGTCATGTTACTGACTGAATGGAAGATGGATTAGAGGGGAGAGATTTGAGGCTGGCAGATCCACCAGCAAGCTTTTGAAGTAATCCAAGTAAGTCCAAGTAATGACGACCAGCACTAGAGGGGTAACAGTGTCAGAGGAGAGAAGGGGGCATTTTGAAAGGGATTTTGCAAAAGTAAAGTCAACAGGCCTTGGTAACAAATTGGATATGGGGGGTGAGAAATATAGTAAGAGTCTAGGATGACTCCTAGGTTTTGAGCTAGAGGTTTGGGAGCTCATAATGAATGGCTCAATTTTTTTCAGTAAAATAAGAGACATGGTAGTGCCCTCTGTAGTGATAGGGAAAGACTGCAGGAAGAGGGATTAGGAGGAAAGATGGTTCAGTTTTGGATACTTTTGGTGTAAGATGTCTGCTGGACATCTGGTTTGAGAGGTGTGAAAGGCATTTGGAAATGCAAGATTGGAGGTCAGCAGCAAACTTAGGACTGGATAGGTAGATTTGACAGAATCATCAGCATAGAGATGGTAATTAAATCTAGGGGAGTTGATGAGATCACCAAGTGAAATGGTATAGAAGGAGAAGAGAAGAGGGCCCAGGGCAGAACCTAGTGGGATATGCAGAGTTTGTGGGCATGATCTGAATGAGGAGAAAAGGAGACTGAGAGTGGTCAGAAAGGTAGGAAGAAAACCAGAATAGTGTTTTCTTAAAAACCAGGAGAGAAGAGAGTATCAAAGAGAAGAGGGTGATGGACAGTGGCATAGGCTACAGAGAGGTCAAGGAGAGTAAAAAGTTAGAAAAGGTCACTAGATTGGGCAAGATTATTGGTAACTTTGGAGAGAGCTGTTTTAGTGAAATGGTAAGGTCTGACAGAAGCCACATTGTACAGGTTAAGAAAAGAGTGAGAGGGGCGGCCAGGTAGCACAGCAAGTAAGAGCACCGGCTCCAGTGTTGAGAAGACCTGGAGATTGAGTCCCGGGCTCAGACACTTAGCACCCACCCAGAAACACCTGGCCATGTAACCTTGAGCAAGTTACTTAACCCCAATTGCTTAGGGGTGGCCAGGTGGCTCAGCGAGTAAGAGCACCGGCTCCAGTGTCGGGATGACCTGGATCAAATCCCGGCCTCAGATACTCAGCACCACACCCAGAAATAACTGGCCGTGTAACCTTGAGCAAGTTACTTAACCCCGATTGCTTTAAAATTAAAAAAAAAAAAAAGAGTGAGAGGAAAGGGAGTAAAGGCTTCTGTTGTCGATATCCTTTTCAAGGGGTTTAGCCACAAAATACAGAAGAGATAGAATGACCATGGGGATGGAAGGATCAAATGATAGGTTTTTGAGGATGAGGGAGGAATGGGCATGTTTGTAGCCAGTTAGGGAAGGAGCCAGTAGAAGAGGGAGAAATTAGGGAGTAATCTGTTGTAGGAGATGGGATGGAATTTGGCCATTTGTGCAGGTAGAGGGGTTTGTCTTGGCAAGGCATAAGGCTGCTTCTTCATGTGAGATGGGGTGAAGGAGGAAATAGTGGCCAAAGGTGTCTGATAGGAGACGAGGAAGAGGGAGCTCATAGTGAATGGTTCATTTTTTTCAGTAAAATAAGAGGCAAGGATCTCAGCTAAGAGAGTTGAGGGAGGGGGAGCCATGAGAGGCTTGAGGAGGGCTGTCCAAAAGTTTAAGAGACAGGATGGAGTACTAGATAGAGGGTTGACCTCAAAATCAAGGAAACTTGGGTTCTAGTCCTACTTCTGACACTACTTACTGACTCCTGGTCTCCAGCTAGTTAGTTCCTTAAGAATAGTTGCTGATCTGCATTTATAGAGAGAATCCTTTCTAGGAGCTCCCCACATCAATGAAATTACAGGATTTCTTCACGCCTTCCCTCCGAAACAAAATAAAACAACCTGAAAGTATACTGTCCCTCATTGGTTGATTTTTTTTTTGTGGGTAGAGTAGAATAGAATCATGGCTATATAATTATAAAAGTTTCAGGACAACTGGTTCTTAGATTTTGTTATTCCATAACTCTCTATAGCCTGATCTTTACCTTTCATCATTTCATCAATATGGTCTGATTGTTATTGTAAGGACAAAACTGCTAAGATATTACCCATGGAATATTCATAGTAATGGTACTGTGCATATGTGCTTGCATTTATTATTTTTAACAAAATAAGATTTTTTTTTGTTGATCTCTCTTACCTTGATATTATCGACATTTCCCCATTGTTTTTCTCCTTCTACTTCTCTCAGAGAGCCATTCCTTAAAACAAAGAATTTTTTAAAAATAGGAAGAGAAGAAAAAAATCAAAACCAATCAACACATCCCACAGGTACTCCTATTAGAGGGAGAGGTGAGAAGTCTGAAGCTGCTGTTCGAGGGGAGTAGATGGGAAATGGAGTCCAGAGTCCCCAGGATAAACTTAGCCTGAGTGCACCTCTTGGAGATGAGGCATGTGGGACCCACATGCATTCAGATGGAAGCCATTAATGTGATGTCCTTGCAGAGATCAGAACAATGTTGGGCCAGGTTGTCTGCTGAATTCATACTCCCCGCAGCACATACAGCAACAGCCAGAGCTAGGAAACACATTACAGGCTTTCCACACCTAGGAAGTCAGGGTATCTGCGACTTCCCTGGAGTTTATGTTCAACTCTCTTGTGTACCATTTCTCTTTTCCTTGTTTGAGAAACACAGTTTAAACTGAATGATAATGCATTCCATATAGGTTTATCCTGAAAGCTTCTCACAATAGAACTTGATTGCTTGCCGTTGCAAATCCTAAATTGACATATGCTTTTTATGTAAAACACAGTGAGGGGGGAACTTCCACATCTTCTCCCCAAGAGGTTGGATGTGCAAATGGTGTAAGCTGAGCTCTTGTCCTAAGATGTACTTGTGCCAAAGGGACCATTAGATCTAATCTAGGTAATTGATTCACTGGTAGTGTGGGAGGATGTCTGAAAATTCAGAGCTTTTTTGAAGTGTTAGTATATGCTGCTGATTTTAATTTCTTTCATCCCCTTGGTTTTCAGTTCCTTTGTTGTCTGTTAAAAGATGTGAAATATGATCATTACATGTTTTGATAAATTATGTCCAACTTTTAGCTTTAATTGGAGCACTGTATCCAAAAGCAAAATGTATATATGATTTTGCTGTTGTTGCTATTTATGGATACATTTTGCTTCCTAAAAGCCTCATCTGCCAAGGTCAAGTCACTTTTCACTTTAACTGTAGCATACTTGTTTTCATTCATTGTGAAATGAGGATAATATTTGCATTTTCTGCTTTCTAGGGCTATTGTAAAGGAAAATAAGATATTTGTGTATTAAACTGGGAGTTTTGAGCTACTGTGGAGGAAAGATTAAATTTACACTTAAGGTGGCAGTATCCTCCTCCAATCCTTTGCCTATGAACTAAGTAGAATACCAATTTTGAAGTAGGGATGCCAATAAGTTCCTGGGACTACTTCTTTAAAAATTGCTATTTGTTTGGGGTCTTCACTGGAGTAGGTTAGCCAGATCTTGTTTAGTGTATGGATGCTTGGCTAAATTTAAAGTGACATGATGGGAAGTCAATCACCAAAGCCAGTCTTTTTAAAAAGGTTTATTTTATACAACTTAATAGATAACAGAAACTTATCTTATACAATATTTAAACAGAAACAGAAGCTTAAAATAATAGAAGAATTTTAGTTTTCAACTTAATTTTTCATTTATTAAATACCCTTTGTATGTAGGGTAGCTAGGTGGCACAGCAGATAAGAGTGCCAGACCTGGAGTCAGAAAGATGTGAGTTCAAATCAGGCCTCAGACACTTCCTAGCTGTGTGACCCTATGTAAGTCACTTAACCCTGTTTACCTCTGTTTCTTCATCTGTAAAGTGACCTGGAGAAGGAAATAGCAAACCACTCTGGTGTCTTTGCCAAGAAAACTGCAAATGTCAGAAATGACTGAACAACAAATACTGTGCTGCAGGAGATATACGTAGTTTAGATAAGACATGATACCTGTCCTCCTGAAGCTTATAAAGGGAGGCTATGTTAAAAAAAGCACGTTATTTTTATTGTAATATTTATTTAAAAATAAAATAAATATTATTTATTAAAAAAACTTTATTTTTATTATAATATTTAAGTGTGCAAGAAAGACACAAACTGATATGTGAGGGCAAAAGGGAAGGTCATTAGTGTTTTCAAGAGGGAGATTTCATGAACGAGGTAGCATTAAGATAGGCTTTAAAGGATTGTGGTGCTGGGGTCAATGTAGGCACAGAGAACCGTAGGAGTGAAGGCCCTCTGCCTGATTTGTTAGTGGATCCCTGATCTTTTTACTGTGGTCACTTCTACCAACCCAGACCAAAAGCCCTTTATGCCTTCTTTTTCTGCATGTCCATGTCCTTGTCTCTGTCTTCCTTTAAATCTTTAACAGAGAATCTATCCAGTATGGTAGAAACTTTTCTCTGCTTCTTTTGATTTTTTTTCCGATATTTTTTTAATTTGGTAGAGTAGGCCTAAGGCTGTCTAGGCAGAGAATATAAGAACCCATAGTGATTTCAAGACAGGATTTGGTCTATTGTAACAGAAAGCATCCTTGAAGTCTCTCTTCAAGTGTATTTTCTCTAGTTAAAATCATATATTATTCTATGGAAGTTGGGATCACAGAGCTTACACTATCAGCATCTGGTTAGACTTAATGGGAACCCTTCCTCCGAGGTACTGGGCAGTCCAAGGTGATTTTTCTGTGCAGAATCCAAATAGAAGAGATTCTGCATTGCTGCTTTTTGTGCAGATGCTCCTATTTGTACTTGAACTGTACTTCTTACATTGAGCCCTAGAACACCACAAAGCTGCCTCCATAAAATCTGATAAAAAAAAAAGGGGATGGCAGCCTCCATTACACATGAAAAAAACCATAATGAACAAAGTAGTTTATGTTGCTTCCTCCTGGAAGAGGAGGTAGCCCATAGAAGCCAGCCATTAGCATGTAGAGGACATACATGCAATTTCCCAAAGTCTATATTTTATTCTCCTCCCAGTCATTCTTTGTGGCTGCTGCTTTCAAGCTCTATATTCTCTGAAGACTTGAAATTGCTGGTGTCACAAGGGACATGCCTAGTGGCAATCCATATGTGTGAAATGTCATACATAACATTTTTTCACCTGACTTTAACTCTTCACACATTTTTTTGGTACCCATTTTAGCTTTTAGACTACTCTATAATTTAAACTCTTCCAGTTGGATACATTGGGCTTATGTTCTATCATTACAGTTGTGTATTTTATTTTAAAAATAGATTTTATTGATGCCTTTTGGCATTATATTATAATCATTGTTACCTTTCCTTGTGACAAATAAAAACAGTTAAAAATATTCAAAATAGTGAGTATATCTGACTGTGTATTAATATTTTGTCAGCATAGAGGAGGGAAAGATATATTTTATTATCTGAAGCAGCAAGGCACCCTGAGGGAGAGCCAGGAGGCAGCATGTGCCAGGCAATTCAAGTCACCACCACCACCATCTCCCCTCAGAGACTGAGGCAGACAGCCAGGACCCTGAGCCCGAGAGCTCAGGATGGTGTTGTTCACTCAAACATCAGACCTGCTTCTATCCTAGACCCATGGCCAACACTGAGAGGAGAAATGATTGCAGAAAATGGGCCCATCTTCTGCACTGCCACCACCAACTGCTAGCTAGCTGGCATATAAACAGAAAGACCTCTTTCCCCCCCATGTAGCTCAGCCCTCACAGCCATCATCTAGGAAGTAACCCCAGCATAGATGCAACCTGGTAACTGTTCCTGCCCCAGCTACTCAAGACCCAGAAAAGAAAGCTCTTACTAAGAGCTGGTACCATGACCAAAGTCCTTGATACTATTATGTGGTTCAAGATCAGAGACTGATAAAAAGAGGTGGCATTACCATGAGATGTTTCCATCCAACTTGCAGTTGAAATTTCCTGCGTGTGTTGTCTCTCTTTTTTAGAATGTTGCTCTTGAGGTCAGGGGACCATCTTTTCTATTTGTATCCCCAGTGATTAGCACAGTGCATTGTACATAGTAAGTATTTAATAATTGTTTTCTTCATTAATTTATTCATTCAAGAGACTTCATTGATTTTTCTCTTACTCAAAGTTTGATTTCCTTTTGGTGACTTTTAAAATTTATATATTTTTTCATATTGCTTATTTCCCTTTCCATTAGTTCATTCAAATCTTCCTATATTTCTCTTTGGGTTTCTCATTTGTAATTCCTTATTTCACAGTACAATTCTATTATATTTATCTATCAAAGTTTTTTCAGCCAATCCTGTCATTGAATGCCCCCTGTTTCCAGGTCTTTGCTACCACAAAGAGGATTGCTGTATTTTCATAAGTAGGGAATATTTGTTTCTGGCTTTGAAATCCTTAGAGTATAATGCCCTATAGTGAGATGAGTGGGTAAAAGACAGTTCATAGTCACTTGTCTTACAAAATTTCATATCTAAATTCAGAACTATCGAACCAGTTCATAGCTCTACTAAGAGAACCTTCTAGTACCTGTCTTCCTATTGCTTCTGTAGAATTTACTTTCCACATCTTTTATCATATATGCCAATTTTCATAGCATAAAGCAAAACTTCAGGGTTGTTTTAATGTGCATATTTCTTATTATTAGCAGTTTGGAGAATATTTTCATGTGGTCATTTATTATTTGTGCAGTTCTTTTGGAAACTGTATACTTTGTCCACTTACCTGTTGGGAAAAGTATCTTGATGATCTGTATTTGCGTCAATTCCTTATATATTTTGGATATAAGAATTTTATTGGTGAGTTTGCTGCAAATACAGAATGTGTCAAAAACCTTAGTGTACTTTAAAAAGCTATTGAATAGCTTAAAACTGCATTAAGACTTTTGGCATGGCCTCTCTCATTTCCATTCTGTTGTTTCTCTTCTGCTTCTGTATTCTTTGATTCTATTTGTGCAAAGACTTTGAAATTTGATGTGATCAGAGTCATTTGTCATATCTTTAAAATCTCCCCTTTCTCATGTTTGATTAATAAGTCAGAGGTACCTAATCTTGTTCTCTTCTAATTTTTTTTTTTTATGGTGTGTGGCCTCTTTTAAGTCAAAACAATGTGTCCGGTTTGAATTCATTGTAGTCTGTTGTATATGATGTTGGTCTTCACTTAACTGAGACTGTTTGCCAGTTTTCTCTGCAATTCTTGTGAGAAAGGGAAATCTCTCCTCTACCAGTATTTCTCATTTCTTGTTCCTGACCCATATTTTTTCAGTAATTTTTCCATCTTTCCTTCTGTCCCCTTTTGCATTAAAATAGCTGATTATCAAAGTAAATATTGATCTAATTTGGAAGGTCTTATCAAGGAAGTATCCAGGGAGAAAAAAATTAATCCCCTCCCTCAAAAATATTTGGTGGGCCCACTGTGGCAGATTTGTAGGAGGACCTGAAGAGAGTCACACAGGATGGGCAGGCATGGAGGGGTTGGGAACTAGAGTATTAGAGAGAATACCTACATTGAAGAAATCAGAGATTAAGTCAGTTATTGGAGAATCAACCTTTTTTTGTTTTCACTTAACCCTTGTTTGCCTCAGTTTCCTAGTCTGTAAAGTGGATATAGTAATAGTACCCACTTCCCAGGGTTGTTATGAGAATCAAATGAGATAATATTTGTAAAGTGCTTAGCACAGCGACTGACACATGGTAGGTGTTACATAAATACTTATCCCTTTCCCTCTCCTTCCCATTTTCATGGTGGTCTTTTGTTAAGTACTATATTTCACCACATAATTGTCACCGCTGCATATTCATTGCACCCTCTTTTTTCAGTCCAAAAATTGGTTTATAACTTTTTATCATGTAATCATCACATGGTATAATTCTGCTCATCACGCCGTTTAAAAGGTAAACAGAGCAGCAGTGTATTCACCAGTGGCATATGTATACTCATTTATCTCTCACACGTTGCGAGCCGGGAGCCTAGAGTTCTCAGCTCACATGCATTGTCAGTATATTTCCAAAAGCCAACTTGCGTGGTTTGTTTAGAGCGCTGCAGTACTAATGGTGTTGTTACTCAACCCAGTGAAGAGCCATAGGTGCAAGGGGAGTGAACAGGCAGGTGAAACTGCCATGAGTAAGTCATGTGACGTGGTGAGACTTGCATTTTCCCACACTAGCTAAGCTGTGTGTGAAGCATTTAGTTCTGATTATGGGTAAATATAAAAACTATTCTGCTGACATTTTACAAATATCTCATTTGATCCTTACAACAACTCAGGGATGTGGCAGACTATTGCTACTATTATCCCCATTTTACAGTTGAGGAAACTAAGTCAGTCAGTCAGTGCCCATGTGCCAGGCACTATGCTATAAACATATTATCTCATTTGATTCTCATTAAAACCCTAGGAAGTAGCTGCTATTATTACCCCATTTTACATTTGGGGAAAATAAGGAAATCAGAAGTTAAGTGATTTCCCTAGTATCAGTGACTGGATTTGGACCCATGTCTTCCTGACTCCAGGTACCATGGCATTGTATCCACTGTGCCGCTAGCTGCCTCCTCCATGAGAAGGCTGAGGGCCACGAAAGTTTGAGTCAGATGGAGCTCACTTCTCATTTAGGTGGGCAGGATGATCTAACAACTCCATAATGCTAAGATTCTAGAAGATGGTTTTCTCTAGCCTGAAATTTGGTTTATGTGAAAATTGGTAATTGGCAGACCTCAGAAAGCAAAGAATGCAGGTCCTCAGGAGTCAGTGTTTAAAACACTTAATTGGATCACTTGGTTCTACAAAGTTGTGCTAAAAATGCTTTTATGATATTTTAATAATTTGGATTTTGAGCCAAGAATGTAAGATGTCAGGAAGGAAAATGCTTTGGTGTTATAATATGTGAACATAAAAATGTTTTTTTTAAACATAGATTTTTCTCAAACAGTGTTTCTTATATTGATTTTAAAATATTAGTGATCAGTACAGTACTTTAAAAAAGCAACCAGATGTATTTTTTTTATTCAAGACTTGTTTGTGTTTGTTCAACTCCAAACTATTTAGAATTCATTTCCTGTTTTCTGAAAAAAAAAAGTTTTTTTTTTTTTTTACCCTAGGATTAACAACATCTAAAAAAGAGGGTGGTTCTGAATCAGCATCTTTATTGTCTCCTGGTGATGGACTGAAAACTATACCTGGGAAGGAAGGTAACAAAGTATTCTCTTCTCAAAATGTTTGTGGTTTATTATATTAATCATTTAGCAGTTTTATCCTACCAGCTCAGTCCCTTACACAGAGCAAGCACTATCTCTTCTAGTTCATAGTATTATTACTTCCACAACGAATACTTGCAGTATTTATTTTTTCTCTGTTTATGAAATGTATTATTTACGAGTAATATTGGCATCCACAGTCCACTTACGAAAGGACATGCATTTTTGTTGTGCTATAAAGTTAACAATGTCTTTATATACATTCTTATTTGGTCCTTATAAAAATTCTATGAATAGTCTGATGAGATAAAGGGTTGGGTGGCAGTTACTGCCATTTTAAAAAGGAGAATCTCATAAGATGAGTGAGGCCTTGAACAGCATAGGTTTTCAGAACAGTGTACACAGTAACAACCACATTATGTGATGATTGACTTTGACAGATTTAACACTTCTCAACAATGCAAGAATCTAAGATAATTTTAGAAGACTCATGATGGAAAATGCTATCCATATCCAGAGAAAGAACTTAAGAGTCTGAATGCAGATGGAAGCATATTATTTGCTCTCTTTTTTTCTTCTCTCATAGTTCCTCCCATTGGTTCTAATTCTTCTTTACAACATGACTAATGTGAAAATATGTTTAATATGAATGTATATGTAGAGCCTCTATTAGATTGCATGCCATCTTCGGGTGGAGGTAGGGGAGGGGAAGGGGAGAAAATTTGGAACTCAAAATCTTATGGAAATGAATGTTGAAAATTAAAAATAAATTAATATTTAAAAAATAACATATTCTCTCTTTGTTTCAGCTGTTCCACCTGTATCTGTCAGTTCGTCCTCTTCTGTATCCTCCCTCGACAACAAACAGATTCACCATAAGAAATGGAATCCAACCAGCAGTTATAAGGAAGCATCAATAAAAAGTTCTTCCATTTCATCGAGAGCCAGTGCTGGTACCTGTGATTTTTTCATCCTGGATTTCTTTGTTTAAAAAAATTTTTTTTTTAAATTATTTTTTGGTTGTTCATGGTTTAGTTTTGGTGGACTTAGGTTTTTAAATTGTGTAGCAGGAAATATTGCAGGCTTTTTCTGTTTGAAGAAGAAACTTCCCCCAACTATGCTCTGTTTTTGTGGGCATAGCTGAAAGGACTAGTTGGTGACTGACAGACCTTTGTATGACATGCACCTGTATACATGATTGTTTGCTTTGTATTTGGAGGTGTTGCTTCCAGAACTTGCATATTTTGTGATCTTGACTCTTAGATTCAGTCACTTGAAAAAAAAAGCTTCTCCTCCTCATTATTGTGTGTTAGGCTCAGCTTTTGCTTTTTTCCTGTAATCAGTGTCCTTGTCACAGAATAGCATAGGAGCTTAGAAGTGGGAATGGCATCAGAGGACATTTGTGCTGACTGGGAAGTTTTTCTATAACCTTCACACCAAATGATTGTCCAGCCCCTGCTTGAATACTTCCAGTAATGGAGTTCACTGCTTCATTAGAAAGCATCTTCCATTATCACTCTCATTATTTCATTTTTTAAATGCCTACTACACATAAGGTATCTGCTAGAATACAAAGACAAGCTCAAATCAGGCTCTTCTCTCAAGGAATTCACAGTTTAATAGGGTAGAGAAAAATATACACAGATACTGTGGTACAAAGTAAAATGTGATTAATGAAGAGAAGTCCAGAAAGAGTACTAAACATCTTCAGCTGTCAGAGTTGGGGGTGGCTGAAAGAGATAAGTCTTAGAAGGCCTCATGGGGAGGGAAGTGGATAGTGCTTTAGTAGACCTTTGAAGGACTAATGGTAGTAGCTCACATTTATGTAGGTCTTTTTAGATTTTTCCTCAGGGAGATAGGTGGTTAGTAAAGTATTATTTCCATTTTACAAATGAGGAAAATGAAGTGGAGATTGACTTGCCCATAGTAAGTGTAAGGGCTGGAAGTTGAATTCATTTCTCTTGATGTTGAGTATAGTGATTTTTTTTCACTCACCATAAGGGCTCCAAAGTGATTAGATTTAATATTCATGGAATTTCTGGGAAAAGAAAATCTTCATTGCATTGTTAGGGTGATCTTTTTAGAGAACAATATGCAGTAAAAGTTAAGAGACACAATAACTCATACACATGGAGAGTTTTAATGTGTGCAAATCACATTCCTTACAGCAGTTCAGTGAAGCAGGTAGTGAAAACATTCCCCTTTTACACACATGGAAACTGAAGCTAGAATGAAGGGGAGGGACTTTAAAAGGTGCTCATGGCTACTGGTAGGGAGAGTCCATTCCAGGTGTGGGGAACAACATGAGCCAGAGGCATAGAGACTGGCTGTGGCAAGAAGATGTGGGAGAACAACACTTCACCCCTACCCTTGCTGGCAAGAAGAGGAGAGAGCATGCAGCAGAGTGGGGCCCGCCGGGAGGGCACATGAAGAGGAATAACAGGAGACAAAGCTGGAAAACGAGGGGGTAACCAGATGAAGGGGAGCAGCCTAGAGTCTCAGAGTCGGAAGGGTGATTAAAATGATCTGCAGAGGTCATCTAGTCTAACCATATGTGAAGAGCAATTACCTGTGGCATCTCTTACCACCTGATGACTCACTACATCACTGGGGCAACTTGAGGACAGTTCTTAGAAATTTTGCCCTGTGTTGAGCTGAATTTTTTCTCCTACAGCTTGGGTCCATTGCTTCTAGTTTTGGCTTCTGGGCCTAGGCATACCTGGCCATATTCCTCTTCCACATAGCAATCCTTTGATTCCTTGAAGGTAGATAGTATATTCCTACTAAATTTTCTCTTCTCCAGGCTAAACTTTGAACCCTCCATTTAAGCATTTTATGGCATGGCTTATAATCCCTTCATGTTAACAGCCTTTTCTGACCCCACTGAGGTTTGTTTTAAAACATGACCCTCATTTAAGTATTCAGTGCAGCATTCTAGATGGGATCTAAGTAGGATGGGGGATAGTGGTACTACAACTTCCTTGTTCTTCTTTTTATGCAACTGAATGTTATCTTAGGTATTTTTGGACTTTCACATTTCACTATTGACTTATGTTCAGCTGATCCTATATAAAACCCTCAGATCTTTTTCCTTTTAAAAATTATTTGTAGCTTTTGCTTTTATATTTAAATTTTCCCCTGTATTCCTCTCCCTCTTCCTCCCTGAGAGCTGTCCTTTATAACAAATAATTAAAAAAAAGAGAAACAGGAGAAAAAAATAAAACCAATAAGCATGTAAAAAATCTGATGATATATGCAGTGTTCCACTTCTGGGGGACCCCCCCACTTCTTCAGAGGAGTGAGTGGAGGGTGTTTTCACATCTTTATCATTTTCATGTAAGTTGTTATCTTGATACGGCTCTTACGTCTTCTACTTGTATGTTTAATTTTTTGAGCTCAAATGTAAGGCTTGTGTAACCTATATATGTTAAATTTAATCTTTCTAGATTTAACTCATATTACTTGGCCATAAAGACATTTTTGGATCTGCATTGTGTTGTATATCATGTTAGCTTACTCAGCTTTGTGTCATCTGCACATTTGATCAGCATACGAGTTATGCATGCCTTCAAGTAATTGACAAAGTTGTCAAACAGCATATGGTTGAGGGTCAGATCCCAGGGGCACCCAACTGGATACCACCTTCAGTAAGATTTCCAGTTATATTGTTTGAGTTGGTTCATTCAGTTGGCTTTAAAGCTGTGTATACTATTATCTAGCCTACATCTCTCCAGCTACCATCTGTCTCTTTTGTCTTCTCATCTCCAGGCTAAATATTCTTATTTCCTTTCATTATTCTTCACATGTAGTTTCCACACGCTTCACCATCTTGGTTTCTACCCTTTGTACATGCTCATTTGTCATTGTTCCTCTTAAAATGTGGCAGCAAGAGTTGAGCACAATTCTCCTAACATGTCTGCCCAGGGCAGCTTGCAATGGTACTCTAATTTCCTGTGATCTGGCACAGGACTTCCATTGCTGAAATGTAGTCTTTTGTCAGGTTTTTAAAGAAGCGAGATCTCATCATTTTCTGCTCATGTCTTATTTGGATGTCTTGTGTTATGGAGCTACTTTGAATTTTCCAAGGGCATGCCCACAGAGTACAAGCTCTGGCAAGTCTTACTAGGCTGGAAAGGTGTTGTGTATAAGCCTTGCATCCTGGCATCCAAAGACTGACCTAGCCACATTCAGAAAAGTTCATCTCTAGGTTGGCTGTAGGATGGTACCTATTTTATCCACAATGACTAACAAAAAAATTTTATACTAAGGTGTAGAGAAGTGCAGAGTTGCATCAAAGAAGGGAGAAGTGGTACTGCAAAGAGCAGGGATCCTAGAGGCATTTATTTGGGCTGTGTTTATCTAACATGCTTATTTCTTTTCTCACTGGGATTGATATTGACTCATTATTTTATTGGCAAAGCAGGTTCAACTACTTCAACTACATCTGTGGGAAATAAACAGGAAGAAGAAGTTCAGGTTGGAGACCGAGTGCTGGTGGTAGGCCAGAGGATTGGCACTGTCAGGTTCTTGGGGACAACAAACTTTGCTCCAGGTAGCTTACCTTGATAAATTTTTTTAACATGAAAAAGAAATTTAAGAATCTCCCATCTGTGAAACTGAATTACATTCAATGTTCTTGTGTTATGGAGCTACTAATTTCATCTTGGTGGATGATGCAGTGGTAACTAATATATGTAATGGTGGAGAATCTTCCAGCCATTTATACTTGTTTTGATAATATTCTCTGCTTTTCCCCAACAGATTTATCTTTCCAGTTATATTTCTCTTAGGCTAATAATAACCTTAGTCTGTATTCTCGAATCACACACTTAGTGTTTGCTGCCAAGGATCATGTTGGGTGAGAGAAACAAGGCTGGGATTATGTTGTTTTGCCTGGGATAATCCATAGAATGAATAATTTTTTCTCAGACAATAAAGTTGACTGTATAACTTTATTTAGGGTTCCTTGTAGAGAATAGAAAATCCTATTTTTTCCAGAAGGGTGACTTTGCTTGATTATGCTATGCTAAAGCAAAGTAAAAACTTGTGTATACACAACTTGCTTAAACATTTATATGTCCATATATTTATTTCTGGACTTCTCACAAGGTCGAGGAAAAACATAGGCTTAATCTTGTGTTTTTATGTAAAAGAGACTATTTGCATTTTTATATTACTAATAATGTTGTATATTTATTTAATGCTTTACAGTTTACAAAGCACTTTCTTATACCATCCATTTTTATATTTTTAAAATGGAAGCTTAGTACTTCCATGTTAAGTGAAGCCCTGCTGAAAATTTAAAGTGGCAATATTGCCATTTTGACACATGGTGGCATTGCAATATTTCAAAAAGAAAATGCATGCTGAAAAATTGATGAGGAATAAGCACATAATATTCTGTTCTTTTTATCCCTTACTGGCTACCTGTCTGCTTTTGATTATAATACCTCAGGTTGATTGTAGGCTGGTTCCTTTTTTAGAATTCGCTTCTCGCTCTCAAATCTTCAGGTCGTATTTGATATCAGCTAGTATTTTCCTGTTAATGGTTCCCAAATAAAAGCTTAGTCATAGATTATTAGACCTGGAGGAACGTTAGAGGTCATGGAGTCCATCCCCTTTCATTTCATAAGTAAGGAAACTGAGGTCTAGAAAAGGCACACTTGCCTTTCTAAAAAGGATGTTTTCTTCTATGTATCTTTGGTATTCTTTTTCCTCCTTCTGGAGAGTAGGGAGAGTAGTTGAGTATGGTACTTATAATCAATTAAACATTTATTAATGTCTTGTCTGTGCAAGACAGTATGATAGGTGATAAGGATACCAAGACAGAAATGGAAACCATCAGTTTTCAGAACAAACGAGGCCTACCAAGCAAAGTGCTGTCTGGCCTTTGATATGACTATAAAACCTTGACCTGTTAAATATGCTCCATCTTTTTCTGAGCAGTTTTATCTGTGTCACCTGTGAACTATAGTAAACAATAAGCAATAAGTTGGCATCAGCAGAGAGAATGTAGTCTGTAGCCTGCTGAAACATCATGGTGTTGCTTGTCCCTGCTCTGCCTCTTGGAGTTGCATAGGTGCAGGGATTCTCATGGGAGCAGATCAGGGAGTTGTATTCCATGGTGAACTCCTAGGGGACCTTGCAGACAGGGCAGATCCGTGTTAAGGGCACAATGAAATGTAACTTTAGAGAACATGACATAGCTGAGGTGTTATGGGAGATAATGGGCAGGTTGAGTCACCTGGCTTGGGACATGTGTGGCTTATTTTTGTGAGATGTTAATGGCAGAGCCAAAAACCATGACAGGCCCATCTACCCTGCTCTGTAGCTCCATGTTATTGGATAGCCTGTTCATAGAAAAGGAATATGTTATGCATTAGTTTTTCATTGCATTCTCAAACATGGAAAATTATGTCATCTTTGAACATTAAGAACAGTTTACAAATGGTAAAATATCCCCTGGATTACCTTTTCTATTGCTCTCTAATTAAATCTTTAAATTGGTCATCTGAGAGAAGGCATTGATTTATGAGTTTGATAAACTTATAATATTTAATCTATCATTTATTTGAATTTTATCTTTATCCCAGCTGGTAGTACCCAGATACTATTTCTATTTGGTCCTCCTTTTATATCTTAAAGTAACTTCACGTTTGGCTCCCTTAGTGTTTTCCATTTTGAGGTTAGAAGACTTGCCTAGGGTCACACAGCTGGTAAGCTACCCGTGTTTCCCCTATAATAAGACCTATCCCGAAAATAAGCCCTCCCCTTATTGTGTAAGATTCCTCTAAAATAAACCCTCCCCCGAAAATAAGCCCTATTGAGATTGCTACTGTTAGTGAAGGTGATCCCCTGCGCTACACGCTACATTATGGTACCCTCTGTATGCACCGTCCCCCCCCCGGGTGAAACGCACGCCGCGCTCTGAGCTGCATCCAATCAGAGCTGCAGCAGTGAGCGCGTCATCCTGTTCTTCCCCAGTGATTTGCTTGCTGACGCCATTGAGAGCAGTGCCGCGGAGGAGAGCTGTTTATTAAAATTGCTGTCAATGTTCATTAAAATAAGCCCTCCCCTGAAAATAAGCCCTCTGGTGTTTTTCTGTCCAAAAAAATAATAAGACAGTGTCTTATTATCGGGGAAACACGGTAGCACTCTATCTACTCTATCTAGCAGCTGCTAGCTGCCCTATGAGAAATCTGGTAATATAACTTAGGTTTAATTTCCTTAAAGAAATACCTTCTGGGAAATTTATAATATCAAAAGTAAATCCTTTTATTCCCCTAGTTAAATTTACCTTTCTTCTTCTTTTTTAAAATTTTTTCTTTTTTTTTTTTTGGAGGGACAATTGGGGTTAAGTGACTTGCCCAAGGTCACACAGCTAGTAAGTGTTAAGTGTCTGAGGCCAGATTTGAACTCAGGTCCTCCTGACTGCAGGGCCAGTACTCTATTCACTGCGCCACCTAGCAGCCCCTATCTTTCTTTTTCTGGATCATTTTAGGAAATAATTGTTTGCAACCTTGTCTGAATGTTCTTTGTGTGTTTGGATTGGAACTGATTTCCTCCTGTGATTCCCTTCTCTGTCACACTTTCTAGCCCACCAACCATCTTGGTGGCTTTTTGCAGTATCTCCTTCCTATTCTACATGCTCCTTCTTAGTTGGGTAGCATGGAATTAGACATAGTAGTCAACATTAGAAGATGATAGTGGCAGCTTTACTTTGTAAGGATAACTCCTCAATTTAGCTTTGGGGTTTCAACGTCATGCTTGCCTTCTCTACTTTACTGATCTATCATGGTTCCTGCATGTATTTTGGTTATATTTACATAGAGCTAGTGCCTGCCAGACATCTATTTCTTGGGTTTATTTTTCCTTCCCTAATGTAGTTATACTTATTAAATTATATTGTTGTTGTTTCTGACCACTTTGTGCAATGTAATTTTCATCATTTTAAAATTTAATACTTTTACTCCGTATTACATTTCTGAAAATGTTTGGTTGCACTGGACCTAGGACTAATATACTGGTCATGGGAAAAGTACAGGTGCTTCATAACCTCTTTGTTTGTATTCTAGGAGTTTGGTGTGGCATTGAGCTTGAAAAGCCCTATGGCAAGAATGACGGTTCAGTTGGAGGTGTGCAGTACTTTACTTGTCAACCAAGATATGGAATATTTGCTCCCCCAACCAGGGTGCAGAGGTAAAAATGGAATATTTCTATATAATATACACTTGTTTCCAGGCACAGATTTTCTGACTGGCTTTTCCTTCCAGTTAGAGTTCTTTCTTTAATATTAGAGTGGAACATCGAATGCAGTTCATTCGTTCTTCCAAGGGGTTAAGTATCTACCTTCTTTAGAGGGAGGGGCTCATGGAAAGCAAAATTTCCTTTTGCTGAGGATTTGCAATTTTAAAAAACATCCTTTCTTCCTCATTTGCATACCCTATGAGTACATGTAGGCTATTAGATGTAACATTGCAGCTAAGAACAGTGAGAGCAGCAAGCTTAATCTGTCATGCAAACAAAAGTTAAAATGCTATCTGATTGCTTCAGTCACATCCTAACTGCATTACATTTCCTGCCAGCAGGCACCCCATTCATTCTCTTACAAACCTAATGGAACCAAAATGGCTTTTTCCTCTGATTCCTTTTGGTTTCAAAAATAGATAGACAGTAGATCTTCAGGGGAAGTGGAACTTCAAGGATTTTTAAAAAATATGTAATAAACTAGCTCACTGTTTTTTGTTAAGATATTACACTTTGAAAATCATCCTAGTTTACTTTGGTTTTAGGAAATAAGTTTACCAGAAGCAAATCCTCTATAAATTCTAGGTACCATTATGTGAGATGACTTGTCATATATGCTGATATGCTGAGAGGCATGTTGTCTTGGTACACTTTACAGTGGAAGGGAAATGGTACAATAATTTCTAAATACAAAATAACATGAATAATATAACTACATGCATGTGAGCAGTTCTTCCAGCCATTACCAAGTTGTGAACCTCTTCTAGTTCAGATAGTCTTTTTTTTCTCAGTAGAAACACTAGACAATAGAGTATAAATGGATACTGCCAAGATAGGTTCCAGATAAATTATTTCAGATTTTCTTGTGTTTTTGATTCGCTTTTTTTGAAACTTGGAAGGTAACTTTCTTTATACCTTATACCTTATTCTTTTAATAGTACTGTTTTTTTAAATGATTATTCTTGGTTATTTGGGCAACAGGGACCTAAGTTCATTTATCCAACAAATTATTGAGCTGAGTATGGTGCATATTGAGCACTGTATTTGGAGGAAACTGTATTGGGTATTGAAGCATATGCTGGTCACGTATTGTGTTAATATTGATAACAATAGCTTGAATTTATATGGCACATCAATGTTTATAAAGCGCTTTATAAATATCTCCTTTTGTCTTCACAACAGCCATGGGAAGTGGGTGCTATTATTATTATTTTAAATAATAATTGAGACATTTACCTTGTTTTTGTTTCAAAATTGTTTGAAGAGATCTCTGAAATGATTTTATAAATATGTAAGGAAATTCTTGTCCCAAAAGTCTTAGTGTAGCTTTAAGCTCCAGTAGCTTATATATATACTCTCTTCTAAAATTGCAAAACTCCAAACCTTTTACTGCCCAATTATTTTCTTTTCTGTTACTCCTGATCTCTTTTCTATACATTTCTTACCTCTCCTAATTTTTTTTGCCTTTTAACATTTATGACTTTTTTCATTTCATTAACACAGTTGTAAGCAAAGATAGTGATTTTTTTCCTGTCTAAATTTTAAAATTAAAATTTAAAACTTTCTTAATTGATTAATCTTGTTATTCTTACTATTGTTTCTTTCCTTTCTGCCATTTTGTAATTCACTTCTTATTCAGCTCTCTTAGTGATGGTGATGACATTTATGTATTGTATGTGTATGTGTACACACAGATAAATTCAGCTATAGATGATGGTATCATTAAGATATTATTAGTAATAATCACATAAAAACTGAATTAAATCTCAGATGAAGGAAAAAAGTCAATAAGAAAGTTAGGTGAGATTATTTGGTTCAGGAAAACTTTTTTTTAAAATAGTTTTCAGAATGCATCTATGGATATTATCTCATTGGATTCTCACGGAAATTTTGGGAGGAGTGAATTGCATTTCCTCTATATCTGAATACTAAGAGGTAGAGAGGCTAACTGACTGTCCTCAAGGTTACTTGACTTGTAAGTGGCAGAGAGTAAGGGAAAACCCAGCCATTGTTTTCTGTCTGTTGCATTGTGCTGTTTCTCATTTGGTGAGTAACTCTGATTCTCTGTCAATACTTTCTTCCTCTCTTTGTTATATATTATATCTCCAAGTCACTTTTTTCCCCTCATGATTTCAACTACTGTTTATTAATTAAACACAAACCTCTTTTATTTTTGTCCTCTCTCCTTCCCATTCAGCCCTCTATTAAAAATATAGGAGGCTTGGGGCAGCTAGGTGGCACAGTGAATAGAGCACTGGCCCTGGAGTCAGAAGGATCTGAGTTCAAATTTGGCCTTAGACACTTGACACACTTATTAGCTGTGTGACCTTGGGCAAATCACTTAACCCCAATTGCCCTGCCTTCCCCCTTCCAAAAAGAAAAAAAATATAGGAGGCCATCTCTAAATGATCTACTTCTTATACTCTTTATGTTATGTCTCAATTGTCTTGTTTGCTGTCATCCTCATGATATTAAATCCTCCCATAGTGCTCTCTTGGGCCCTCCCTTAGCAAATAGAATAGTTGTAGTCTCTGCTGTTGAGGAGTTTAAAATCCAAATAAACATAAGAGGTGGAGGCCTTTATAATAAAAGGTCAGGAAGATTTTGAAGAAAACACAGGAAGATAATTTTCAAATTGGGGACAGCTTGAGGATTGCTTTATGAGAAAAGAAATTAATATTGCAATGGTTATCATATCTACATTGAAAACCAATATCAGATAAATGAGTATATCACGCATAAGTCAATAGGCTCTTTGTTACAGTTGAGCACCAGATACTTGTACTGAGATGTTTGCATGTTTGTTTTACCAATAGACTAAAAGATACTCTTTCGGAGAATGCATCAAGTAAACGAAATCATTCTTTTCCAGGTAAGACTAAGAATTTTATTAAAATTAAAAAAAAAAGGAAGCCACTAGTTCTGTGTTGCATTATTAACTGCTTTCACTTCAACCTTTAAAAAAAAAGAGACTATATTTAGGTTCCATGATTCCCTTTTTTTATGGAAGCTATTTTATTGTCCTCAACTAGCAATCAGTGGAGCTTCCAACAGTTAGAAATTGAAAAATGTATTTTTAGGACATCAATGCATGTTGCTTTTTGTGATAATAAAGGAATTATTTTTCTTTGAACATATAAAGAATTAGGTGATAAACATTTTATTTAGTGATAAACATTACTTTTTTCTTAGTATATGTACTTTGATTTTTGTCTTTAATTTTTTTGGTAGTTTATCAAAACCATTAAATTCAGTAGAAAAAATGGTAGGTTTATCATTATATAGAGAGATTTTGTCTTTATGAAATTTGTTTTTAATATCCAGAATCTTCCATCAAAATAAAAAAACTAACACTGGAAAAATGATTGTCTTATTCTTAAATGTATATAGTTTGATTAATAAAGATATAAGAAATCATTTGAATTTTGGATAAAATTTTCTCAAGAAATCTAAGCTATAATTATGTTCCATATATATGTGCTTTCTCCCTTTGACTCTAGCTTCCAAGGAAACATTTGATATAATGGAACATCTGCAGAAGTAGTGACAGAATATGGGGTTGAATAGGCTTACATGTTTAGGGTTGGGTTTTTCTTTTTCATTTTTTTCTACCATTAATTTTCCTACTTAGGTTTTAGACGAAGTTTCAGTACAACTTCTGCATCTTCTCAAAAAGAGATAAACAGAAGAAATGCCTTTGAAAAGTGAGTATCAAGTTATTTAGAAATATAGATAGTTGAGATAAATATGACTTGGAAAGTTATGAAAGAAGCACTACTATTTTGTGTCTTATTCTTTGGTGTATTTCTTAACATTTAGGAGTAAATGTGTAATGCTTGCATTAATAGTGAAATAAGTGCTTTGTGAGCATATTGTCCTTTTGTAAATGCTTTTAAAAAACCTTTAGTGTTTTGCTATAATATATGCATACACACACGTTTATGTAACACATGTGTATATATCTACATATATACACGTACATATTGTTATATACATGTATGCACATAAATGTGTGTATTTATACACATAGATCTATCATTTTCTCTTTTTGGAGGCTATAGGTTCTGTGAAAAGGGGTTGTTTTGTGTTACTATTGAATTGGGTGGATTCCCCTCTCCCCCAATCAAATCTATGTTAATAACTATTTTGGAAAATTTGATTTAGTGTTTTCCCTGTTGAATGCAAATAATAAGTATATCAAAGGGATATAATACCTAGATTGCCTAGATAATACCATAATAATTGCCTAGATGAAACAATATTTTGTTATTTGGTATAACCTAGATACTCTGGAATATTGTTTTAAGTGTTTCTTTGAACAGAGAATTTCTCTCTTCTCTTATACTTATCTCAGTCCCTCCACCTTTCCTAGGTCTACGTTGCTCCCAATAGCCCTTTTATCCATTTAGATCTGAACTTTTTTTTTTAGAGGAAAAGTGAGTGCTTTATTCTGTGGGTACAAACTTACAGGTATATGATAGAACTCATCTCCACATACTATTGACTACAAGTATATTATTTACAGAGAAAAATTCACAGTTTGAAAATAGAAACTAAATGTATCTTTGATGTTTAATGTGTTCTTCTAGCCTAATTGAGTGCTTATTTTCATTGGGTACAATAATTTAATTTTTTGAAATCATTCATAGAGATGCCCACAAGAAGCTTATCACAGTATTCTTTTAAAATATATATTTTAATATTCTTTTCTTTTTTAAATTTTGAGTTCCAGATCCTCTCACTCCTTCCCTTCCACTCCTGATACTGACAGTATTCTTTTAATATTTTGTTGTTTGGTTGTTTCAGTTACTTATGACTCGTTATGACCCCATTTTGGGGTTTCTTGGCAAAGATACTGGAGTGGTTTGCCATTTTTTTTTCAGCTCATTTTATAGATGAGAAAACTGAGGCAAACAGTTGAATGACTTGCCCAGGGTCACACAGCTTGTAAGTGTCTGAGATCAGATTTGAATTCAGGAAGATGAGTCATCCTGATGTCATTCTGATGCTCTATCCACTGTACTACCTAGCTACTCTTTTTAAAATATAATACATGCCTATTGTTACCTCTTTTTAAAACTTTTATGAAAGGTTTTTCAAGTGCCACATAAAGTTATTTCTGTTTTTTCTTCCCTATTTCTCTGAGCCATACTATATCCTAAATCAAAAGTAGCATTAGTATTTTTATTTTATCAAATGTGTTGCCCCCCAAGTAAATACAAATCAAATGTTTTAAAGCAAGGATATTTAAGGGGGAAAAACAAAATTTCAGTGAATTACTTCAATGTTTGTCTTTCCAACGAATAGCCTGAAAAGTTGTGCACATTTTTTATCATTTCATGAGATTATTTCATTATTCTATCTTTGTGTCTTTACATGCCTAGGACGTCCTCTTTCTTTCCCTTGGCATTTGGCATCTCTAGCTTGGGTGGAAGTTCAGCTTGTGCCACTTCCTACAGGGGGCCTGCCCTAATCCTCCCACCTGCTGGACCGCCCCCCCAACAAAATTTCTGTGTATATAATTATGTGTGTATATGTTATTTTTCCAAATGATAGAAACTCTTTGAGGATTGCTTAACTCTGCCTGTCATGCTTTTTTTTTTTTTACACTTGCCCAGAGTCTGCATCTATTGGAGTAGAAATACTTGAACTTAGCTTTTCATGGTTC
Organism: Petaurus breviceps papuanus; assembly: GCF_028583685.1. Taxonomy (NCBI): domain Eukaryota; kingdom Metazoa; phylum Chordata; class Mammalia; order Diprotodontia; family Petauridae; genus Petaurus; species Petaurus breviceps. The sequence continues at coordinate 10,452,248 of NW_027187359.1, forward strand.
TTGACCTAGTACATTAGGATTGACTACATAATGGATAGAGAAACCCCGCCCCCCTTGGAGGCAGGAAGATGTGCTTCTATGTGCATACCTGTGGGTGTAGTACATGTATTTATTGTATATATGTGGGTGCACATGTACATATGTACATGGAAGGCATTGTCCTTACATATAAATGTGTGTGTGTATGTGTTTGGGACCTTGTGATGTCTGACCAATACATACCTACATAGTTAGTTACCAAAGAGAGAAGCACCCAACATCTGGGTTTTCAAAAGCCAGGGGGATTAACAGCTGTCCAGAGTCTCATCTGGCCAAATCACACAACTCTTCCCATGAGTAAGCCCTAAAACAAAACCTCACCTCAAAGGTATATATAGTCTTCTCCAGGGTCTGAAGACATCACAACCTTCATAACCCACTACTTTATTATAAAGTAACAAAAGGTGTGCCTTCCTGAAAAACCAGCCTCCCCTAAGCAAACTTCAAATTCCCTAGACCTATTAAGGGGGCAGGGAAGATCTTCAAATTCCCTTACCATAACACATGGATAGCACTAGAAAGCTGCTTGGGGCACGCAGAGGGTATGTGACTTGCCCAGGGTTGCATGGCCAGTATGAGAAAGGGGTCTTCCTGACTTTTAGGCTGCTTTTTTGTTCAATCCCATAAAACTGCCTTAGGATGTATGTGTATGTGTGTGCATATTTGTATGTATTTGGTTGTTTGTGTATGCCTATGCATGTATGTGTATGTGCCTAACTATGCATGTACATACGTATGCTTAAATGCAGGTAATGCATTGATGGTGATGCACAGGTATACACAAGATGGGCTAAGGCATGTAATTTCATGAATAGAGCAACCCAATGAGGAAGCTTTTTCTACCAATGTAAGCCTGCATTTTCTCTGCAACTTATAGTTGTCTGTGCCTGGACCATTGGGAGGCTATGTTACTTATCCAGCAGTTGTATGTCAGTGATAGGGCTTGAACTCAAACCTTCCTGATTCTCTAAGGTGGGCTCTCTGTCCACTATGGCACACTGCTTTAGGATGTGTGAGTGTGTATGTGTGTCACAATAATATCTCCTGTCACAGTAAGTTAAAGACTGCCAGTAGGTTTTTAATTGCTACCTGCTTAGGTAAAAGTAATCAACCAGTCAACAGGCATTTAGTCTCTGGTCAGTAAGCATTTATTAAGGGCCTGCTATGTGACAGGCTCTAAGCTCTCAAGGTACAAAGAAAGGTAAGAAAAAAGTCCTGATTCTCAGTGAGCTCACAGTTTAATGCTAGTACCTACAAACAAGATACAGTCAGGATAAGTTAGAGATAATTAACAGAGGGAAGGCACTGGAATTAAGGGGGGAGGTTGGGAAAGGCAAGATTACATTATGGCAGGGACTCAAAGGAAGATAGGGGATGGAGATGAAGAGAGAACATTGTAGCCATGGGGGGTGGGCAGTTGCTGGGGGAGGGAGTAAGGTGTAAGAAGACTGGAAAGGGAGGAGGGGGGCAGACTGTGAAGGACCTATAATGCCGATTTATTAAGTACTTATTATGTGTTAAGCATTGCACTAAGCACCAGGGATGCAAAGAGAGCAAAAACATAGCCTTTTCCCTCAGGCAACTTATATTATGATCAGGGAGACATATAAACAATTAGGTAGATGCATATACACCTATTTGTATATGTTTACACACCAGGTAGATGGAGGGAAAGCATCTGAGAGTGAGAGGCATTTGCAGCTCTAGGTACCAGAGAAGCCCCCTGGAGGAGTTTGTATCGAGCTAGGACTTGAAGGAAGTCCCTAGGAACCTCTGAGTGGGAGGGGAGGGCGCAGAGCACAGCCAAGGCAAAGGCACTGAGAAGAGAGAGGAAGGGATGTGAGAGAGGACCTGTCAGGGGGCTGGGGTTGCTGGCATGGAGAAGGCATGCAGAGGAAGACCAAGAATGCTGGAAAGTCAGAAAGGGACCAGCTTAGGTACAGTTTGAAATGCCAAGCTAAGGAGTTTCTATTGATGTTTGAGGCAACAGGGCTCTCACTGAGTAGGAGGGTGACATGATCAGGCCCACAGCCTAGAACGATGGAGGAAGGTAGCTTGGAGGAGAGAATAGAGACCTGAGGCATGGAGATGAAAGGCTCATTCTTGCAGCCATCCAGGGTAAAGTTGATACATGAGAACCTGAGCCATGTAGGGTAGCATCTGTGTGAGTGTGGAGAAAAGCCTGTGTACGCAAGATGTTGTGAAGCTAAAAGCAACAAGAATGTTCTAAACAGTGAAAAAAAAAGCCATCTTAATTTGCTTCCACCAGAATACTTCCCCCACCATGACTCCTGACCCCCTGCAGTAATCATGGATATTTCTGTGAATGATAGTTAGCAGGTCGTCTCTGCAAAATGATAGTTTGGTGATATTTTTTTGGTGACAGTACTGGCATTGCCATCAGACCTTGCAAGTGAAATCCTGAATCTAGAACTAGACTGGATAAACCAGAAGGGAGTACATTTTCCACAATTAAAAATAGGCAATTGCATTTCATACTAAGTTATGGATTTTCATACTGATGTTTTAATTATCAAAAAAAATTACTGGTCCTAAAAATTGCATGTCACTGAAAGTCAAAGTAAAAACTGTTTGGTCATTGTGACTAAGTAAATAAATATATATTACATACATTTTTTTTTATCTTGAATAGATCAAAAAGTGCTTTACTTCGTCGAAGCTGGAGCAGTACTCCAACTGCTGGGGGTGTGGAAGGAGCTGTGAAACTGCACCAGGGCTCTCAGGTTCTCCTCACCAGCTCTAATGAAATGGCCATTATTAGGTATGTGGGCCCCACTGACTTTGCCCCAGGCACCTGGCTTGGACTTGAACTCAAAGGTGCCAGGGGAAAGAACGATGGCTCAGTGGGGGACAAACGTTATTTCACCTGTAAGCCAAACCATGGAGTTTTGGTTCGACCAAGCAGAGTGACCTATCGGGGGATAAATGGGTCAAAGCTTGTGGATGATGACTGCTGAACTTGAGACCTCTTGAATGATGCGGTCTAGTGTATTACATGTTAGGGACTGTGTCATACTAGAGGCTCTGACACATGGTGAGTGCATGGGGAATGGCTGACTTAGCTCTTCATTAACATTTTGATAACACAACTATCTTCATAGTATCATTAAGACAATTTACAGATTAACTTTAAACAAAAGGAGTATGAAATTTTTAAGAATCATGAATCTCTTAATATCATTTAAAGAGAACTTATTTTTTAAAGCTTTTAGACCTGAGTGTGGTCCTGGGATGCCAGATAATTATGCCATCAGGAGACCAACTGATGTGTTCTGTTGCTTGTTCTGTCTTACTTTGTTGTATATGATTGGATTACTGTTGTTAAAAGTGTTGGGCAGCATATTACTATGATAGTTCCTTTAGCCATCCAAAGTGTTTTGGGCATTGTTATCCCTTTCTGCTCTTTGACCTGTAAGGGGTAAGAAATGGCTATAGGTGGCTGGTCGTTCATGAAAACATCCGTTCCCTCTCTGATCCTCCAAAGAAATCCTGCTCTGAAGATGTGCAATCTAGAATTTTAGGATTGGAAATGACCTCATGATTTGTCTAGGCCACTCCTCTTAATTTATGGATGAGGAAACTGAGGCACAGAAACATGAAGCAATTTCCCCAGGGGCTCACAGTTGGTAGCAAAGTAGGGAGTGCAGAACAGGCCTCCTGCCATCCAGTCTTGTGCCGTCTGTACCACGTGTGCTGCAGGGATCCTCAGCATTTTTCTGAATCACTTATCAAGGATTGCTGATGAAGCATCATGTAGAGAGTCAGCTCCTGTTTTAGATACCACCTTATTGCTGCATAAAAGACCACATTTGGAAGAAGCACTTTTTAAACTTGATGCACTTTCATTTCTATGGAAAGCTTCTCCTTGCTGTATCTTGAAGCCTTTTGCCAGTTTTTCTTGCTGGCTATGAAAAAACAAAGTAGCTCTAAAAAAATGCACTTAAAAGCAAGGAGCAGATTGAGACATCCTAAGCTTACATATAGAGAGCAGTGTGGTTTACCACGCAATTTTCCTCACCCATCAATAGAAATAAATATTGCACTGATAGCCGCGGTCTGTGTGATACACGTTCATTTAAGTGCTTCTTCACTCCTAAGGCAGCTGTGACATTTGCCTTAGTTGGTTTCAGATTTTCCCAACTGTTGCAAAGCACAAGTATTTGAGCTTTGGCTAAATGCTACACAAATTCAGCGAGGGAGCCCGTTTTCATTCTGTGGCTTGTGCCCATCTTCGTGTTTAAGCTTTATAATAGAATACCATTGCAAGGAGTTTGTGTTATGTCTGTATGTGGATATTTGTGCTCCATAAGTAAAAAAGATTTATATTTTATTGTAGATATTTAGATTTGGAGAGACTACAGAAATAGTAAAATGGTTCACTTTATAAGATTTAAAATTATCCTTAACAATGGAACTGCCTTTGCACTTAGAAATAACATGTTCAGATATTTTGCAATATACTATTTTTAAACTGAATTCTGCTGCTCTGCTGCTCTTTTGAAAAAAGTGTGGTATTTGAAATACTGCTAGACCTATTTTCCTGAAATACATTTGCAAAACAAGGCTGTAATACACTGCCTTTTAATCAAGGAATATTTTTACTGACTAAAGAAAATGAATGTACTGTGATTTTGAATGTAAACTTATTTTATTATACTGTTTCCTAAAAACTCTGTTTATTTATACCTTGAGATGTATGCGGATACACTGAACTTTTGCAAAGTCCAAAATGTTTCCTGTTGTACATCAGAGCCCTATAAATTAAAATCTGTTATATTGATGTTGACAATGATTTGCTTTTAGGGAAACCATAAACCACTATTTTTTTTTCTCTTACAACCTTTATTTTCTTTCATGCATATGTTATGTGAATAGAGAGCATCTATTAAATCCATATACATTTATACATTCATGCATAAATACATGAAAACAAATTTTTTCATCTTTAGCTTATTAAATGTCAGTCTACTTGTACTGAATTGTAGCTTCTTGAACATAAATAAAATGGGAAACCATTGTGTTTTGAAATAGTGTCTTATGATGGACTCTTTCTATTCTTTTCTTCTCCCATAACCCAGGATAGTAGCCTATGCCATCACTTTCTCCTTAAAAAACAAAACAAAACAAAAAAACATTTTATAAAGAATTTGAAGTTGTTGTCTTTACTAATTCGAATGTTCCTGTGAGCTTGACTCTTCTCATAAACACTTTTCAAAAGGAGCATGCTTTCTTTAATACAACAAGGTTGGTTAAACAAACCACCCACTGTGGAAAGTGTTTTAATAGGCAGGATGTTTTTTCACAAACACCAGCTAGAAACACAGAAGAGTGTCTTTTTGCTTCTTTCGTACACATGCAAGAAAAAACAGTTTTAATTATTAGTATTACAAATTTACATGGAAAAATTCGTCTACATGGTCCTATCAGGGTGAGAACTACATTTTTATATTTTATTATTCACGTTTTCATGATTCACCAAGATGGTAAACTTCCTGATACATCTCTCCTACTCCCTTGTGCAGTATATTATCATCAGTGTTATTAAGGGCCTGGCGCATAGTAGGCTCTTCATCAATGGGTGATGAATGAATGAATGTTTTTCAAGTAATTCCTTTACTAACATTATCTTTGATGCTTTATTGAGGCAAGGTTGTGACTGGGTTCTCAAAAGCTTTTTCATTACAATGCTAGCTAGTTCTGCTCACTAGCTCTGCAGGGCCTGTTGAAACTTGAAGGACTTTGACTATGGTCCCAGTATCCATCTGCTGTCTGATAACCAAGAAACAGCTTAGCCAAACTGGACAAATTTACATGGAAAAAAATTCGTCTACATGGTCCTATCAGGGTGAGAACTACATTTTTAT